>NW_021703780.1:28463096-28648627 GCF_005190385.1 Monodon monoceros
CTCTCTCTCTCTCTCTCTCTCTCTCTCTCTCTCTCTCTCTCTCTCTCTCCATATATATATATATATATATACACATACACACACACATATCTCTCTCAATATATATACATGTGTATATGTATGTATATGTATGTGCATGTATATACACATATGCATATGAATAAACATACTGGATTTTTAAAATTTTAACTTTATATAGAACTACAAAATAAATTGTCAAAAATGATGGAATGCAAACTCTGGAATGAGACTACATGCCCTTTTCTATACATTGAGATATGTGTCAAGTATATAACAGCTCTGAAAATCATACAATGAGAATCTGTTACTAGATTCCATTTTTTCTTATTAGAGACATGATAAAATCCTCTAACCTCCTGCTAAGAGCTAAGGGATGAGTATCTGTTCAGATTCGTTCTGAATTCCTTATTTTCCTTCCTCGCTGCCTCTCTTCTCTGTGTTTTACCTGCCTCATTCCGTACGGGGATGGGGGCACTTCAGGAGAAATGCTTAAGGGTAATATGAAGCTAGACCCTCCCTCACTGCCCACCACAGGTTTACACGTAAAACCGTCAAATATGCCCCATCAAAGAGCAACTTGGAGCATTCCTGCTGAATAACTTCCTACCTATGTCTTTGTGGGCTACACAGGTACCAAGATGCAACAGCCTTGGCCGTCCTTTATGAATGGAGCTTGATAATCACCTATTTATTCTAGATGAGAGTTAATTAAAAGTAGTCAGTCTGCAAAGACACACTGATAACCACCGCTAAGTTAGACATCATGGGGATTAGAAAATGTCTAAAAAATTCATCATTTGTCAGGTAACAGGAGTGCCTTATGGACCCATTTCTACCCTGCGACTAGCAACTTAGAGCAAGTTTCTTAATTCATATTCCATTCCCTCTAGACATTTACAATGCTGAACCAGCCGAACGAATGAATTATGTGCTAATATTGTAACTGAACATCATTGATATTTACCACCACCTCTGCCACAGAAGCACTTGGCAAATTCCCTTCTCAGTAAATTGAGGGGCAAACTGTATTTCACTAAATCTTATACTGAATACAGGGCTGTTAATAACAATCATGACAAGAACTTTAAAAATATCTTGAAAACTAGACAGATTTTGGCAGATCAAGGCCAATTGAGTTTCACAAACATTTACTGAGCACCAGTAAGTGCCAAATAATTGGAATACAAAAATAGAAAAGATGAGTACCTGCCCTAGATAGTAAGGACCTATAAGGACTTACATGAAATACAGTCCCATGAATGGATAATTTCAGTTGGGTGTAGTAGTAAGCACTAAGAAATGTGTTGGCACACAGAGGGGAGGCTTCTAAGTGGGTGAGTTAGAGGTGAAGAGGGGAAGGGGAAAGCATTAGGGATGAGATCATGTTTAAGTGGTATCTTTAAAATATACATAGAAATCAGCCAACTAAAGAGAAAGAACTATGCATAAGGATCCCATATAATGCCAGACCAGTGACTGACAACTCAGAATGCTGATTCAATATCCCGATTTTTTTGTTAGCTGCTTTACTGGTTCAGTTGACTGGGATTTTGTTTTTTCATCCATTAGGTTGGCATCAGGATCACATAGCCTAAGAGCCCAATAAAAAATCAAAATGCTTTTCTAGTTGAGCTCAATGGTGATTTCCACAAACAGAGCTGCTGAACACATAGTTAATTAACCAAAGCAGAAATAACGGCTAAGGGAAAGTAGAAAGTTTTCTCTGGAGTGAGATGTGAGTGGAGTATTATTTTTACCTCTATTTTTTATGTCGCTGAAACAGGAGATGTCAAACTCTCATGACCTGCTGAGGGCTTAACATGTTCAAGTGAAGAGGAAGACCCACCAGTACGTCTTCAGAAGAGAATTCTAATTCGGCAGATTAGAAAGAATTAGAAGCCCCACAGAAGGAGCTTATTAGAGCAATAACTGTATCAAAGGAAAACCCAGTAGGAAACTAACTGGGTCAGTTACAATTAGTTCTGATTGGGTTTGATCCTTGTTAAAACTATTTTCTTTGGAATTCTTGATTTTGGAGAGGTTAGGTTTGGTATTAAAGTGGCAACTGTAAAATTTGTATTAGATTTGCAGAAGAATATCATTGCTTTGAAAGAAGTCACTTCCGGACTAGCAGTGAACCAGAGAGATTTCCTACAGCACTGTCAGGTCAATCATAGTGTAGAAGTTTACATGGGAAGTGCAGGAGTTTAGAGAAATGTTGTAAAATGTGGGTTGGAATAAGTTCTCAAGAAGATCCATCTCACTTTAGAAGTCATCTTTACTTGTTGTAGAGTGACTGCTTGAGGTTCAGATCAAATTATAACTAATTCTGAATATTGTTCAGCTCACTTAGGACTGAAATGAGTTTTGTTTGGTAACAAATTTTTTTTTTAATTTTAATCATTTAAAATATTTCCTCTGGCTGACCTGCACTGCCATGGCTAGGGAAAGAATCGACACACTCTTCATTTTCTCATTTCTCAATTGCAAATAGCAGAACTTATTAAATTATTGTTAAATAGGGTATGTTAGTAAGCTGACAGCTAAGTTTTCCTTGTTATTGCACAATTCTTCCATTTGCTTTCATTTAGAAAGAGGTCCCCCCAGCAACATCCCTGAAGACTTTTGCAATATTCAATACACACACATATACGTGCAGATCTTTTATTTCTATTCATCTTCCTCCTTGAATTTTTCTCCCAGTTGCAATTCTGTCCAGATCACTTTTATTCCTAAGAGTTCTCTCTCTCTTTTCTTTCATGAAACTTTATCAAGACAAATGTCAGTTATCCCATAATGTCCCAGGTGAGATACTTGTCATATTATTCTAATATAATTTGCAAATATATACTAATACAGTGGGAGGAAATCATGATCAGTGTTTGGCAGTCATCTTTTGAAACATTAAATAAAGTGTATAATTTGGGCAATAGATTATCTCTGCAGAGAGAAAAAATTCAATTATAAACATCAAAAACAAAACTACTTTCCCTTAATTAATAAGGGTTTGTGCCCTTATTCATGTTATTCCATCAGTCTAGATCACCACTGGCATCATCCTCTACCTAGTAACACCTTTTGGAGATTTTCTGACCCCTCAGAAAGAATCAACTGTATTTTCACAGTACACAGCATGCATCTCTATTTAACAAGAATGCAAGCCTTCCTTTCAAGTCTGTTAGCTGCTTACATATATGTCTATCACCACTCAGGAGCATGAATGGTGTTCATAAGACAAACTGAGGCCTTTGGTGAGGATTAAGGATTTTGGTGGGAATCGGACAGAAGCAAAGAACTGCCAGGACTAGGGTACCAGGGAGTAATATAATGGAATCAGTTCAGGTCTTTGTTCAGTGGGGCAAGTCACACTTGTGTATATTCCATGCTTCATCATCTGAGATGGTGGACCACCTGTCTTTTGAGTAGATACTAGTGCCTTGTTTTCAGGTGTATTGTTTGAATTGAAATAGGACTCTTGGAGTAAGGGTGGAAAAATAGTGAATACAATCCTTTTAAAAAGCTATGTAGATATTTAAGGATTCTTTCAAGTGAGCAGAGATGTTCAAAAAATGGTTCTAGCATCAGAATGAAAACTAAAGGGAATAGTAAGAAACCAAGAGGGAAAACACTGCAGAGGTTAAAAAATGGGATCTCTGTTGTCGACGGGCCAACTGGACAGAGCAACAAGATAACCCCAAACCCTAATTTCTCTTTGTAGGAGGCCAGTTCTGTGAAATAATTACATAGTTATTTGTCTGGAAAGATGGAAGGGTGGATGGATGGATGGTTAGATAGATAGATAGATAAAGCTTAATACATACATACATACATAGCTAGAATAAATGCACCAAATTGTTAACAGCAGTTATCTGTGTTATGGGACTATGGAATAATTTTTTCACCATTATTTTTTCCATTTTCCCAAAATTTTTGATGGAAATATGTCCTATTTTTATAGTCAGAAAAGGGCGATTAAAATGTGTGTGTGTATGTGTGTGTGTGTGTGTGTGTATAATATCTCTTTTTCTTTTGACTAAACCAATAATTCTCAGTTGGAGGCAGTTTTGTCCCCAAAACAGCATTTGGCAGTGTTTGGAGACATATTTGATTGTCACAACTGAGGAGTGTGCTACTGACATATAGTGGGTAGAGGCCAGGAATGCTTCTAAACATCTCACAACATACAGAACAGTTCCTAAAATTCATTTGTTTTAGAAGCTATGATCTCAGGCTCAGAATTACCCAAGTAAAAATGACCTCTGGACTGACAGATATTGGAAAAGATTGTGTTTCTTGTTTACCTTTATGTTTTATATATTGACTAGCACAGATCCTCATGGTAGCAAATTCTAATAAATATATATTGGGTTGAGTTGAATTAAAAGTGTATATCTCAGGCTTCCTTGGTGGCGCAGTGGTTGAGAGCCTGCCGATGCAGGGGACGCGGGTTCGTGCCCCGGTCCGGGAGGATCCCACGTGCCGCGGAGCGGCTGGGCCCGTGAGCCATGGCCGCTGAGCCTGCGCATCTGGAGCCTGTGCTCCACAACGGGAGAGACCACAACAGTGAGAGGACCGACCGCGTACCAAAAAAAAAAAAAAAAAGTGTATATCTCTTCTGGGCACAATTAATATAGGTATAAAGATGCATAATAAACTTTTGAATTAGTAATTAAAAGGTACATTTTCTAGACCCAACTGGAATTGAGAGTTATAGTTGATTTAATTCATTGAGAGGTTAGTGGGCATCTATCACTTTGTCAGATGTTCTGCAGAGTATAAAAGTAACATAAAATGCATTCCTTGACCTTGAGGAATTTGCAGTCTAACCAAAGAGATAGACCATGTCCTGAGAAAACCATTTTGTTCCAGAGCAAAACAGCACATGTTAGTGTGCCAAAATGAGTAGCTAATTAGTGCAATAGGAATTTAAGGAACAGAAAACAATCAATATGTCTGGAATTGTCAGAAACGGCTTCAAGACAAAGAAGAGAACTGAGCTAACAGACTGATGGGTCGAATTTCAATATAAGCAGCAACAAGAGGAAGGTATTGAAAGGCAGAGAAAATAGCATGAACAAAACTTGGAAAGTAAGACTGATCATAGGCAGGCTGATGGGGAGTGAGAGGACTACTCTCGAGCAGGTAATAGATTTGAACTGCTGGGAGGTGACCAGGTTATGGTGAAAATCGAATGAATGAGTATTATTAGGAACACCCTGTAAAGTATCTAAGCCTATGAATGGGATAAAACATGCCAGCCCCAAAGTTGTGTTTTCAGTCTTTACCATACTTTGAGTATTTGACCTCATATGATTTAGCTTCATCTTCCCGCACGTAAGACCTTTGTACTATATAAAGTAACAACCTGGCCTACATAATGTACCTAATGCTCCAAAAAAGTGACCAAAAGCAGAGACAAGCCAAATTTAGCCATAGCCTCCGGTAACCTTTCTCCCCCCTTGTGACTACAAAGATACCAAGAGTCTTCATTTCAGAAGAGAAGTGCTCTCATTAAAGAATTATTTTAGGGCTTCCCTGGGGGCGCAGTGGTTGAGAGTCCGCCTGCCGATGCAGGGGACACGGGTTCGTGCCCCGGTCCGGGAAGATCCCACATGCCGCGGAGCGGCTGGGCCGTGAGCCATGGCCGCTGAGCCTGCGGGTCCGGAGCCTGTGCTCCGCAACGGGAGAGGCCACAACGGTGAGAGGCCCGCGTACCGCAAAAAAAAAAAAAAAAGAAAAAGCACACTCCATCCACTTTAATGGAGCAGTCAAACATTTACTCATCACCCACTCTGTGTGAATAAAAGCTCTGTGAGGAAATGCCTGCTATAATCTTTCCCCCTGAAGGTCTTGCCCTGTGTTTTATGTGACCTGGCAGATTTTTTTGACTCATATCCAATGTTAATTAATCAAATCTATAGGAATTGGTTTCTAAGCTGTTTGGCTACCTAGCAGGTTATTAACATTGTAAAATCAATTTAACGCCATTTTTAAGTGTTTAAGATCATCATCTTATAATTTCCAAAATCAGCATGTAAGTCAGTTTGAAATGAAGGTTAGCGACTGTCAGTCAATACATCAGTTGATAAAGCACCGAACTGGTATTGAGGGGCATTTGAAGTTGGGTGACTAACAGCCCCTGCCCTTGACAACTTAGTATCCATTTAGGGAGAGAATATGTGTGCAGGGGGAAAAAAAATCACAAAACAATGTCACATTACATTTACATTTTGTCAAATTAATGGAACAGACAATAAATGCTTCATTTTGCCCAGAATACCAATAAGTTTGGACTTTGCTGAAGTAGAAACATGAACCAAACATATCCTGCTATGTAACTGAAATTTGAGATCCTGATAGGAGTATCATAGTACTTTGAAGATTAGAGTATGCAGTACTGTTGAGCATAGATAACCTATAAGGAATTTACTTGAACTATAGGAGGAAATGAAAATTGTTCTTCTCTTCCTTCTTTTTTTAAATTAGGTCATGGAACGAAAGGAGTATTTGAGCTTCTGTCTGGATGGCGGAGAACCAAAGAGAATTTGCCCTTCAAAGACAGGGTAGCAGATGCCTATTCGGATGTGATGGTGACCTATACCATGACTAGCTCCCTGTACTTTATTACCTTTGGCATGGGTGCCAGCCCGTTCACCAACATAGAGGCTGTGAAGGTCTTCTGTCAGAACATGTGTGTCTCCATCCTGTTGAACTACTTCTACATTTTCTCCTTCTTTGGCTCCTGTCTGGTCTTCGCTGGCCAACTAGAGCAAAACCGCTACCACAGCATCTTTTGCTGTAAGATCCCTTCTGCAGAATACCTGGACCGCAAGCCTGTGTGGTTCCAGACAGTGATGAGTGATGGGCATCAACAGACATCCCATCATGAGACGAACCCCTACCAGCACCACTTTATTCAGCACTTCCTCCGTGAACATTACAATGAATGGATTACCAATATCTACGTGAAGCCATTTGTTGTCATCCTCTATCTCATCTATGCCTCCTTCTCCTTCATGGGGTGCTTGCAGATCAGTGACGGAGCCAACATCATCAATCTACTAGCCAGTGATTCCCCAAGCGTCTCTTATGCCATGGTTCAGCAGAAATATTTCAGCAACTACAGCCCCGTGATAGGATTCTATGTCTACGAGCCCCTCGAGTACTGGAACAGCAGTGTCCAGGAGGACCTCCGGAGACTCTGCAGTGGATTCACTGCAGTGTCCTGGGTGGAGCAGTATTACCAGTTCCTGAAAGTGAGCAACATCAGTGCCAATAACAAGAGTGACTTTATCAGTGTCCTACAAAGTTCATTTTTAAAAAAGCCAGAATTCCAGCATTTTCGAAACGATATCATCTTCTCCAAGGCAGGAGATGAAAACAACATCATTGCTTCTCGCTTGTATCTGGTGGCCAGGACTAGCAGAGACAAGCAGAAGGAAGTCGTAGAAGTGCTGGAAAAGTTGAGGCCCCTGTCCCTGTCAAAGAGCATCCGTTTCATCGTGTTCAACCCCTCCTTTGTGTTCATGGACCATTACAGCTTATCTGTCACAGTGCCTGTTCTGATTGCAGGCTTTGGTGTTCTCCTGGTGTTAATCCTGACTTTTTTCCTAGTGATCCACCCTCTGGGAAACTTCTGGCTAATTCTTAGCGTCACCTCAATTGAGCTGGGCGTTCTGGGCTTAATGACATTATGGAACATCGACATGGATTGCATTTCTATCTTGTGCCTTATCTACACTTTAAATTTCGCCATTGACCACTGTGCACCACTGCTTTACACGTTTGTATTAGCAACTGAGCACACCCGAACACAATGTATAAAAAGCTCCCTGCAAGAGCATGGGACAGCCATTTTGCAAAATGTTACTTCTTTTCTTATTGGGTTGGTCCCCCTCCTATTTGTGCCTTCGAACCTGACCTTCACACTGTTCAAATGCTTGCTGCTCACGGGGGGTTGCACACTTCTGCACTGTTTTGTTATCTTACCTGTGTTCCTAACCTTTTTCCCCCCTTCCAAAAAGCACCACAAGAAAAAGAAACGCGCCAAACGGAAGGAGAGAGAGGAAATCGAATGCATAGAAATTCAAGAGAACCCTGATCACGTCACCACAGTCTGAAGGGTGTAGACTAATGGATTATTTTTCTTTTCCAGTATTGCACAACGATGCAGGGCAGGCAAAGCTCAGACCTCAGCTGCTTGGGCTGGCCAGGGGTAACCAGGCAAGTCAGATCAAGAGTGAATTATTCATGACACATCAAGGTGTCCACTTCTTGGGGGGAAGAAGGACTCAAAGAAGGGGAAAAAGTCCTTTGCAACCTTGTTCTCCACTAACGATAAGTTTCTAGATGTGACCTTAGAGCTCTTCCAAGGAATGGACGAATCAATGGAGTGTTAGAAGGCCAAAGGAGCCAACTGCTTTTAAAAATAAAATGCTTAGGAGAGATGGAGTGGAGAAGATGGGGGCCTCCAAATAGTGGAAAAGACATAGGAAATGTCAAAATTGCTATGACAGTTTTCATATTTGTTTTTTGATCAGGTTGGTCAAAGGAAACCTATGCACTTGGGAAGTACATATTTAATCCCATCTAAGCCAAAGCACTTCCCAATTCATTTTAAGTGTGCGTATATATGTGTATGTGCCATATATACATATACTTAGATTTGTCTTTAGTGTACCTTGACATCTGTGTGGAGGGAGGTGCCCATTTGCAGACCGGCTGGCCTTTCTCTAGAAAGTCAAACCAGCCTTAGCCAAATATAGACCCATTAATGACCATTCAAAATCGATTCAAGTGTTGCAGCAAGAGTACTGTTCATCTGTGCAATAAGCAAAATAAACAGAGATGTGAGCCCATTAGATTCACATATCATGTTGTCAGTCTTTGAGATTCTTGCTTTGGATGACTTAGCAAAAAAGGCAAAAGGCATTTGAATTAATTACCACGTGGGCAAGGTTTAAAATCTCATGTTAGTGCTAAATAGTTACTGTGGCTTTTCATTGGCTTTTAATGATTCTCTGTATTTGGGAGGACTGATTTAGCTGCTTTTAGGGAGCTCACCCACTGCAAATGAGCACTTTACATGCATTGTTCATACAAATGTGTGTAAAGTTGCACAAGAGTGTGTGTGTGTGTGTGAGAGAGAGAAAGAGAGAGTTGAGATATTCCGTAGTTACAGTATTCTCATTTTAGATGTTGAAAATATACTGCCATGGAATATAGATAATTAACATAGGAGAAAGTGGGCATAACTAGGAAACTTGTTATAGAAGGAAATAGAGTAAACGGGGCATCACCACTCGTCATGTGTTATCAACTGGTTCTTAGTGTAAAGAAAATACTCTAAACCTATCAAGTCTAGTGTGTTCCTTGCATTAATATTTGGAACATGAACCCAGGCCACAATCACTATAGTGGTGGTCGCTATAACTCCTGCAATATTGTTTTGTAGCTTCTTGCAATATCATTGTTCTTGTTACCTGAAAAGTGCTTGTCAGTTGGCAGGCCTCCTAGGGTGATCGTCGCTCTCCACAGGTGACGGATTAACTGTAACTGCTGCTGAATTCTCTCTGAAAAACAGTACTAAGGGAAATGTTTTCCTTGTGTTAAAATTTACAACTGCTCCCCAGCAGATAGACTCAGTCTGTTGGGTGCGTCCTTGGATCAATGGTGTGCTTCCTGTCACAGAAAATTACTAGAAAATGCCTTTTCCCGTGCCAGGCAGTAAAATAACTTAATTTTCAGGTAGGACTGAACAAATGTCCAATGATTATGAAATCTGCTAGTCAGCTCTTTTACCTGGAGGAGAGCAACTGTCTCCCACCAACTTTGGTTGCATAGTTTAATTGAATTTAAAATATTAAAATCTCAGACAAACAAACAAAAAAAAGACTTTTTGGACTCACGTTCAGAAAAGAGATACAAGCCATTCCAGTCTCGTTGCAGTGTTTGGAAATGAAGTTGGTAGATTAATGAAGTAATGAAACAACAAAACGGGTATGCTTTTACAAATAAAGAGTTTACTGGAATATTAAGGGAAAGGAGAACTGTCTCTACAATGAAAAACCTTTAACCAAATTCTATTTTATTAAATGGAGTTTGTTTTGTCCTACCTTGAGGTTATTGAGTTTCTATTAGAAATGATCCATGTCTTTTCAGTTGTGTTCATACGGGCAAAATATCAATAGATCGAGTATGGAAAATAATGGCCATAATATAGCATTATTGTTTGTACGTTATTTGTAAAGTCATGTCACAGATAACCCTAGCCTTTTGCCTCTTGAACTGCTCTGCTAGGATGAACTGGTATTTGGCACCAGCAGACCTGCAGACCATGACCTTATATCTGAAGTGGAAATTTCTGAGGCATTGGGTTTTTTGGTGGCATCGGGGGGACTCTTCTTTCACAGTTTACTCATCATTTGTGAAGATGTGTTTGCCGAGATATTCCGTTAACTATCAGTCCATCTCTTTCCGAAATGTGCCATACTCCATTAAGTTACCAACTTTTAAAAAGCTTGCCTACTTGGGTCATTTTTTTTTTCTTGATTACCTTAGACAATTCCACATGCAAAGAAGATTGACAGGTTGGTTTATAAAGAAAGACTCAAGTGTTCCAGTTGCCAAATGCATATGGGGATAGTGGCATAACTACCCCAATCCTGAGGCAGTTCTAATATCATGTCTCCATCTAGGTGGTCTCTATTTGGATGGAGAAAACAGTTCTTTTTTAGCTTATATCTTCAAGGATCAAAGTGACTAAGAAAAATATGAATTTCTCATTGTTCAAGAGACTAGAGAGGTGGAATTTTGGAAGGGATATTATCTTTTCCAGGACACCGCGGTACTCCTTAGTGAACTGTAGCAATAATTTATTGAAATGGGATTTCTTGTCCTGGAAGAGTTAATATACCACACAAAATGCCCTAACTCAGTCCTTGAAAGTAATTTAAGCCTAGGAAGAATGTAACTGAGCATCCTCTGACCTCCCAAACTCACTGTGAAACGGGTATTTCCAAGAATCCCATTTGCCGAATGCCAAGATACATCCTAAGGTATAAGATCATGATTTGCATGTGACACCAAACCTCTGCTTCTTGCAGTAGCTCATGTGCAACTCTTCTAGTTTTTCAAGTTTACTCCTGTTGTTTACTCCTTTTGTTAAATATTGATGGTACTCAAATTAGGAACTTATCTACTGCTAGAAGATGACCAGTCAACTCCAGGAAGAGAAGAAACCTATGGGAACTATCTCAGATATGTAGAATATTTTCTTTGGCTGAAACATGTTTTTCCCTTCAAGTGAGAGTTTAAAAGTTTGCGAAAACCACACCCTTTCTGAATTTAAACTGGGATGTGGATTTGTTTCCTCCCATTGGAATTTAAATTTGAATTAGTACCATAATTAGTACCATAAGAGCTCCACTCTCCGTGACGGTTAATAAAGCTTCAAAGAGGTACTCACTAAATGATAGAAAGGAGATTTGGCTAACAGGTTCTTTCCCTCCTATAGTTAAAGGTGATCATATGCTGACTTAGACCATGCACAAGTGTTTTAAATGAAAGGTATACTTAAATGTCATCCCGTGAATTCTTTCAGGGACCAGTGAACCTCTTTGAAGGTTGTGCATGAATACTCTATGAAAGAATTATTCTCCACTGTGGCTGTATCATGTGAGTGTTCCTTTCCCATTTTATTCCTATTTATTTCCACAGAACTGTTGGTTTTACCTTGTGAGATTAGAAGAAGAATTATGACAAATGAAGCTCCTATGATGCCATAATAGCCATTCTTGAATGTTGAGTTCAAGAGGGTGAGAGCTTTTTCCATTTTGTAATTACCCACTGCATTTTCCCATAATAAGCTGATCCTCCTAGGCTTGTGGTTAGAGCTAGGGATTAACTATTGCCATTCAGAATTACATGTATTTTTTATAAGTTGACTGTAAATATTATAATTACAGTCACATATTTTTCTGGCCAAATAGTTATGAATGCCTGGCACTATGCATGAATTGTTACTAATAGTACATAGATTTTTAAAGACACTATTTTCATGGTTATTGCAACTTTTATTAAAATTCTCACGTCACCTATTCATAAATGCCTTGTAGGTTTTAGTTCCAAGGGCCTAGAGTCCATAGAAATTTCCATACCAAGGGGAACAGTTTAAAAGTTGCCTTCCCTGGGTGTCGATGGCAGCAACCTCTTCTAGAATGTCCTCTGGAAAATCCTAGAGGGTAAATCTGGATTCCAAGTAAAGGACGTAGCAGATTCTATGTTAGTCAGTAATTAAGCATACTTTAGTGTCCCGTGTTTGCTAATCTCAAGTTGAAACAGAGAATACAATGCCTTGAGAATAGAATTTAGATGTTGTCTCCCGTGGATTGGAGAACTCAGTAATTTGCTCCATCTCTTTCTTCTAGAGGGATCTCTGTTCAATCTATTTTGTTGGTGTTTGCAAATGGTATTGATAATCCTTTCAAATGTGAACCTAAAAACTGTCATTTATACCAAAATAGATTTAGGAACACTTTTATTCTCTTTAAAAACAAAAAAGCAAAACAAAGCAAAAACACTTCTTACTCTTTCTGTATTACAAAAAAGAAATTGTGACAAATTTTATGACACTGACTCAAAATCGATCTATAGCGGAATTGGTATGCCCTTGAAATTTCCCCATCTTCAATCTAAATATAAAACTCAGCATCATCACTGTGGAGCAGGCATCTACACCAATCTTTCAAGCACACCATGTACAGTTTATAGTTTGAGACACCGTGCACAGAGAATTGCACGGTGCCTCAAAACTATAGATTCTTAACTGCTAGCCAAATCGAACACATGCCAATACACTCCATTTGAAGATTGATTGCCTTCTCATTTGTCAGATTCATAACCTGACATTTGTGGGCAAAGTGCTCCTGAATTTCCAAGCATGAGTCAGGACCATAGATCATTTTGTGGATTAAAATGGGATACTAGGGAGTCTCCTTGAAAAGAAGCTTCAAGTAAGCACCCAGATAAGCATTATCCTGGATGGCTGTTGGCATTGCTCTGATTTCGTGCATCTTTGAGACATAATGAATATTTTGTTGATGTTTTCTCTGTACTTAATTAGGACCTCTCTGTTGCTGATAGAGAAGCTCCTTGCTTTTCTTATGATATGGAAAACAACTCACAGAGCGAAGTATATAGAGTTAAAAATCATACACTAGAATAGTACAGATGACTAGTCTACAAATAACATCATATTTCTTCTGCACCTCTAAAGGTGTTGTCAAAATTAAATGGGCTTATACATTAAAATGAGAAGCTTTATAAGGTAGATATTTTTTAATATAACAAAGTATTTATTAAAAATTATTGCTAATTTTGCACTTTTATAAATCATAGAAAGTCAGTCCCTACTATTTTTCCCAGTTGAAGTTTTCCCTAAGAAAATTCTCACAGGTCATGCTATTTATGAAGTCTTAAAAATGAGGAGGAAACTTTAGAAACAGAGGAATAAGAACATTTACTGGTTTTGTGTGATTCCTGTTCCATGTCACGTGTTTGTACTTATCTGAACTTGGGTCTTTAGAAGTCATTTAGTAACTGTGTTCCAGTTTCCAACATGGCTAATGGCATGGCTAGATAGAAGAACAGCATGTTTTCCCTACCCTCTATATCCATAGTTATTAGAGCAACTGCATTACACAAAAGGCTCTGTCAAACCAGGGGAGAAATAAGAACTTTAATGCTTTGGACAATTTCATTGAAGAATTTCCTAGGAGTAACTAGAGAGGCTGCCATGGGTAAGAGACAAGGGGAGTTTATTATAAATGTGTCATTTTCCAGTCCTGTATAAATTTATTAACTTGGATTTTGGTAGAGGCAACCTGCAGTATGTTGTGGGGAGCATTTAAGTTATTTAATGTAAGATGGTCAACAGAATTTCCCCCTGGAAACTGAAATACCTTCCATCATTCTATTTGGTTAATTCACTGGTTATTGGTAGACACAATAAGAGACCTGGAAGAAAACCAAACTGTCATATTCCTACATGCCCTGCTGTAGTATGCAGCACCTCTTTTGAGGTAGAATCAGGAAATTCTGATATCTTTTCTTCTCAAACATAAAAGTGCTAGGTACTGATAAATTAGACTTTAAACTCACCAATGCAAATATTCCAAAGTTCTAGCAGCGTTTAAGCAACAATTTTATTCTACTTTCCTGTTAATTATGCATATTTTTCAGCAATAGATTTTCTTACTCTTAAATAGGAAATCTGTCACAGCATGAAAAGGGCAGAGATCTCTCCAAACTACCTCAAAAGGGTATTTAAAGACAAAATGGCAGGCAACCTTTGATTAAATGGCAATATGTTGTAGCCACAAAGCAATATTATTTACTAGCTCTCCTTGATGCTCTTTTTAGACCAGGCTAAGTGTAAAAGGGATACCCCTATGTGCAGTTCCACTTGTGCATTCTGATTAATAGTATTCATATACTTGAAATATCTCAGGACAGTTGTTTGGTGTCTCTCTGCAGACATCCCAAAACTTGGTTCAGAAAGAGAATAACCTGACATTGCCTATGAGGCAGTGGTCCACCTAGTGAAGTGCACAGTCAAATAATCTGTGAATAACTTCAGTAAAAATTCCAAGTGCACTTCTTATCAATGGAGGGAAAACTCAGTTTGTTTGTTTGCTTGTTTACCCTAAGCAAATAGAAGGAGACTAAGTTACCAGTATTTGGCATTTTACTTAGGTTTTCTTTTTCACTAGATGTCATTACTATTATTTTTAGTTAAACTGGGGCTCTGAAACACAGGTCACTTTTGGAAACATTAGGATCAGTGAAAAGAAAACTACTAGGAAGAGGTACTCTTCACCCGTGCATAGACAAATTGTAGGAATGAGAGTAACAGTTGAGCATTTTATTTCCTTTTCTTTCCTAAAACAAAACCGACTTGCTCTTAATCCTGGCTAAACAAATGTTAATTTCTATCGCAAAATAAAGGAGAATGATAAAAAGTGTAAAATTCTGAGACGCTAGTGTCTTATCAATACAAACCTAATGGCAAACCACCATTTTCAGATGTCTTTCCCTGTAAGAACATTCTTTTGTTTAATATTCTGTGCCCTATAGGTTCTTACCACATCTTGTTCATGAAAACAGTCTCACTTATCACTTCTAAAATAGTGCCAGTAAACTAAAAAGCCATATAATGCTCTCTGCTCTGTAATTCTGTATCTTGGGCTCTGAAACTAAAGCTACTTATTGAGGAAAGCTTAAAAAAGAATTCTGAACAAAAAATCTCAATATCAAAAAAATATATATATGTATTTCCTAAGTTATATTTTCACCCCAACGAATCTTCAAAATAGGAAACTGCCCGAATGCACATTTTTTTAATCTCGCTTAAGAAGCAAGTATTTCCACGTGAGTCCTTCACAGTCTCCAAAATTCCCTGAATTTGGTCCATTATCAAAATTTATCTCCATTCTTTCTAAGTGAAAAAATAATTTATAAACCAGATTTTTTTCTAACTATAGTTAAAATAAAGAAGTAACAAATTATTCCCCATAGATTTGCACATGTATACATACCTCTAATAATTAAGTTAATGTCCTAACTCAATCAAGGGAAATTATGTTGCAAATATTTCCTTATTTATTTTATTATTTTCATACTTTGCCCACACAGAGATATAATAATTTTAGTTAAATTCCTCAGTATTACTCTGTTTAGGAAATCTATGATTTAAGCCTAAAAGTAAAACTCTTAAGAAAAATAATCATAAAGTCTTAGCTACTTGCGAAAATGTCATCTCAGTTATATTTACTACAATGCCACTAGGCAAAGTTATTTACATTACTTCTGGGTATGTTGACCTTTTATTTTAAAAACCACAAAAGTCTAGTTCCATTAGTCATAACAAGGAACAGTTAACATGTTAAAATACTGATAGATGATACAGGTGTTTACTCTTTTGTTACTAGTATCAGTTAACTTTACCAGTTCTTTCTAGGTCACAATCCTAAATGCTGCAAACTAGGCTGTTCATTGATTCACTGTCCTCTCTTTCATTTCTTATTGCTAATATTAAATGCCCCATGTAATATCATGACACATGACCTCTTCATCTCACTTCAGTGGGATCTTTGGGCTCCCTATCCTTTAGGGAAAGATTCTTCTAGGCTAGGAATTAAACTTCGTAAGCACAACATCCCATGACATCACAATGAAACATAATAATCTATACTTCTTCAGTCTTTTGTTGAATTACAGGTTCTAAAAATTATAAAATTTATCCTTTAAAAATACAAGAACACATGCATTAAAAATAATACCATGATTATGTATATCAATTATTTCTACTGTTTAAGGTAAGGTTCTGAAGCAAACACAGAATACCTTGGTATTCCTGAAACATATTTTTTACAAATCCCTAAGTTACAAATATCTTTATAACGTGTAAATCACTGAAGTGTTACTGAAATAGTTAGATGGCCTTTTAAGGCCCCTAACACTTGTATTAACTTCAAATCTAAAGCAGTTTATAATCAGTTCAAAAAAATTCTGCCTAAAACATCTCACTTCATTACATTGTATTACTGTATGAACATTAACTACAAACGCGCATGAACTAACAATTTTCTCACCATGTGAGAACTACAGAGATGGAGACAATAATAAATAGGCTGGTGGCTCCTGAGCAGTACCCAGGCTTACTGACAAAGCCCATCCCTCAGGCTGCACGCGATACAGTTCCAAGTCTGGACAAAATTATTCATGAGCTGTCAGCACTATTTCCAAGTCATTAAGCCAATAACTTTAAATCTTTGAATACCCGAGTCCACTGTATCTGGTGATTAATGTCATGGCATTACAGGGAATAATACATTGATATCCAACATTCACCATGTTTAACCTGATGCCAAAATTATACTGAATTAATAATCCGTAATCCACTTTAGAAGCTTTTGTTATTGCAGATTTCATTAGTGACATCATTTGCATGAATAACCAGAGAACTCTATTTAATAACATTCACTTTATATAGTTTTTCACATTTTTTAAACAAAGATGCCCAGAATTTTGTATGGGAATATTTGACTTGCTCAGTAGCCATTCTCCTGTCCAGATTTAATATTTTAATCATTAATTTATTTTGCTTTTTTCCTGTTCAATTTTTTTTATTTCTAAAATAATTTTTCTTAGAATAATTAAAGCATGTTTTTCCTTTGGTAAGAATGAGTATGTCTAGAAAAGAGTGAAATAAGAACATAGCAAAATTAAGCTGGACAGGTGAACATATTTGCAGGCACTAAAGTTTAGGAAAAGTATTAATTATTGTTATTTATATGTGCATCAAGCTGAAATTGCCTACTGCTTTTTTCCAGCTTTATTGAGATGTAATTGACATATAACATTATGTAAGTTTAAGGTGTACAATGTGTTGATTTGACACACTTACATGTTGCAAAATGATTACCACCCTAGTATCAGCTAACACCCCCATAACATCACATAATTACCATTTGGTTTTTTGTGCTAAAAATATTTAAGATCCCTTTTCTAATTATATTCTCTCATATCACAATTTAAATTTTTATCATAGCACTTGTTCCTATCTGATATAGTTTATGATCACTTATTTTTTCCCACTGCTTTTAATAATGGCAGCTGACATGGCAAACAGTAGATCGTACAGGTCCTTCCACTTAGTATACACTTGCCAATTATCTATTCAGTGAAAAACATAAATGAAAGAATTTCTTGCCTCTGACTTGTCTGCCTGTGATCTAATGAAAAGTGAGTTATTTAACAACCTCAATCTGTGAGAGCCGACACGTGGATGTTCTTGTTGTTATTTTGTTTTATTTTCTGTATTTCTCCTTTATAGCCAGTTACACCAGAATAAGGCCCCATATAAGGGAAGAATTTCAGGTATGTCAAACTCACTATCCTTTCCAGTAAGTTGAAATGCTAGAGCCTAGAGCTTTGCACATCTTGATAGTGAAGTAAAAGGTTATGTGATTTGACATGAAGAAAAATACCCATGGACAGGGATAGTAAAAAAAAAAAAAAAGTCAGTAAGAAAAGCAAAAAAGCAACTTTTGCAAAACATGCAAAAGTTCTGAAGAGGGAAAGCAACAGCTAAACTAAATTTTATAAATATAACAAATGTTGAAAATGATTGCAAGCAGATCTTTGGTGTCAATATTGTAGCTATTCAACTGTGATATATGCCAGACTGGAGATTTTTTTTTTTTTTTTTAAAGCCATAGCCTAGCAAAAACAATGGTTGACAAACCTGTAATTCATTAGGAAAATCCACCACTACCAGACCCCCAAAGGGCCACCTCGGTCATGCAACTAGAATAAAGAATTGTTGAAATTCTTATATTAGAGTCACGTACAAGATCTCTCTAAAAGATCTCTTATGCTCCAATAGTTTTCCTTTATGTATTATATCTAAATACTTAGAGCACTCAGTTTTTTTCAGTAATAGGAAGCCACAGCTAAAGGTTGACAGGGACAGAAAATAATTATTGATTAGAAGAAATTTTCCAACAACTAAAACTATGAGCGTACCTAGGAACTGGGAAAGTAAAATGGCATAATGAACCAGCCGTATCATTCCTTCACTAATCCACCCAACAAACATTTGTTAAGCACTTTTAATGTGCCAAGTAATGGGCCAAGTCCTATGCTAGGGACAAACAATGCTCGAATAATTCACAGGAATATCTTAATGTCTTATAAAAAGATGAGAGTAACTATTTGCTTTAACGGTTGTGTTATGAAACATTGGCAAGACCAGAGTTATCATTTGCCTGCTATTATCCTAATCTAAAAATTGTTCAAAATTTTTAGTTTATATTTGTTTGCCATAATAAATAGCAGTTACCCTATGAATTTTTTGTTTGTTTGTTTTCTGGAAATGGGCATCAATGAGTGCTAGATGAGTCTGAGACAAAATGGTAAGGTAGGGAGGCCAGGATGGGTAATCGATGGATTCATGTTATTAACAATGCAGGAGATAAAAACTTTGAGGGCGTAAATCCTTTTGTTTGATGTTAATACACTAAAACAAGTTAGTGAGTACAAGTATAAACAAGTTCCAAAACTCATAATTTGATCCAAGGGAAAAAATACTGATAAATAGACCAGTTGGGCCAGAATTGAGACTGACAAGAGCAGAAAAAAGGAAAAATCATTTTATGAAAGAGCATGAGCAAAGAATATTAATGAGGAATCATTCCTGCCCTGTTGCCACCTCTGCTCACTTTGTTCGGTGTGGAAATGACTAAGACACATTCAGAAGGATGGCTCACAGAAAGGAAACATCGTGACTAATTTGGGAAAGAAGAGTCCATCTGTGGATGGAGGGAACAGGCTTACTCCTTCTTCACGTTAAGCTCCAAAATGCTTGTCCAGTTGGAAATTTAGCACTGGGGGGATTGTGAGAGCTCGAGCTTTGGACTGAGACTGATCTGGGATTGGTATTTTCCGCTAAAATGATGATTTGAGAGGCATTAGGCAGCAGCTGCTTTTCTTCTTCATTCAGCTGAGCCTGGGTACGTCAGCGTTTGTTCCTTAGTTGGACTCTGCCATCTTCGATAGAGAACTGATGAAAACTATGCATAAAATTATTTTAAGTCTAAAACTCATAAAGACCTTACCACAAGAGAAATAATTAATTTTTATGAAAGTGTTTTATCACCACTGTTCATCCATAACCTAATGTCCCTTCTTAAAGTAGGTGCATCTCAAGCAAGCGGTTCAAATAAATTAGTGGCCTAGTGAATTTTTACCCTGTAGTTTAACTCTTTGATATATTTGTCATCCTCTGCTCCACTGACAGCCCTGACCCTGCTTGGTAACAGTACCTTGGGAAATTGGAGATATAAATTCAGAGGAAAGAATCATAGGTGCCGGCAGACATTAAGGAGAATGGGTAGTAGTACTATTAGAAAGAGAGAAAGAAGCCTGCGTAGATAGGGGTCCCACTACCTACGGGAGGGAAGAGTCTACAAACACATAGAGATAATCCCTAGATTAGGATGGACGATGATGTAATTCATCAGACAAATCAGAAATTGATAGACTGTGTTCCAACCTACTATTTTTTTTGTTTCCATGGCAACATTCTTAAAATTTCTTGAAAAAAATTTTTTCTTGATTTGTGGATTTCTTCATCTTCTCTTAATGAACAGATAATTTTATGTATTTCTTTCATTTAATTACCTTGAGCTCAGTGTTACACACTGTAAGGAAAGGAGAAAATGTATTATGTGGTTTCTACCCTAAACTGCTTGGGATCTATTTGAAGAGGCTAACAGAGGAAGCAGTCCTGAGTGATAAAACACAGAAAATGGTTGACAATGACTTGCATGGTTCATACTCTATAGGGTTAAGAGAATGTGGGTATCAAGTTCTGTTGGCATTAAAGGGGAACACTGCATGAAGAAAATACAACTTCACTTGAAGAATGCAGTGGACCTGCTTAAGCCAAGGATCCCACCCTCCGCAGCCGTTACCTCTGATGGAAGATGCACGATGGAGGGAATCTGTCCCCATCCTCCTCCTCTCTGGCCTCCTCTCCTGCCACTCTCCCCTTTGTCCTCTTGTGCTTGCAGTTCTCACCACCCTGAATGCTCTTTTTCTGCTCTCTAGCTGTAAGTCTTCTTCCCTTTTTTCATGATATTTATACGTAAATACCATGCCATTAGGAAGGCCTTCCATGACCATCTTATAAAAATACAGTAACCCTCCTCTCCTCCTTCCCTCCTTATCATAGCATTTGTTTATTATTTATCTGCCCCCAGTAGGTTAAAAGCTCTACGAGGGCAGAGATTTTTTTCTGTTCTACAAACTGCTATAACCCCAGTACCCTAGAATAGTGCCAGGCACATATTAGGCATTCAATAAATATTTGGGCAAAAAAGCATGGAAGGAAGGGAAGGAGGGAGGCATGAAGGGAGGGAGGAAATCAGATCAAAGTGTGGACCAATTTCAGGAGGCCCTTGAAAGCTTCAGGTGTTTCAATTATAAAGTTGAAGCCATTGGATGTATCTTATCGTCTAGTAAGTAATTCAGGGTAGGCTTACTAATAAACTAGAAAGTTCCTTGCTTGTGAATTCCTTGCCAGGTAGTATTTGCATCAGCCTTTCATTTCCTTAAATATTAGTAGCTTAAATTTTAACAAAAGCCTTGGTTTCCTTTGATACAGCAGGGACTGTGTTCATATCCTATCTTACAGCTGAAAACGTGGAAGATTATCATGCAACCACAAATTTAAGTGGGGGAAATCACTATGCTACTTCTTCTTGGCTAAGTAACTCAAAGCTTCTGCCCCAAGCCATTTTCAGCTGGAATTTTAGGATTATGTCCACAAACACCCAAAGCTAGCCTGACATAAATATAAGTTAAATATATCATCTGATGCCCAGGAACATTTCCTTCTTCCCTCAAAATGAATAGTTTATTGGTATTTTACCTGCTGTTCCCAAACTCACATTGATTCATTTATTAGTCTGCAAAACAGATGCTCATAATTAAATCACAGGTTCCGTAAGATCATTAGTCCTCTAATGGCTGAAAGAATTAAGAAGACATTTTGTAGTTTAAATTCATCAGTTCAGGAAGGAATATAAGAAGCATTTTTCCGTATAATCGTGATATTTGCTGTATCATTCTTTCTGGTAGAAATTTCTCATCTTCTAAATTTTTGTTATTATAGAACTTATTTTAGTTTCTTTAACACCAGCAGATTTATTATTCAATTCCAACCACAGAACTTCTGACTCAGATGGCTAGTAGAGTGTGGCTTTGTTATGTGTTCAAATTTTTTATTGCTTTTTGTTTTACGCCTTAGTTTATCCTAATTAGAATGTCTCCAAACTAATGTAATTTATGTTGGTGAAGCAGTATTACATTATTTGCGGCAGAAAATGCTTTATTAATTGTACCACATAGGTTTCAGCATACACAAAGTTTTCTTTAAGTTTTGTAGATGTTTGGGTGATGTGATAGCTATTTTATTTTCATTAATGTTTTCATCTCTACTCTGTGCTCAGCTGAAATGGCTGCTTATATTTTTATCCACTTGAATCTTGAAGTTGAGGTAAGCTGAATATATACCATATTTTTTCATATACTTTACTTTGTCCTACCCAAGGAATTTATTTATGGAGGAAGGTGATGAATATTATAAACTAAAATCACATTTTCTTCTTATGTCTGTCTCTGAATCCAAACCTGTGGGGTGCCTGCTATAAAATCAAGTATATTTCGATCTGAGAACCTTCCCTCTCTTATAATTGCTGAGGTATTCATTCAGTCCTCTCACTTGGTATATAATTTCTAGCAAAACACTTCCTAGGGAAGGTACAACAGAGACTGCACGAACAACACTCAAGTTTAAATGTCCATAGATGTTCTGGTTCTGCTGCTCTTTAGCCCACAAGCTAAATCAACTGAAATGTTTAGAAATGCTTATGTTTGGATCTGCATTTGAGATGTGAAACAATGGCATCCTTAAATGTATTATCCGCAGTCCTCAAGATACTGATGTCTAATTATTTCTAGTTACAGTTTGCTCCAAAACTATTCTAATCAAATTCGCTTTGGGATGTAAGTGTTAAAGTACCAGCAAGTAAAAGAATATTTAATGGCAACCATTTGTGTGTTTAGTATGTGTGCTCAGTGTAATGCCCTCTTCAGAAGTCGATTTACTTCACAATTTTTTCATTGCCATTCTTCACAGAAAAATAAGCAATTTGTTAACAGTTTACAGTATTTGGGTACTATCGAAGAGACAGCAGCACTTGTAAACACTGTAGGTTAAAATGGTTTGGTGATGGTATGAAATTGCGTCAGCACTGCAATGCAATATTGAAAAAATTAGAATGCAATGAAGAAATTTAGATATTACATGGGACTGCTTTGTGCTACCCAGACTCCTCCTTTCTCATTTGGACACAGAGCTACTCTTTTATCTTGCCGAAAGGCGATTGTCACAACGTCAGTGTGATGCTGCCTTGCTCCAGGACAGGAGTTGTAAGGGGCGAGATAATACTGAAATGCAGTATTGCAGGACAGAGGTTAATCCCCACAGTAAACTGTGGATTTGCATGAAACATTGTACTGTCAGTATGCATCTGTTCTTACTAGTCTGGGTTGAAAAAAGAAGTTTTCCAGTTTACTGTAGATCAAACGCCATTTCCTGCAGGCATCACAATTCACCAGCACATGGTTACCCCACTCTGGTACAAAACTGTTGAAAGAAAAGAAAAAGTCATTGTTCTGAAAATATGTAAAGCGACACTGATCATACGTATTTTTTTTCAAGTGAGGCAATACTACAATAATACGAATTGTTGCGTCTAGGTTTTCTCCAAAAGATCATTTTTGCTGGATTCAGAAGACTCAAAAGTTCCCTAAGCATCTTTGATCATAAATTTTGTCATGCTTCAGCTTATGGCAGTTTTGATATTCATTATTGAATTATTAATATCATTATTTAAATACAAATATTGTCCCCTTCCCATTATGAAAAGCTATTACAAACATATATGGATTTCTATAAAGGTTGATGACTATATGCTTTTTTATATTAGAAAATCATGTGAAAACAAAATTGATGAATGCTGTTAATTATTTTAACTTTTTTATTAGGTATAAAATGTTCATAAAATTATTCTCTCTATAACTTACCAAGATTTATCAGCTTGTGTAATTTTTATAATCAGAGGAGTCTGGTTTTCTAATTAAAGTTTTGTCAAAGAACATGAATTGTGTGACTTTTTCCTTCCTTGGAAGCATATTATTAAAATGACAAAAATACTGTCCAGATTTTCTCTCCTCCTCTACGTGGTATGCAAATGAAACTGTATCCAGCCAACACACCTGGATTTGGGGCTATTTTAATTTCCCATCGCAGAGAAAAATAAACCAAAATACTCTTATGCATATCTGAATACCGTTAGAACAAGCTAAAGCCAGGAAGTCCATGCAATTCATGGAGGACCAATCACACCTACTTAGAAGTCATTCTTTCCATCTACTCCCAGTTTGGGGAGAGGGCTAACACGATATGTAAATACTATCAACCTTCCCTCAAACAAAACAGTCAAGTCTCTTCACCTCATAGGCCTTAATTGTTCCATTCCAAACCCCAAATGAAAAAATTCACTATTATTGGGATTATAATCCTGAATCTCAAATCCCTGGTAGTCTAGGAAATGAGGACACGAGCAACCGTGAGAAAAGGCAAGCACTAAATCGCACATATTTGCACTCTCATTGCCAAATTGCCTATGAAACAGGTAGCTAAAAAGGAAATGTTATCAGATATAGCACTTAATCAAAACTTTTCTTCTCCAAGGAACCCATCCTACCAATTTGCTGGGAGCAGATTGTATGCGATAAATTGTAAGAGTGACAAGCAAGGAAGCCATCTCCAACATCATCAACTTTAGGACCAGGTATCATTGTACTTTCACTCCTTTGATCTAGAAAGCTTACTACTTTTAAGAGTTCCCCATCAAGATGCAAAAGGTGATATTGTAGATCAATAGTGGTAAAGCTCAACAGCTTAGCTATCCATTTATGCATTAACAATTTAGCAGGGGTTAGCAAAAATGAGAGTTCCTTTTTTTTCCTCTGAGGCATGGTGTGTTAATTTTCTAACTGGAAGAAAGGAAAAGCTTAAGGGTGAGTTAAATTTCACCTCCTCCTTAATTTGCTGAAGTCCAGAATGCTTTTTTTTTTAAATTCAATTAAGTGTAAGTATTTTCAGCACAAGCTCACTTGTCTCAAAATAACCAATTCTGCTTGATTAGATGTCACAACAGGCTGTGAGGTAGATATTTTAATATCGAAAAGACTATATAAGCTGTTACCCACCAATAACTAAGAACTGAGCTGTTTGTCTGGGCTTCTCTCCTCAGTTTATAACCTTGGGGTCTGTACATCACCCCTTGCACATTACACCATCCACACGTCACCAACCGTGAGTGCTTAGCTATGGTAAACTGGGCCCACTGTATCCTAATTTTCAGGATGAATGGAATTTTTTTCCTTAGAGAATTGGTAGTAATGAGGAAGAAAATGTGGCCTATTGGAGAAAAAGATCTTGATAATTGCTGTTTGGTAAAGTAGTGATTAAAGTTTGGTGAAATATGAATCTAGTAGTAAAGAGAAAATCAGTAAATAAGCCATCTCAAAAAGAGCTACGAGGACCACGTATTGATAAAAATCATTCAGATCAGGATGGGAGGGAAACTGAATATATAAGCAATGCGTGTATAGAGTCAGACTCTCAGAAAGCATTTGAGATAATATTTCCAAAATCTTACTTGCAAATTGCTTGGGCTTTGCACATTCCCGTGGTTGGAAGGCTGACAGCATCAGTAAATGAATAGAAATGAACCTTGCTGAGGGGAGGTGTCATCCACAGCCCCTAGAGTCAGACATTATTTTACATCTTCATTATTGATTCAGAACAACGGATAAATCAAATCTGCATATGATAATGAAGCAGTCAGTGTTCCCAAACCTCACAAGGGAAGAAAATCAAGAAATACAGGCATAAAGATGTTAAAGAGACAGCATTAAAAAACCCAAATGAATTTGGCTGAGAAACATACAGGGAAATTTACCAGAACCCTAGGTATGGAGGTGGGGTTAGAAAAAAAACACACACAAAAATAGTTAAACCAACAGAGCTCAACAAAGCTATGAGAAAGCAAGCTGAGAATGCATTTGTAGTATTTATAAGCCATAAACAGCCAGTGTTATTTGGGGTGACATACAGAATTAAATTGAGAGATGAAAAGAGTTTTTATATACTATTGAAATGAGGGGGATGACCATTTTCAATCCCCAAAAATGTTTGGGACAAGTTGGAAGGATCAATAGTGAGAGGAAAGACTGGAAGCAGTTAGATGAATACACTTATAAAAATAAACTGTGGCTCAGGAAAAATAGAGCAGTGGCACACAGTGGCGATGCAAGTCGGAAGGAAAATAATAGATCTGAGCCAATACGCCCAAAATATGTACCATTTATTCACTCTCTGTTGAGTTCTCAAGGTGATTGGTGCTCAACAAAGCAATTAGTGGCATTTCTAGAGGCAGAGAAAAAGTTTTGTTACCCCAGCTATGAGAACTGTAGGAGATAAAAGGAGACACTATTTGGTATAAATCTAGGTTCTGAATTTTTAGTTGTGGAATCCTTTCTTCAAGCAAAGATCAACACAACAACTGCACATGTAGAGCAGACTGAGGCCAGGAGTCTGTCACTCCCACCACCCCACTTCCTACCCCTCAAGCTCCCTGGAAAAATTTGAAAACCATTGGTAGATGAAAAAACAGAGAATCCCCTTTATCTCTGCCTCTGTATGGCTGAATGACAATGGTTAGCCTTGCCTATAAAGTGAATGAATTACATTAACGATATCTAAGGCCTCTTCCTGCTTTCTCTGGTCACTATACGTGTGGCCGCTGCAAATCTGGCAAATGAAAACCATCATAGTCTATCTTAACGCTGACTGACTGAACCATGCCAGAAAGGGAGACCTTTCTCTGGGTCAGCTTGCACTCTGCACTACCCACTATTTACAGCCTCACTTCTCACCCAAAGTTGGAATCCTTTCTACAAACATCCAGCTTCTGTTTGCACACCGCTTACAATGGAAGTCTCGCTCCCTTGTGAGGCAACACCTTCAGACAATTGTTAGAAAGCTCATCTTCACATTGATCTGATATTTATGTTCATCCTTTGGCTCAATCGGGATAAATCTAGCTCACCTTTCCCATAACAGATCCTCAGTATTTAAAGAGATCTCCCTTGTTCCCCTTTGGACTCTCACCTTCCAAAAAAAAAAAAAAATACAATCTCCAGCCGCTTCGACTATTGCTCAGATAACACTATTTGCTGACCCCTCATTATGCTGGTTTCCCTGTTTGAACTTGCCCCTGCTTCTCAGCAACACTCTGGAAGCACCTTGCCCAGAACTGGACACAGCCTGATTGTCACACAGTAAGAGGGAAGATTTATTACCTCCTCGGCAGCCTAAGGTCACATGAGCCATCCAGGCAGCCACATGGCACTGTTAGCACAAGCACAGGACGTTATCAAGTAGAGAGCACCATTACTTCTCAGAAGCTCTTCAGCTATCTTCTTACTGATGAGGCCCTGGGAACCCACTCCAATGCAATTTACTGATAGGAAACAGGACCGGGAAAGCCCTGGGTGCCCATGCTGCAGTTAGCTCCTAATTTCTTCAGAAGCCAGCACCAGCCACAGGAGGGAAGCTATTCCCTGCCAGGTTCCCTGACTCAGACCCTATGTGACATCCTACAAAGGTTGATCTCAGAGCAATCTCAGCACCCATTGCTGTCAGGAGGGAGTCAAGCAGTCCATGTTGATTGGGCATCCCCGCCCACCCTTTCAGATTTGGGGTCTTAATTCCTGATTTGAACAAATACTTCATAACTTCTAAACTATAGAAGAAAATGAGCACTAGAAAAATCCCACCTTCTATGTTTTTAAAATTTTTATTGAAATAGAGTTGATTTACAATGAATATATATATATATTCTTAAAACAGAATATATATATATATATATTCTTTTTTTGCAGATTGGTGGCAGATTCCTGAGAAAAATAAATTATTGTTGTTTTAAACCACTAAGTTTTGGGTAGATGTTACAGAACAGCATTACATTATAATATTTAAATCTAAAATGCAGGATAGCAGGATTGGAAAATATACTCTAGCGGTTATCAAGCTAACCTTTTACGTTTCATGAACGGCATTACTAGGTTCAGAGAAGTTAAGTGACCTGCCTATTATCAAGGTGATAGAACTTACACAATTAAAGCATACACGATTTCCATTTACTTTCCATTATTTAGGATCTTTTAATTGGCTGTCCCCATTGTTTGTGCCTTCTCGTGTTTTCTGGACTAATTTTCACTTTTTTAAAATCTTCTCCTTCCCCAAATAATTCAGGATGTATTTTGTATCAAGTTAAGCCTTTTTAAAAGGGATAATGTACTCGGTATATGTTTTGGGTTTGTTTTTCTTTTTTTAACTTTGGTGACCCATAGTTACAACCTGTTCTGCATCACCTACATCAGAGACAAAACTGGCAGAAGAAAGGGCTTTTTCATAGTTTCAAGTCAATATTTGTCACCGTCAAGGCAAAACCACAAAGTTTAATGTTCCCAAGAAAGAATTATGACAGAGGGGAAATACCCTGCCAGAAAGTGAAAAGCAAGGTAAGCCTGCTCTTTCTAGGCTAACTGGGATGTAGAGGAAGATCATGGGAAACATATGTCCCAACTCCCCTTCTTTGTGCCAAAATCCCAGTCAGGAAAGGCATTTTATAAAGGCTTAGGGAAAACTGAAAGCAAGTGATGCTTCCTTCTGTTCTGCTTTGAACATTCAACATTCCCAAGAGAACCCTGGGAAGAGCTTTCTGGGATGATTGACTCAAAGCCAATATGAAGCACTGCAGCATAAGAGAGTAGCTCAGAGAAATGACTAGAGAAATAAATCTCTTGTTCCTGACAGCCTGCACAGGGCATGTGGAGACAGAGAAGATTCTGGGTGCCTTGAGGATGGAATGAAGAGACGTTGAGGGAACCAGTGTCTGATGAGACCTGGGAATTAGGCCCAAATGACACAGAAAAGTTATTATTGGTAGCAGACAGCCAGGACCACAGCCTTCAGGAATCCGTGTAGAATAAATCCAAACTGACCTCCCCATAGCAAAGACCCAAGAGGAGCCAGAAGGAACTGCATGAATCCACAGTCTTCTCTCCCCATCATGCACTCAGAGGCCATATTGCCAGAAAAGAAAGAAAACAGCTAAGAGTCTGAGCATTTCACCAAAAGAAAGAGAATGATTGCAAAGAGATCATTTAAACCAACACTGATAGGGAGTTACATTTAAATTTACTAAAACAATCAAAAGGGAGTGAATATTGAGTCAATGTATTCTGCTTAACAATGAAGCATGAATTCATATAGAAGATCAGAGGCAATAGAAGAGCACACTTCAGATTAAGCTTGGCATGTTTATCCTACTGGTTTATTAATTATTCCTCATGGAACGAAAAATCAAACAAACAAAACATTTAAGAATAAAGAAGGTATATACGCATAAGGACAAGTAAGACCAGGCAAACAACAGCAGATAGGAGATGTCAACAAAATTTTGGAAGCTTGAAAACAGATGGAAATTTGATAGCTGATCTGGAAGACCAAATGAGGTGGTTAACCAGGACTGTGAGGTGGGCAACTAATAAGAACGCACTCCAGTTTTCACCACAGAGCTCTAAAAAGTTCAAGGATTGGAGGGAAGTGAACGTGCAAGTTGGTGCTGTGAGTTTGTCTAAAAACAAGAGTTGAATTATTCACCCAGACCTGGTCATTCTCCAAGGAATCAGAGCTTTCCTCTCCCAGCATGGGGTCAGCTGGAGCTGAAACAGATGAGTCCTGAGTTTGCAGGATCCCCGACTGGGTTGAGAGGCTTTTTGGCTAGTGGAAAATAAGGCCATGGTGTGTGGGAACAGACAGGAAGTTGGGAGCAGATGGGAAAGGATAAAAAAAAGGACTGTAGGGAAGCCATAAGGACTAGAAAGAACACAGAAAGAGGGAAGAATGGAGGTTCCTGTGGGACACCCTCCAAAGACCTACTTGACAAGGCCCTGTCCTCTTGTATGGAAAAAAAAAAGGAGTAAGTTAGATATACCAGGCACAATCCCTAAGCTCTTGATTATGTAGTGTTTCAAGATATTAAAATAAATTATTAAGCCTCCACAGGGGTCCACTGATAAATTGTCTTGGGTACATGAAAATGGCCCATTAACCCCCAACTCTGTAGCTGTCACACAGACACTGGCCCACCCCACTGCAAATTAGTAGGAAAGAAATAGGATTGAAAAGCAAACAATACCAAGCCAGAGACCTTGAGTCCAATTCTTTTGACTACCACCATCCCCCAAAGTGACTAACAGCTTCCCCTGCAGATCAGAAAGAGAAGTCTCTGATCCAAAATTTGCACTATTAAAGTTATTATAGTTCTGTAGTTAAAAGTAAGCATGGGGGTTGGAATTCCTAAAACTAGTTTTGAGTCCTGTGTGAGAGGAACTTAGAAAGGGCTGGGGCTTAAATAGCACCAGGACATGTGAGGTGTGACTTAGTACTTATGGAAATCTCTCTGGCCTCTGCCGAGATGTTTTTGTTCCTACTGGGTCTTGAGTCTTGAGTTGCAAATCACACGCAAATCACTGTCGTCCTTGGTCTCCAGCTACAAAGCTCTTTCAAGGCCAGATTACCATTAACTAACTTTGTCCCGCTATGAAACATGGGATTATTCCACTGCCCAAAGTGGGGATTTCAGAAGTGTTGATGCCAAGGATTGGGAAATAGGAAGGAGGAAAAGATTATCCAATGTGTAGTATTAAAGAACTGATAGATCAAGGTATGGACTGGTTCATTTAGGTGGATCATACAGTTATCATAAATGATGACAGGACTAGAGGTGGAGAGGGAGATAAGGAGCCAGAGAAGGAGTTTCTTCTCTTCAGGGAAAGAAAGGAGAGAGCAGGAGGCCAGTAGTCAGCAGCAAGGATAAGAATGATGATAGCATAGTTGAACGCACTGAGGTTCCAAGGAGCTGGGTGTTTGTTTCTTTGTTTTCACTTGTTTATTTGTTCTGATGTAGGAAAGAAGAGAAATGGCCTGGAAGCAGCGTTTGAGAGTCAGGGATACACTTAACATCACTTTCTGGGCTTGAGGTTTATGAGATGTGAGAGAGAGAGAGACTGAGTCCTTGTTTGAGAGAGGAGTGAGAGAAACCCTATCCTCACAGAAGAATCAGGTTGAAGGAAAGGCAAGGATGTGGTTCAGAGAACCATTTGAATATAAAGACAACTCAGCACATTGCAGACCAGTGGAGAGAGGAAGCTGGGACTGGGTGAGTTTAGGGGTTGTACAGAGTAGTGGGAGATGAGCTTCCAGTCAATCACAGATGACAGGGAGGCATAGATGTGTGACCTTCCCAGATCACTTAATCCCCTGGAGCCTGAGTGGCTTCTGTGGGGAGTGGGATGAATATATGCACCCCACTCCACACAGAGAGGTGAGAAAGTTAAATGAAAGTGCTGGGAAATATTTATATGCCCAAGCCCATGAGGCATGGCAGAGATCAAATACGGACACCCCTGCCACCCAAATCAAAACAGCCTGAGACAAGTGTTACTCCAGAATAAAGTGTCGAGTTAAATCTCAAATGTCCAAGGGCTGTGGAACTTCAGGGGGAAGAGCAAGCAGGGAAAGCTTTGGTATCTACTGAGTGAGGGTTTGTGTGTGATGTGGAAACTCACCCGGCACTGGAAAATGGGGTGAAATTAGTACAGAGAGAGAAGAGAACATTCCAGGTACAGTAATCTCAAGTATTTCCCTTCGTTATCACCTCTTATGAATGTTGAACTCTGGGGCCCTCTTACACATGGTTATTTCCTCTGAGTATCTTGCAATAATGCTCTCTTTTATCAATCCCACCTTTTCTCTGGATCTAATATCCAGATCAAATTTGTTCAGAGCTTCAAAGCCGAAAAGGCTCATGCCTGTGCTCTCTTTGACATCCTAACATCTACCAGGAGAGTTCCCTTTCACACATCATTTTTCTCATCCACAGCCCCTCTTTTCATTTATTTCTCTTTAGATACGCATTTTCTTTTTCTAACCATAAAAGAGTATATATTTATTGTATATGATTCTATGGAACATAGAGCTAATATTTAAGAGAATGAATTAGATCCAAGTATGTTAATCTAGTCCAAGAGGGCTACACTTGGCATGTATATTTTTTTAATTGAAATATAGTTGATTTACAATATGTTTTAGTTTCAGGTATATAGCAAAGTGATTCCATTATATTTTTTCAGATTCTTTTCCCTTATAGCTTATCACAACATATTGAATATAGTTCCCTGTGCTATACAGTAAATCCTTGTTTATCTATTTTATATATAATAGTGTGTATCTGTTAATCCCAAACTCCTAATTTATCTCTCCCCTCCCTTTCCCCTTTGGTAACCATAAGTGTTTTCTATGTCTGTGAGTCTGTTTCTGTTTTGTAAATAAATTCATTTGCATTATTTTTTATATTCCATATATAATTGATACCATATAATGTTTGTCTTTCTCTGTCTGACTGACCTCACTTAGTATGATCATCTCTAAGTCCATCCATGTTGCTGCCAGTGGCAACATTTCATTCTTTTTACAGCTGAGCAGTATTCCACTGTATATATGTACCATATCTTCTTTATCCATTCATCTGTCGATGAACAGATTAGGTTTAGATTTCGGTTGCTACCATGTCCTAGCTATTGTGAATAATTCTGCTGTGAACATCGGGGTGCATGTTAGATATACATTTTCTATTAATGCATTAATAGAATTTGATGCTGTATTTATTACAGGATATTTGGTTCCAAATTATAAAACAACCAGGGGCTATAAAGGCAGAAGAAAGTTTTCAAATATTTCTTTCAAAGCATGAGAATCTCTTTTTATTTTTCTCTGTAGTTCATGATTAAATTAAAATTAACCACCTCCCATTTAGAGCTCACTATGTGCCAACCACTGGATGAAACATCTCATCTCATTTAATCTTCACAAACAGGCCATGGAGGTAAATACTACTCTTTTTCCAGTTTTGTTGAGAAATAATTATGTCACTGCATACGTTTAAGGTATACAGCATGTTGGTGTGATTTACATATATTACAAAATAATTACCACAATAGTTTCAGTTAACATCCAGCATCTCATATAGAAACTCTTAGTATCCACTCTCTTAACAACTTTCCTCTATAGCATACAGCCATGGTAACTGTAGTCATCATGTTGTACATTATATCCCTAGTACTTATTTATCTTATAACTCAAAGTTCATACCTTTTGACCACCTTCATCCAATTCTCCCTTCCCCATATACCCTGCCTCTGGTAATCACAAGTCTGATCTCTTTTTCTATGAGTTTGGTGTTTTAGGGCTTTTTGTTGTTGTTTTAGATTCCTCATGTACGTGAGATCATACAGTATTTGTCTTTCTCTGTCTGACTTATTTCACCTAGTATGCCTTCAAGTTTCATCCATATTGTCACAAATGGTAGGATTTCCTTATTTTTATGGCTGAATAATATCTCACTGGGTAAATACTCCTCTTATCTCCATTTTCTTAGTTAAGAAATTGAGATTCAGAGAGGTTAAGTAACTTGCCCAAGACCACACAGCTAGGAAGGGTTGAATCTGGGGCTAGAGTCCAGAGCTGACACCTAACCTCTTAACCATGCTATGCTATTTGAGAGTCAGTACCAGTTGTGAAAATACGAGCCTCAGTTTGACACCTATGACTTAAAGTCAATATATGTACATACTCTTGAATCCACAGGCAACTAAGATCAATTTTCCAGACCTTCAAGGCTTTGAATAACAGATCACAACAGGTGACTAGAATGATTGAAGGGTCAGTTGAGGAAAGTTAATGGAGGAGCCACTTGGGCTTTCAAATATATGCTGCAAGGTGTCCCCTAAACAGTCGCCACCAGGATGAAGTGCATTGGCCTCTTAGTTTTCTAACATGTTCTAAAGCCAGTTGGAAGGTAACACCTAAAATAAAATTACAAACAAAATCCTAGGAAGAACATGTTCTGCATCTGAGATCATACTTTCAAAGGCATTGCTATGCCAGTACCAAGTTCATTCTTATTAGAGGAAAAGAAAGAGCGATCTGATTGTGACGGGCCCTGAAACTTTGGGATCTCCTACCTGGCAGGCAATTTTGCTTTCGTAAGCATTTTGATAAGTTAACTTTGCTCTCCTGCCCAAAGCCTTCTGCTGGGAACATCCAGTTATTACTACAAATCTAAGGAACTATCACCCTGTCCTATTTTCAGTTTAACTTGACCTTGAAGAAATATTAAGTATGACTTGTTTAGAGGGGAGGAGAAGAGAATTACATCATTCTCCTGCCTCTGTCATCTCTTCTTAATGAGAGGAATTTCACACCAAGAGGAACTGGTGACATAATGAATTACTAATGTGTGAAGTCCTCCAGAGGACACGTACTGCTGCTTTGCGGTGATGGGACTGAAAATGTAGTACCGTAAATAGATTTTCATAAGACCTACCCTGTCACTTTGCCTAGTGAGATAAAGAAATTTCCCCATCACTGAATCTTTAGGTGGGTCGTGGGAGGAAAGAGGGAAAATGCTTAGATCTTTTTATAAAGGAAGCTTGCTGTTATATTTCACCTTCAACTTGATCTTCAAATCATATGAAATCCATATGACCTACATTTTATAATTTAAAAAAACCCAAGAAGGTGGCAGTTTTATTGACCACAGATAGTTCTAAATTCAAAACAAAACAAAACAAAAAAACAAACGAGTATTTTCAGTTAGGATTTGTCAAGTCTGTCAAAGTTCCCTGCATGGAGAACTCAGTGTTCCTGATCATCTGAATCCTCCACATTCCACACCAATCAGCCCCACTTCAAACTCACCTATTTAGTTTGTCACCAGAGACAATGTGTGAGAGTCATTGACTCTATTCTCTCCTTTTTCAGCACATCTAGTCAGTCCCCTGGTCCCCTCATATTTTTTTAAATATGTCCCACACCTACCCTTTCACCCCCATCTCCAATACCACCACCCTTCTCCTGGGGCTGCTCTAGGCAATGACCTTTATTTTTTTATTAATTTGTATTGAAGTACAGTTGCTTTACAATGTTGTGTCAGTTTTTGCTATACAGCAAAGTGAATCAGTTATACGTATACATATATCCACTCTTTTTTAGATTTCCTTCCCATTTAAGTCACCACAGAGCACTGAGTAGAGTTTCCTGGGCTATACAGTAGGTTCTCATTAGTTATCTATTTTATATATAGTAGTGTATATATGTCAATCCCAATCTCTCAATTCATCCCACCCCACTTCCCACCTTGGTAACCATCAGTTTGCTTTCTACATCTGTGACTCTATTTCTGCTTTGCAAATAAGTTTATCTGTACCATTTTTCTAGATTCCACATGTAAATGATATTATATGATTTTGTCTTTCTCTTTCTGACTTACTTCACTCTGTGTGACAATCTCTAGGTCCATCCATGTTGCTTCAAATGGCATTCTTTCTTTCCTTTTTATGGCTGAGTAATATTCCATTGTGTATATGTACCACATCTTTATCCATTCCTCTGTCGATGGACATTTGGGTTGCTTTCATGTCCTGGCCATTGTAAATAGTGCTGCAGTGAACATCGGGGTGCATGCATCCTTTCAAATTATGGTTTTCTCCGGATATATAGGCAATGACTTTTTTTTTTTGCGGTATGCGGGCCTCTCACTGTTGTGGCCTCTCCCGTTGTGGAGCACAGGCTCCAGACGCGCAGGCTCAGCGGCCATGGCTCACGGGCCCAGCTGCTTCACGGCATGCGGGATCTTCCCGGACCGGGGCATGAACCCGTGTCCCCTGCATCGGCAGGCGGACTCTCTACCACTGTGCCACCAGGGAAGCCCCGGCAGTGACTTTTATGCAAGAGGAATCTTACCCTCAAAGCCCTTAGCGGTTCCCCATTACCATAAGAATAAAGTGCCGATACCTCAAAACAACCCATGCAAGACTCACTTTCAAAAGAATGAGATTTTGATCCCTAAAATAACCCCTAACTCCCAAACCTGCACCAGCAGGAGGCAGGCTGAGAACCCTCTGCAGCCTTCAGGAAGGGCACACTCTCCAGTGCCCACTTCAGATTGAGTCATGGACAATAAAAGGCAAGGATTCCCTTGGGCAAAGCCAGAGGTCATAGAAGCCAAATGACAAGGGACTCCTTCCAGTGGGGAGAATTAGAAGCTACTAGATGGGGCTAATCAATGAATTTACTTTACTGCCGGGGCAGAGAAGCTTCAAAATGCCTGCCAGGTTGGATTTGATAAATGCTATGGCTCTGTGATGCAGTATTTCCCATCCCACTCTTTTCCAAATGAGAGCTTTTATGGTGGTCATTCAGTTCGTACCCCCACCATAGCCTATTATGTGGGGTTGGGAGTGAGGGGTGGTCACTGGACCACAGAAGCCTCACCCAAACCTGACGGATAGAATTTCCATCACCCAGAGTTTCTGGGCTCTTCCAAGGCATTAACCAGGTGGGGCTTCAGGGTTTTCTTCCTTGGTGGAGGTGGGGACAGGTGGTGGAGTGTGTTCTGTGAAATGAAGGGTGCAAACTGGTATTTGGGTGGCAAAGAGATGAGCTTTGGCAGAGACTGCTATTTGCCCCCATTCTCTCCTTTTCTCTCACAGTGATTAGACTGCATGTTTTAGCCATGGGGGAATATACTCCCTACCCACCCCCCAACAGAATAAAGGCCACTTTTTTCTTAATCTTTGTTGTAATTAGAGGTTGCCCTATGACTAAGTCCTGGCTAAAGAATTGTGAAAAAAATGATATGTAGGACTTCCAAGTTGTATCCTTAGAGTGGACATGCCCCCTTCTCCTTTCCTGCTTCCTCCTCTCTGGATGTGAAAGCGATGGGAGGATCTGGAACAGCCATGTGGATCGTTGAGATTGGCAGAGCAACAAGGTAGAGGGAGCTTGAGTTCCCGATAAGCACTAATCCCATAACATCACCCAACCACCTTCCAGAGAAATAAACTTCTGACTTGTTTGAACCACTGTTATTTGTAGCTTCTATTTAGATGTTGAGGGAAACATTGTGAAACAAGTGAATGACGTATCTACAGGCCGACATCATGGATAATATTGTTTATCCCCCCACTATCTCTTACCAAGGACTTCAAAAGACTTGCACTAGTATTCAGGGTTGATGTTTTCACTGGTGCCAACAAATAAAACAAAACGACCAACCCCACTTGTGTCATGTGTTCAACGAAACCATTTCATCTTCCTCTTGGGCACATAGGAAGACTCATTTTCCCACACCTTGTTGCAGGTGGGTTGGACCATATGACTCAATTCTGACCAATAGAAAGTGAGGGGAAGTGACACATTGCACTTCCTGGCATGATCCATAAAATCTCCCCGCTAGAGTATCCACTCTTATCTCCTCCTTTTGCGGTGACCTTGGAGACCACATGTTGAAGATGGAGATGTAACAGGACGGCTGTGAAGGACACTGACCCTGAAGGACTGCATGGAGAAGAATCCATCTGCCCAATGGCATTGAATTGCAACAAGAACAGGCAATAAGTTTTTATTGTGTTCAACTACTGAGATTAGGGGGGTTTTGGTTTTTGGTTTGTTTGGGGTTTTGGGTGTGTGTGGTGTGTGTCATTACTACAGAGTAGCATGGCCTTTGTTTTAATAAAACATTATCAGGAACAATATTTTAAAAGGTTTTAAAATGTGGCTATCACTACATGAGAGCTGATTCATGTCTGTCTGTGTTAATCCCTTTAATTTGTGGGACTAACAAACACACATGTGCACACGTACACACACACACTTTCATGCATCTATTAATACTTTTAAAAAATTTTTCTTCAATATTCTCTCCCATGTTTTTGTTTCTTTCTTAAATGGTCATAATACAGGATTGAGACATTTGCTTTGGTATGTCTCTACATTCTTGGATAGCATGTCTCTACATTTCTGGGGCCCCTGTTGCAATAAGTTATAGTCAGTGGGAAAACCAGCCTTTCTAACTAGACAATGCTGTCTTCTGAGATGAAGGCATAAAGGTCACAATAGAATATTTATTGGTTGTTCCAATTTTTAAAAGGTGACCTTGGGGGACTTACTTTTGTTTAGACAAGGAAATCGGTGATATAACTCCCAGGGATATTTTGAGTTGCTTGGATAACAACCAGTACTATCAAATGTTAAGAAATATTCCTAACCAGTGAGCATTTTAACCTAAACCTTGAAGTTTTAGAAGAGTCCACACAAATCACCATAATGGGCAGATAGAGTTACCAAATTGTACAATTTGGCTGGTCCCTTTAATGTAAGCTTTTCTTAGTTCTGTCAAAGCCTCTCATTTATTACCCACTGTGCCACTGAATCTTTAGATTTAAAATAAACAATGCGAACAAAACCAATATAATTCAGAACATCAGTGCAGCATATTTTCTTTATTGAAAAAACACACTTCAATAACACAGCTGTGGCTTGAAAAGAGAGAGAAATTATTTTAAATGTGAGGATACAGAGAAACTGACAGAGATGAGAAGAACTAATCCATCTTTCCCCAGTGCAGTAGCCAAATGTGCCCTTTAGTTGAACACACAACTGGGAGAGAGCAAACAAATAGGAAACTAAACATTTCTGAATATTCTCATAGAGAGTACTTACAAATGCTTTGTACAAGTGAATTTGGCAAATTATGCTTCTAGAAGTTTCCCAAATAAGAGTCAAAATTCTAACCATCTACAGGAAGCAGTAATTGGTGGTTTCAAAGACATTTTTACAACAATAAATTATCAAGAAGCTCAATTGCTATCACAATAAGTAAAAAGCTTAAGCTACTCATTGCCTTCCCATTGCTAAGGATGCCCTTTCCATCCTGGGTCACTCGTTTTGTTTTTTAATTTTTTTTAAACATCTTTGGGTCACTGTTTTTTAATCATCCATGAAGGTTGCAAAGTGAGTACTTAACAGCATATGTTGCATACTGATGATTAAATTTCAACAAAAACACTTCAGCTGGCCTTGGTCATCTATTTTCTCAAGCTTTAAAAACAAATACACATAACAGACTAAACTTTTTCAGAATTTCAAAATATGTATTAGAACCTGTCATTTTTTCTCTGAAGCTCTGTGAACAGGTGAAGGGTTTCTTGGCCCCAGAGGATAGCTTCATATTCCTTGTCACAATCCCCATTATTACCAGGACTCATTCTATCCAATTCGTGAGTACTAGAACATTTGTACCTGCTCTGTATAGACAATAACATTTTTGAGGGGAAAATCCATTGTTCTTAGCATCTATTCAGCTGCTCTTCAAACCTATTCACAGAAGGCACAACTATATGGACAGTCTACAATCTCTGAGCCGTACTCTCTGAGGCCAGACTCTCATTTATCGATTTATTCACACATGTCTCACCAATGGACACTGGGGTGGAGATGGAGAGTTGTTTGACTTTTTTTATAAAACATCAACTTTAATGCTTGCCTTTGGTAACTTCAGGTAGATCCTAAAGATGAAAACCCAGTGAGAAAGAGAAAGTTCCAAAGGGTACTGCCCTAGCCCAGTTGAATTTATAACCAGAACAGCCTACTGTATTGTGTCCCACTAAGAAATGTGTAAAATTTCCAAGTTAAATTACTGCTAAGCTTTCTGTAAATGAAACCAATTGCCACAAGAGCAAGAAATATGCAATTTTTTCCATTTCAAAGAATTCCATAAATAATGCAATTATTACTCATCACAATTTTTTACAGATTTTTTGATTGAGAGATTGGCCTATTGTACGCAGGGATACATATGTTTATATAAAGACATATATACATGCATATATATGATCACATAAATAGATGAATGAATGGAAGAAAAGAAGGAAGGAAGGAAGGAAGGAAAGAAGGAAAGAAAGAAAAAGAAAAGGAAGGAAAGAAGGAAGGAAGGAAGAGGAAGGAAGGAAGAAAGGAAGAAAGAGAAAGAAAGAAAGAAAGAAAGAAAAAGAAAGAAAGAAAGAAAGAAAAAGAAAAAGAAAGAAAAAGAAAGAAAGAAAAGGGTTATTTCCTCAGATTCTCCCATGGATGCACAGATACATTGTGTAGCTGTAATGCTCTTTGTCATCTTACAATTTGGATAGCATATACTGCAAGTCAAAAGCCCCAAAGAGATAACCCAGCCAGTGGATTCAGATTAAAGTTTTATCTCTGCATGAGAACACTATTATCTTTCGTTCCAACACTTTCCTGTATCATATTCACTAGGCAGAGGTAGCTGCCTCTGGAATCAAGGCAGCTCTTCCTCTCCAAGCCCATCTTATCCAAATATGTGCCTGCTCCAGATCTTCCTCCCTCACCCTCCCACAAATGTATTAAGTCCTTGATTCATTCTGCTACGTAATTTACTTGTTCATCTGCCTCTAGATCCTTGATTTCTCTTTCTGTGCCCTGAAAGTCTGGGTCATTTCCCTAGCTTGATTTTCTAACCTTTGCACCTTACAGCCATGCCCCCAAAGATGCATATTAAATACACATTGGTGATAACACCTGTTCTAAGGATATGTGATTACCATGTCACCATATACTTCTTTCTGTGACACTTAGTTAAGGAAATGAGGAGTAAGGTTTGAGGGAAGAAGTCTGATTGTCTAGCATCTCAGTTCAGAGATAATTTTTGAGAAATAAATTATTCTGAGTCTGCTTCTCTTGGTTCCCTTTTTTGACCCCTGCCAGACTCTAGCCCCAAAGCCTTCAGTCTAGCTTCTCCTACATTGATTCAACCCAAAGAAGGTAGTTCTGGTTGTCTCTGATGTTGCTGAAAAGTCTCAAGCACTTTGAAATTCTCTCGTTTTATCTAAAAATTTGCCACTTTTAACATGTTTTCTCAGGTGTGTGAGTAGGATACACATCACACTATTTACACTGAGATGACTTCGCAGGGAAGGTGATCGATCATCTTTGCTTTTGTACATCTTTGTGTGATATTGTTCCAATTGTTCCAATGAGATTGTATTACTATTTAAATTTGCAAACATCAAGTAAAAAACTTTTAAAAATTCTTCTTAGTATTATTTTGTAGTCTCTTTAGGATGAACTGAAATCTTTCTATATTTTTTCTCTCATTTGACATTTATAGCATAAGAGACAAACTTAATTACAGAGGAAATCATTTTCCCCCAACAATTCAACCTGCCACTCAAACTATTTGTAATCTACCCAAGGCTTGTCTGAAAAATAACTGGAATTTGTTTCCTTTTTCATTTGGGGAGATTATATAGCCCACCTATTAGGATGTAATTACTGCAGACTTTCAAATTTCTTTTACCAGATTGCCACAGATTCCTCTGAAAGTTACCCCCAGCATATGCCAGACACTTCTACCTACCTTAGCTATGTTTTAAGGTCTCTCTTTTCCTTAATGATATTCTTTTTGCAGAGTAACAGCCACGCTCAGGATACTTTACAAAACACCCATCTAACTTCCAGTAGATAAAGCAGGTGGAAAAGTTCTGATTCATGAAGGCTTTTCTGGCTCTATCACCAGCTTTCTGTGTTTTGTGGGAAGAGCCTTTGGGGCTCTCTGAGTTTTAAAACCTCCAAGAATGAAACATGGATAAGTTGCCTGACTTCCTAGGGCAAGTGAATGCTTTCACTGATTTGAAAGTTTGGTATGAGCAATAGCTCCCTGGGTTCATGGAATAGACATTTTTCATTCTGGACAAACACAACCTAATTAAACCAACCAGAAAAATAAACAAGATTTACACTCTCTTATCACAATAACCATTGACCTACACATACTTAGAAACTTAGAACCAGGAACCAGGAACAAAGTGACCAGGCCAGAAAAAAAAAAACACCTTTCTTTCTTCTTAGCGTCACAGATCCCAAAATCAGTGTGTACTGCATTTCTAAGGTTGATACTTAGTGTGTGATTGGCTCTTCTGGTTTTCTCTGGCTCATTGCTCTTGAGCTAGCTGACCCTCCTCTCATCAGTGAACTTGGAGACAGCCTGATGCACTCCTGTTTCACAGACATAAGTCTCAGGTTTGCACGCCCAGATACACCACGTCGTACAGGGGACCCTGTTGTCATTTGTTGCTGCCTTTCTAGTCTGGCTTTATCATTCACATTTAAAAATTATTATTAACAAATTTTTAGGACTGTACATACCCATATCATATTATTTGATTCCCCAAATAATTATTATCTTCATTTCCAAATAAGCAAACCAAGGCTCAAAGAAATTAAATGATTTTCTCAAGGCCATGTTGTCAAAAGTATAAGAACTGATTCCTTAACTCCGATTGTCTAACCCAAGGACCAATGCTCTTCTTGTTATATCATGGTGCCTCCACATTTTTATTAAGTTTTAAATTTACACCTTCCTTAATTATGAGAGGAGAATATAATAATGAGATCATGATGCTTTACTCTCTATCTCTCCTCTTTTAATCTGTCTGGAGACATGTATTTTAATCACCTGCAATGAATGATTGCTTATTAGATACTATTATGGCCTAGCTATATACAGGACTAAAACCTGCTGAATTCCCTTGGTAATTATAGCATGTGGGGAAAAAAAACCTATCACACTTGCTTACTTTGACCTACTTTAATGAAGTGATAATGTTCATTATTAGCAGCATACATCCAAATGTTCCCTATCTCCACGCAAGTCTGTCTCAGCCAAAATAAATGCCCAGTTAATCAGAAGTGTTTTAGTTTGCCTCAGTAAAGCTCTAAAACTGCTGGCGCTTAATTCTGTGTAGATATTATACAACTGTTCTGCTTCCCATGACACATTTGAAAATAATCGCATAATTTTAAAACTGTTCTGCATGATTTTACACTCAGGGGAGAATTTACCAAATGTGTACTCTGGAAGACAATACTCTGACCTTGACAGAGGAAAGTAAGATAGATAACAAAGAGCTGCTCTTCCAACTCTCCCTCAGTGCCTTTCCAGCTATATCATGGACATCTCTGCTAAGGAACCACAAAGTGGTTCCACAGAGCCTCTGCCATCACCAACAAGGCATGGGCCAGAGCTTCCAAAACAGATTGAGGTTGGATGTGGGCAGGTTTCATGATGAGCATTGGTGGAATTTTTCCTGGTCTAAAGGAGCAAAGGGACATGATGGGAGTCATAGGTTGTCCTAAAACAATGAAATCTTTAGATTTATCCTTTCCTACCCTAAAACATGAGAAACATGATATAGCTGTTAAGGAAAGCACCAGAGCTTGCCTCTAGAATATTTCTGAAAAGAGCATTACCACTTGTGGACTCTCCACTATCAAGTAATTCTGAATTAAGTCAGTCTCCCCACAAACCTCCCTTTTCTTTGCTTCCACAGTTCACATCAACCAGAACAAGCCAGGAGTCAGGGGCAGTCAAAAGAAAATGCAATGGATGTAAATATTGCGGTTCGAATTCCAGGGCTGTAACAAACTTTTGACTTTGGTCAAGACACGTACATTTTCTGTGCCTTATCAGCTGAATAGGAATAACACTCATCCTACCCTTTTCATAAGGCATTGGTAATAATCTAGAAAGTACAAAGCACAATGGCAATAGAAAATAGTATTATTAAACAAAATCCTTAGCCTAGTGACTCTGACCAAGTGTGCTTTGTTGTCCCTTTGTTTCCCTTGTCACTATAAGAAAACAAGAGGATATCAAAGCCACTAGAGGATGCTCATGTCATCAGATATCGCTAACCCCTCCTCTCCAAATGTACAGCATGGTGGATGAGAGCTCAGGTTCCAGGGGGTCACACACCTCTGGAGGTAGATCCTGCCCCTGTGTCTTACCTACTGTGTGACCTTCATCAAGTTATTTCATACTTCTGAGCTTCAATTTCTTCATCTGAAAACAGGGCAATATATTCATCTGGAAATCCCATCTCAAAGTATTATTATAAGGATTAAATAAGGCAATGCATATAAAAATGTTTTATAGAAAACTTGGCAAATACTGAGTGCCTAGTAAATGTAAATATTTTCTCTTAACATTTTTTCCACTTGATATAAATAGGATCTGCTGGAAATAAAGAGTTCTAGACTCAATTAAGTTTGGAAGATACTGGTTTAAATTTCTTACACGCAGATTTCTCAGAACCATTAATATGTTAATGTACAGGGAACCTCTTCAAAAAGGAGAGATGGTGTCTAGCATTTGCCCAGAGTATTTGAAGATTAAAACCCTTTATTTTTGCTGTAGCTTTTCAGGACAGGGTTTTCGTGGATCATAGTTTGGGAAATCTTGTTCTCACAAATCAGATATTCATAAAATTGTGGTGAAATCCCAGGATGTTATTTGCTTCAAAACAATGGGGGAAGAGTGAGAGGGAGGTAGTGGATGAGGGTAAACATGGAATAAGATAAGCTATGTGTTGATCATTGTTGAAACTGGATGATGGCTATGTTGGAATTCATTGTACTATTTCTCCTTTGTATGTTTGAAATATTCCAAAAAATTTTCTTTTTTCCAAAATTCTTTTTGAAAAGATACTAAGCAAACCAGAAACACACACACACACACACACAAATCCAAGAGGAATGGCTAATCTTCTGAGGTTCACAGACCCATTCGTGCAAAGGTAAATTATCTGCTTCTCTCACTAACTTGGAGATGAAACTCTTCACACACCTGAAAGAACCTGAAGAGGTCACCCGTGGAGACAGTAGTCAAGGAGAACCCAATTCGCTTAATTTTTTCGCTCATATGCCTACAAGATACACTATTACAGCCCAAACCAACCAACCCCACTTTAGCAGAAGGAAAAATAGAATCAGCGCTGGATTACAGAGAATTGAATATGCCGAACATTCCATTGACCCGATGCAGTAAGAAATAGGCTGGACTTGAAGGGTCGTGTACATTTTTCATTTTAACTAAAGCTGTCTTCTGGGAATGCCAAGGTTTCCAGCTGCCAGGGAAAGGATGTGCAGTTGACCTAGAACCTATTTCACTTGCTAAAGTGCCCAATTTATTATATGAATAGAATTCTCTCTACTGATAACAATGAAATCACCACACTAATATCACTTGTTGGCTTTTTGGACAAATTCTCCCTAACTGCTCTCTTGCTCTAAATGGCATTATTTTAAACATACCTCATTATTTTTAATTGTGCCCAATTAAAGGTACTTGCATATTTGCATCATGTATTTAGTGATTTAAACTCATTTTAGGGCATTAACAAAATTCTATTATTGTTCATTTAATCTTTAGAAAGTTCTCAGCTAACCAACCTGCCACCAAGATTTGTGTTCATGCATTAGTCATTTCCCAACTAGACCACTTCAGTCTCCAAGCAGGGCCTTTTTATTCATCTCTTATGTGTTTATAATCCACTCAAAATTTATAAGATACTTAAGTTTGTTTCCATCTTCTAAATTTCCTATCTCCACTCTCCCTCTGGTCAAGCACTGTGACTTTCTTTTTCAACTAAGAGTTACCTTTGAAATTAAGCTAGACTCTTCTTATTTTGTTCCTATTGTACAGTTCAAATAAAGAAAAAATAAATTAAAAAACAATTCTATTGAGTTATAAGAAGAATGGATCTCTGTTCTCCTCTTTACAAAAAAAAAAATTGATTCAGGTTGCCCTGGTTTGACTTCTTATTTTCTAAAGACGTCTAATAGGGGACATTCCCAAGATCCTTAAGGTGGAAAAAAAGAAAAGAAAAAAAAGAGGAGGAAGTCATTCGATTGTGAGAATTGGGCAGTTTCTGCACACATGGGACCCACATCTGGCAACCTGCATCTGCAATGACCTCCACATTAACTGTCATGACGGAACCTCTGAGCACAGGAAGCCCACACTATCCTCATGGAAACTGGACTTGACCTGGAAAAAACCCTAGGGAGGTACTCAGATACTACCATAAAGGCATCAGGACCAAACCTGCCTCCCTAACCTGGCGACCCTTCCCATCAGCAGAAGACCCCTATGCGTTGCTTTGTCAGTTCTAAAATATATTTTCACCAATGCACACTCATGTCTGCCCAGCACCTCTTCTGTAAGAGAACAAGTCAAATTACAGATGGGGGGTGAAGCTGACCCAGAAGGAGACACAGACTGACCTCCTTGAATCAGCTCTGGGTCCAGATGAGCTCTCAAAAGCCCAATTCATTAGAACATCAGTCCCTTATTTACTAGATTAAGGTGTGCAGGGGAGGATGTTGAAAGTGTGGGTCTCCAGCATGCTGTAGTTGGTAACTCTGCCATTATCCTAGAATGGGACCATTCAGCTAGTTGACTTCAATGTTCCTAGGGTGCATCATTATTCTGACATTCCTTGTAAATTACTTTTCTCCTAATAGGACAAATAGGGTGGGGGTGGGAGGTCAGAGAACCAACATTTGTAAGCTAACATCTCTGTACGTGCCAGACACCATGTGAGCAATTTAGATGCACTCTTCAGAGCCAGTAAGTATGTTATTCCCATTGTAGAGAAGGAAAAATTGCATTTCGGGGAGAAGCATACCACCAGGTCAGTGGGAGATTCTAAAACTAAATCCAGACCCTAATCATACCACACATTCACACATACACACACACACACACACACACACACCCCAGAAGGACAGGGGTGGAGATGGACATTGTCATTGAGGACAGCTTCTCCCATGAATTTCTTTTTCCTTTTCCCACATGTAAGTGGTCCTGCAGATTCAAGCTTTCCAGATGCATCTCATCCTGTGCCCTTCCTGAACATTCTAATGGTCACTATTCTAGTTCAGGACTCCCTTCTTCTCTGTTCCACTTGCCTAGCCTCCCAACTCCTGTCCTTGTCTTCTACTCCTGAGATATATTGCCTAGAATGAAATGCAACCTCCTCAGACTAACCTGTAAGACCCTCTAGGATCTGCCCCCTACTCACCTGTACAGCCTAACTTACTCCTACACAGTCTTTGATCCATCCAATGCAAACTGTTTTCTATCCTCTGGTCATGCCCCTCAGGGGCCAGTCCCCCGACCTCCTCCCATACCCAAAAACCTAACCCATACTTTAAGTTTCTTCTCAAACTACTTCCTCCTTAAAGCCAAACCGTCTATCCATCTATCCCTTGACTCTGCCCTTCCTGTTAGAAAACAAGCTCGTTGAGGTTTACATTCAAATCTGATTTAACATCACTATCCAGTCATGTGTTGGACCAAGGTCATACAACTAACCGGGGACAGAAACCAGTTCTGACAACTCCCTTAGCAATATTCTTTCCAATCAGATTGTTGCTTGGGGCTTTGCTGGCATCACACAGGGGCTTGTGCTATTCAGAACAGCCAAGGCCAACGGTATCCTTGAAGTGTTTCCTTCAAATATATGGGAGGGACCTCGGATGATGCTTCTGGTTTATCTATGACAGGTTAGCTTGTGGATTTGTGAAGTTTGAGTGTTTCATTTGAGGAATCTGATCAACAGACATGTGGGATGATAGAATTATCAACTAAATAACATTTTCTCCCAGAAATTAAAAAAAAAGATAACATTGGTTCATAAACAAGTCTTCATTAGCTCTCTAATGGCCAATCTGCCCACAGAACAGACTCCTTCGTTTAACTAAATTCTTCTTGCCAGGCTCCACATCCCTCACATTTGGCATGACAATTTCAAAAATATACTGTATTATGTATTGGGACCTTCATTTGAATAAATATACATTCCGACCAACCACTCTGAACATCGTTTTGAGTTTCTGGGGAACTAAACTGAGTGTTCATTTTTAGACATTCTGGTTCATTTCCAGAATAAAAAACAAGAAATTAGTGAGCAACTATCTGAATTATCCTGGGGGAGAAGGCAGGAAGAGGTACAGTTTTAGGTGGGAGAAAAATAGTCTCTATCTCATTTCAATAACTTAAGTCAGAGTTTTTTTAATCAGGAAGAGCATTTCCTTTTCCTTTGCTACCCATTACCCACAGCCAATGAATCACCAACTCTTACCAATTTTTATTTCCAAACTACATCTATCATCCATCTCTTCCTCTGAAGCCCCCATACCCCTGTTTAGACCCATATCACCTAGATTAGCATTCCCTCTTATTCCTTCTTAAAACTACCCTCTCAAACCGAGGAACATATAACAACCACCTGGGATGTTTATTTAAATGCAGATATAAATAAACACCACTAGATTTAAACATCACACAGATTTAAATAGGTACCACTCCACAGAGAGTCTGATGTAGGAGGTGTGGAATGGGGCCTGAGGATTTCCATTTTAAACAAGCACCTCAGGCGACTCTGATAGATGAGCTTCAGTTGCCACATTTGGATGAGAATGAGGACTACTCTGTCCTCAAATATATGATCCCAAAATGGAAATCTGGAAACAATCTGCATATACTGGAAACACTTCCATAGTTCCGCACAGTCGACTGAAAATAAAGGAAGCTGTACTTGTGCTAAATTAAATCAAGACAACACTAAACCGAACCAAGGCACTACACTGCTGAATACGGAATAAACCGCTCCCTTACTTCCTTCCAGTATCACAGGTATACTTACAATGCCTTTATACATAACCTTCAGAATTATTCAGTTAATCATGACCAGTAAGGGCATGGCATTGGTGCCACCGCCTAGGAAATTTAGGGTGACCAAGGGGTGAGGCAACAGCTAGATATTCTAGTCAGGGTGTTTGTTTTGCTGCTAAATGATGCACACAATGATTTAACCACTTCTGGTATTTCCTCCAGGAGCTAAATATAAATAAATAATTTTTAAACGAATTTAAAGGAGTCCTTTTTATATCAACTTTTGCAAGCAAATATTTTTTTGTAGAGTCTGCCTAGAAGAAGTCGTTGCTCTCCTCTGCCACAGAGTCCCCAGTTTATGAGATCCTCCAAGTCTCCGTGTCCAGCCGCAGGGACCGGACGAGCAACAGCTGCATTAACCCCGCACAAGACAGGAAATTCTCTTGTTCATCCACTGTCTCATGCACCTCCACCGCCCTCTCATTTCTGCCTTATCCACTCAACCCATTACAGTCCAGGGGCTCTTGATTCTTACCATGAAGACCCCTGAGCCAGCTGCTTCTCACAGCAGTGCTTGCCTGGTCTCCTGGCTCCAGGTGGACCAGACTGCTGATTTCTGGGACTGTCCTGCTCCCAGCCCACACCCTCCGTTGCAGGCTCCTCCTTGGTGGCTGCCCAGCTACCTCAGCTCTCAATACCAGGAGAAGGCTCAAAAGAGATGGTGTCGTAAACAGCTCTTTGCAGGAAACCGCCCTCAGCAGGAAGCCCCTTCACATGTCGCTTTAGCAAAGCTGCATCGTAACTAACTTTGAAACTAGGCACCCCTATGCTCTACCCATCTCCCGCCCAAGCGCACCTTTCAAATCTTTTAGTCACACAATACCTTGCCTAACTTGTCAGTTCTTTCCGTAGATCAAAGCAGTAGAAATGAAGAATAAGTAATTAGCAGATGACCAGATCTCTTCCCTAGCTTCCCCTTCAGTAGTCTCCCGAACAAACTGTGTGACCAACCTGTGTGAACAAGATAACATCCGGAGGCAGATCACGGGGAGTCGAAGAGCCTGTACACAAGCCTGCACACAGTAGGGCACGTCGATGACATGTTTGACCCCCATCTCAATGATTAACCGAGACTACTTCCCTGTTTCCCTTTAAAAGTTTTCACGGACCAACAGAATCTTCAGAGGTAGTCTTAGGGGGACACTGAATCCACAGCCTCCCCAGATTGCCAGAATTCTGATTAAAGGCACCTTTACTTTCTATCAACATTTCTGAGTATTGATTTGGTAAGCAGCAAGCAGTGGGACTTGAGTTGACAACAAAGGGTAGGGTCTTTTCTCATCTTGGGCATCTTCCCTATCTTAGGACTAGTATCATCTTTAAAGAGTTCTTGGTTTCATCCTCACCCTGAGCTAAGGGCTTTGTTTCAAGCTCAACTGCAGAATTAGGTTCTCTTTTGGATGGACGCCCTGCCAATTCCCCAACGGCAGCGAGTTCCTGCAAAACCCGAGCTTGGAGGTATTTGTGCGGTGTTCAGGTCTGGTCCTGTATTTAGAGAAGGGTGCCAGGTTCTCCACTCTCCGGGAGTGTTGAGAGTGACTTGCTACTTTCATGCTATTATTCTTCACTTCCTATGCTTTAAAACTTTTGATCAGTTTGGGCTCATCCATGGCTGTGCTTCCTACATGGATGGAATGTCAAAATGTGTCGCTTCAGATATAATTCGGGGCAGTTTGGATAAATCCCACATGTTGGCTGCTGTCGAATTTGGCTCATTTTTCAAATGGATCAGATGCTTTTCTTTTCCTCTAACAAAATTAGATTTTGTTCACTTGGGTGCGTGTGTAAGTGGATGTAAGTAAGAAAATACTTACAAAAGTGTAAGTCTTGGTATCAAGGGAAATTTCCTTCTCTCTAAATAAGTTAGCTTTGAGTAGTAAATCCCCACTAAAACACCCCTGTAGGCGAGGAATGTGTTGACTCACCCACCAGCCTTATGTTCCCTTCCCCTGGTTTTGTGAGAAGGAGAATCTAGCCAGCTTTGAAAAAATACCCAAGCTCTTGTTCTGAAGAATACACTGTAGGCAGCAAGGATTTAGACCACACGCTACACATCATACATAGACATTAACAGGTTAAAAATCCTAAATAAGCCTTCAAAATGGAATCTTCTCTGCTCTAACTACACTCTCCAGCTAGTAACCTGAGGGCCAGGTAACTATTTGAGAATTTCTATAACTAGTTTGAAACCTCAAAGAGAATTTCTGATTCTGCCTCTATTTCCATAAAGATCCATAGTGGGAAATTATAATGTTCTCACCTCAGTGAAGGGCTGATCATCTTGATCCTTCCGCTCGAACTAAATAGACAAGGCACTCCTGCCCCCTTCTCCTTCCAGAAGGGCTCCCACTGGAATGGAGCAAACCTCTACTCTCTTGGTCTAATGCACTGCCTCCAAATGTGGCTTAAACAGGTAAGCATCTTCCCGAGGTGGCAATTCCTAACACTAGCTGTGTTGATCATAGCAGCTTTCATTTATGGTATAATTTCAGTGGACCAGAACTGTCCTAAGAACCTTACAAACTTAAATCACTCACAACAAATCCTAATGAGGTAAGACTGTCCCTAGTTCACAGCTAGAACAAATCAGGACATTGAGCGACCGAGTCATTTGCCCAGGCCTATGCAGCTGGTAAATGACAGAACCTGAGTTTGAGATCAGCTCTGGGTGAATGAGCAACCGTACTCAGTACTTCTAAACGATGCTGTCTCTCTGATGCTCTAATCTTTGTTTGGGAGAAAATGCATAATTTCCCCAAACCGCCTAGCTGGCCCAATTTTATTGTAACCTGGGGAAAGAAACAGATTTGTGAACTTTGCCTTTGCTCAAACCAAGCGTTCAAATATCCAGAGATTACGGCAGATCGTTGCCCCAGGCAAGGAATGAATTCAGCTCGAAAAGACTTGTCAGAAACCCCGTGGTTCTCTCCTCATCTGGGGCACAGAAGCACCTCTGCAAATCTGTTTCCAGGATCTGTCTTGACATTTTGCATTTTCTCACCGTATGCCATCAAAGTAAACCCTACTGGTGTCTGTAGATCCCCATCTAAAAATTTTTACTATTAAAACCATTTATAATGTAGATAGAGGTCAAGACTTTGCCAAAACCCCCAAATTCTTAAAGAACTGAAAGCACATCCTCCCCTTTTTTGCATCTCCCAAAACATTCAGGACAGTGTAGACTACAGGCCCTTTAATAAAAGCTTCCTGAATTCAAAACTGAATGAGAGAATGCAGTATTTGCCTATGTAGATTTGGTCAATGTTAAAACCAAATTAAAACCAAACCAACAATAATGCACATATACAGTTTGAATGACTTTTGCTCTCAAATATGTTTCATGTAATGTATATAATGTCTGTCTATTCTAGAGCCTGTGATACATGTGAGGGATATATATATATATATATATATATATATATATATAATTTATTTCATCATCAAATGATAAAACTGGGAAGATCCCTACATACAATTATACACAATGCTACTGCACACTTAATAGACTACAGTAGAGTGTAAACATAACTTTTACGTGCACGGGGAAATTACAAAATTCGTGTGACCTGCTTTATTGCAATATTCCATTGATTTTGGTGGTCTGGAACCGAGCCTGCAATATCTCCAAGGTCTGCTTGTATATCTTCACTCTATAAAATGTCCTCTGACATTTCGGAAGTCTTTAAGACATTTTGTTATGCAGGCATCAGTGACTCCTTCAGTATCCTACTCTCAGTCTCCTCCGCTCTTCCTGTTTCTCCCTCATTTTCACTAACTTAGTGGAGAAGCATTCCCATTGGTGGATTTGGGGTTCATATTTCTAAAGCTCATTAGAGGTGGTATTGAGTTTTTCAAGGGAAAACTAAATGAGAAAAATTTTTTAGTTACCACTTCAGTTCTAAATAAGCATCATGCTTGATTCTTGAGACAACTATATTTCTAAGAGTCAAATAATAGGATTTTACTGCATAATATACTCCTGTTGCCTCACTCTACTTGGAAAAAATCAAAATGTATTTGGAATTTACTATGATTCTTGAAATCCAAACTTTCAAGTTAATAGGGCATTTCTTTTCTTAATTCCCATTTCACAAATTCATTTATTCATTCACTCATTAATGAGACAGGTCATATTTAAATGGAGGTACATAGAAGCAAGTGAATAAGTGAACTTAAGGAATAAATCAGATATCTAGGATGTTACATTCTTGGTTTAATATGCTAGCCCATATTTCCAAATCTTTCCCAAATCTTAACCTGATAGCTACCCTTTTGTTTTGTTTTGTTTTGTTTGCGGTACGCGGGCCTCTCACCGTTGTGGCCTCTCCCGTTGCAGAGCACAGGCTCCGGACGGGCAGGCTCAGCGGCCATGGCTCACGGGCCGGGCCCAGCCGCTCTGCGGCATGTGGGATCCTCCCGGACCGGGGCACGAACCCGTGTCCCCTGCATCGGCAGGCGGACTCTCAACCACTGCGCCACCAGGGAAGCCCTAGCTACCCTTTTGATGACTGATTTCAACCATTCAGTTTCCTAGTGCCCATCCCACATCAGGCACTGGACCAGTCACCAGAACCTAGAGGAGAATAGACATAGTGCCTGCTCATGATTTCGAAGTCTGTCTTACACACAACCACATCAGCAAACAAAAGGAAATGTCTTTCTTTAAGCTAAAGTAAACTTACATTAGTAGAGGTGTCTGGAGACTACACAGGGCTTTTTCAAATCATTGGAAGACGCTGGGGGTGGGGCAATTACCCACCGACAGCCCGGTGTATACAAGCTCACCCTCAAAGAATCATTCTTTTCTTCCTCCATTCTATCCCAAGGACCAGCTCTGTCCTTCCCTATCGATACTGGGAACATTTCTGGAGCCTCCCAGATCCCAGAGTACCACAAAAAAAAAAAAATGTAAAACTACAACATGGAGGATCACTTTTTAAATCGTATTTTCAAATTGGAAGCAGAAGAGAATTTTCAGAACTTCCCTCAAGGCTCCTAGAATTAAACGCTTCCTCCCCTCGCCCCACACCCCCATCACCCTACTAATCTTTTCTTGTTCCTGCTTTTCAAAGCTGTGTTAAAGTCCACGTTCCAGTTAACCAGTTAGTAAATGACAGGGTATGGTCTACCTTCAGGGACTTCCTATGTCAGTGTTAAATTCTACCTTCTAGACAAACCGACACTCATCTGAATGCTCTTTTCTACTTATTCCCTCTAACGTTTATTTCCATAATCATTCCCTCAAAAACAAAACAAACAAAAACTCCTTCACTTCATTTTCTTCAGGTTGAGACCAACAATTTCCTCCTTAACATGCTTTTCCTACCTGCTAACTCCCAAACTCTATAATCCCCATATCAACCGGTATGAAATGTAGATTATTTTTAACCACTATTTTAAGTAGCTTGGCCCGTGTTGTGACACTGTGTTCAACGCATCTCAAATATAGTTCATTATCTGCCCTCCATCCCACTCCCACGTGCATCTTTCCCTTCTGTAGAAACCATCATCCTCCCAGTTTCCTAAAGCAGACGCCTGTGGGTCATCCTGACTCCTCCATTCTCCAGGCAATCAATTGCCAAGATCCCCTACTTCTTAAAAGATTTTAAATTTAAATATTCTCATCTTAATTTCTGTTACCATTCCTTAATCCAGGCCCCCATTAACAGTTGTAATTTCTTTATAAAGCTGCCTAACTTGTCTCCAAATCTCTAATCTTGAACCCCATCCCCACCCAGGACAATCCACCCTCCATATGGCCATCAGGCGGGTCTTTCTAAAAATCATAAGCTTGGACTTCCCTGGTGGCGCAGTGGTTAAGAACCCGCCTGCCAATGCAGGGGACACGGGTTCCAACCCTGGTGCAGGAAGATCCCACATGCTGCGGAGCAACTAAGCCCGTGCGCCACATCTCCTGAGCCTGTGCTCTAGAGCCCGTGAGCCACAACTACTGGAGACCTTGCGCCTGGAGCCCGTGCTCTGCAACAAGAGAAGCCACTGCAATGAGAAGCCCACGCACACAACGAAGAGTAGCCCCGGCTCACCGCAACTAGAGAAAGCCCGTGCGCAGCAAGGAAGACCCAACACAGCAAAAAAATAAAAGTAAATAAATAAATTTATATTAAAAAATAAAAATCATAAACTTCATTTCTTCCTTCCCCTGCCTGAATTCCTGCAAGGTCTCTGCATTACCTTGCAGGTAAAATTCACAGAACAGCATAAACAACAAAGGCCTTGCTGACTACAACTTCCAGGCCCACTTCTGACAACCAGCACCCACCTTAATCATAATTAGAGCAATTGCTAACATGTAAGGGATGCTCCCTCTGTTTCAGGCATGGTGCTAAGTGAATTATATGGATATTTTCTCTTCTAAGCCTCACAATGACCCTGTGAGCAAACTCCTGTTACTATCCCCATTCTACAGGCTCTCCGAAGGGCCCAGAGCTGGGGTGCAGACACAGACTTTCTCCTCTAAACCTGTGTCGCTCTCCACCTGTGGCAGCACACTTTTTCACACCTCTATATTTTCTGCCTAAAAGTCCCTGGCCTCTCTATTTTCAGGACAATCCTGCTTCTTTTCTCAAGCGGTCCCAAGCCCCAAGTAGAGTTGTCACTCCTTTTGCTTTCATCATAGCATGTGTTTTATACACACATCTATTTAGTATTTTTCTTAAACCACTGACACACCCCAACCCATTCCTGGTCCCCCACCCCAACTCTGGAGGAAACTGAAAGACCAAGAAACTGCAGGTGTCCTGTACTGAAGGCTGAACCCTGGAGGAGGGTCCATTCTCTATCCATCCTTGAGCGAAAGGAGTGGGGAGGGGTGGAGAGAGTACCAACAGCCCCTCCCTTCCCTTCCTCACTTCTCTCACCAGCCGTTGTCAGAAAAGCAGGATCAGAATCGGTGCATTATGTTCCTAGCAGAAGGGGGAGGTAGATGGGAGCTGGGAGCAGGGGTAACACGTGGTTGGCCTTAAATAGAGAACTGTAGTAGAGATGGCCTTGCATGCTGAATTAGGAGAGAAGATAGACGTTGAGTTGAAGGCCAATTTAGACCTAGTATTTACATGCCTGCTGCCTTTATGAACTCTTAAAGGGCAGGCAACTGCATCTCTTTACCTGCGGACCTCACAAGGTATTTGTTGGAAAAAAAGAAGGAACAAAAGAAAGAACAAAGGTAACAAAGAGTAAAAGAAACAGCACTTATACAGAGCTATGTTCACTAAATTCACTTCTTAAACAATTATAGCTAGTAATGCCCTGTCACATCCACTATAGTAGTATGTAGAACTTAATGAAAAAATCCGTATGAGTAAAATTATCATCAGTGGGAATCACTTTGGTCCTCAAATTCTGAGATACAAGAGAGTTCTCCATTGAGGGATTTAAGGCAAAATTGATTTCCCTAGAGGACTACTTTGTGGCATCACTACCATTAGGGTGTGACCCTCTGTCCGCATGAGAAGAGAGAGGCTTCAAGAATCAGGAGCATCTCCCGGTCAAAGAGCCTGTGGTCCGACACCCTGCCCCCATGATCACCCACCTAAATGAGCCCCAGAAACGGCCTCCCTGGCCCTACATTAAGAAATAATAATGATGATGTAATGAAATTAAATATGCCCTAATAAATAAAACTTTTAAACATTTTTCTTAATACCTCAGACTTCACACTATGTACCATGACAATAGGTTTTAAAATAGAATTAAAAAGAAAAAAATTCCAGGGAGGCTCATTCTAGTAATATTCCTTGAAGTAGTAACCTATCATCTAGTTTCCATTTGGCCACTGGAATTTCCTAGCAAATCTTGGCCCAAAGAAAAAGAGGGAGAGGGTACAAAATATAAAAATATAATATCAAGATAAAAGTGTGGTCACAATCAAACGTTTACAGCAGTGAAGAAGCAAATAAGTGAATCATTGTGTCCATGAGTAATGCCGTGTCCAACTTCATACCTCTTGATGGATTTCCAGCACAGCAGAAGACTTCCTGACTGTGGTTACCGTGTGCAGCCTGGATATAGGAGAAGAAAGATGCAATTTAATATATATATAATACACTATATATGTACATACACAGATACATACACAAAGACATATATGTATAGCATGTCAAACTTGAGTACCATGAAGATTATATGCACAAAACTTGAATTAGAAAGAGATGGAAAATAATAATTCAATTTAGAATATTCAAAGTCAAGAAATTCCTTGGGCAGAGCTTTCCAAAAACAAGCCACTGGTTTAGAGCACATTTCCTGTGCCCTAGTGAGTTTCCTGTCCTCTAGGACAAAATTCTCTGCACACCAACCTACCACTCAGTTGGGCCCTGTGACTCACCCAACTAATGTGGTCAGAGGAGGCTTGATTACAAGCAATGCCAGAGTCTGGGGCTTTGTTCTTCTTTGTTCTTTATCTTTACTAAAATACTAGGAATGTGGAATGCCTCAGGCCTTCACTATGCACCACCAGCTCTTTTGAACATTTCTATTCCACCTAAGATTGGCCTTGCATCTGAAGTCTGGGTCACCTGTCACTGGTGATGGGTGGCCTCATTGGTCTCGAGGTAGATGGGGTAGAAGGCCTATGACTCCACGTGCTGCAATGTCAATGTCTTCCTTTCCCAGACTCTGGTTCACTGGCTTTCAACCATGGCTGTGTATGTGAATCATCTGGGAGAGATAACCAACCAAACAACCGATGCTCAGGTCTAATCCAGACCAATTAAATCCAAATTTCTGCAGATGGGGTCCAGAGAGCGGTATTTTTTCAAATTTCCCTACGTGTCTCTAATACACAGCCAGGGTGCAGAAACACTGTTTACAAAATATGGGAGACTACTTCCGGATAATATAGTGTAGTGAATAATAAAACTTCCAAAAGGGCTCTTGGCCACATTTTTTTCCTTCAGTTCATCAGCTTCTACCAAAATCTCAGGGGACTCAATTCAAGGGGGGAAAAATGAGTTAACTTTTAATGAACCGTTAAAGTTACTCAAAATTTATTTCAACAATCTCATATTCAAACACATTAGCTTTTTTATTTGAATTCAAACTATTTCCCAAGAGAGTCTCCCATTATGTGTAGTACATTTCAGAGCTCAGAAAATGAAAGACCAAGGATAAAATGAATCCAGCTTAATTCAATTGAATTGTTCTGGTAGTACATTAACCACTCTGAACTGGCTTCCTAAGACTACACCTCACTCTATGGACCTCCACATTACCTATTTTCTTAGCTTTTTGATAGCAGCAAAGATAAATACGGTTCTTCTTGTTTGTCTGTCTTCTTTGGAAAGCTAAAAAGAAAACTCTGGTGGCCACTGCTCAGCCTTCTGGCTCTCCCCCAAAATAGATCCTTCTAGAATCTGCAACTCATCACACCTTTTCAACATTTCTTCTCTGAAGATGCTTCAACCTCTAGAATCCAAGGCCTCCACCCTGCTTCATCATCACCGCCTGCTTTTTCCACCAAAAGCTGAAGCTCTGGAGTAAGGAAGCAGCCCTTGCTTTGGTTAGGCAAAGCAATTGCTCTGTTTCATGTAAATGGCTAATCGGAGCAGGTGAACCGAATTGTCCCTTGCCTGACTGATTTTTCCAAAGCTTTGTGGCCCTAAGTCATTTTCTTCCACATAATCTTTTTTCTCTTTGTATTGTGGAGTGTTGAATATTTACGTGCTACTCACACTTGTGAGCAAATATACAGAACACAGAGTCAGTCTGAAGCCAAATTATGAGGTGAGTGAAATTTGTCTTCAGTCATTCCTGTCAAATTCCCATCTCCTTCAGATGAAGAAGTGCCTCACTATTGTCTCCCTCAGCTGCTCCATTACAAGTGTTCTCCCTACCTGCATTCATAATAGAGTTGTTGTGTTTTTTTGTTTCTTTTTTTGTGTGTGTGGTACGCGGGCCTCTCACTGTTGTGGCCTCTCCCGTTGCGGAGCACAGGCTCCGGACGCGCAGGCTCAGCGGCCGTGGCTCACGGGCCCAGCCGCTCCGCGGCATGTGGGATCTTCCCGGACCGGGGCACGAACCAGTGTCCCCTGCATCGGCAGACGGACTCTCAACCACTGCGCCACCAGGGAAGCCCCATAATAGAGTATTAATAGCTGATAAGGGCAAAGTGTTATTACGTCCAAAATAGATGCACTTTAGCATTTGAATTTAGCTAGTCAATTCAACAGAGATGGTAATAACCACCAACAATGTGGAAAAAAGAACACTAACAGTTGTCACCTAGCCCTTTTCACCTGGGCATTTTGTGTAATTATTACGGCTTGGAAGATGGGCTTTGCCCTCAGCTCATCCCAATCCTAGGCTCTGAGTGGTTCATTTTCCCAAAGATATAGAGCTACTGTAAACAGCAAAATCGACCTTAAACTCTGGTCTCCTACCTCCAAGTTGTGTGTTTCTTCCCCTGGACCACAGCAACAGCGACAGCACTACCTTTCATTTCGTGCCTGTTTTATCTTTTTTTTTGCTGCTGCTGTACCGACATGCTGAGGAAACTCAAGGTCAAAAGATTTGTCACTTGCCCGAGCACGGTGAAAGAACAAGGTCAAAACCCACATCTTCTCTCACTTCGGAGTGGCATGGACATATATACACTACCAAACGTAAAATAGATAGCTAGTGGGAAGCAGCCGCATAGCACAGGGAGATCAGCTCGATGCTTTGTGACCACCTAGAGGGGTGGGATAGGGAGGGTGGGAGGGAGACGCAAGCGGGAAGAGATATGGGAACATATGTATATGTACAACTGATTCACTTTGTTACAAAGCAGAAACTAACACACCATTGTAAAGCAATTATACTCCAATAAAGATGTTTAAAAAAAAAAAACCCACATCTTCTCATAGTTAATTCTACCTTTTCCTCTGTTCCCTACTTACTCAAGGAAAATAGCATTGAAAAATATCTAGACTTCAAGTGAGTAAGAATTAAGGGGCCGTTCAATACCCCTCACCTCAGACCAGGAACTTGGTGCCTGTTCCACATTCTACTAAGACTGGCCCTGAGTGGATACAGAACACGACCAATCACCCTCCACTCTTGACTCACCCTGAGCCTTTCGGGTCTTTAGGAAAAATGGCGCTGGATCCCCAAACTCACGCGTTCGTTGTGTAGCAGAAGATGTAAAACAGGACATCAAAATCACAAAATGTGGGGGAAGGAAGTATAAAAATGTAGATCTTTTTATTCTGTTTAATTTTTTATTATCCTATGGCAGGGATCTTTTCAGAAAATGGGATAATTAAAAGCAACACAGTAGTCATAGTAATAAGTGGTAATTTAAATGGTAATAATGGTAATAAGTGCTAACATTAAAACTGTAGATCTTTTAGAATGTGTTTGAACTCGAATGAAGATGAGTTTAAAGCAAGTAGATATAGTTATGGGTCAACATGCTTGAGTTTTGAAACCCAACAGACCTTCACCTTGCTTGAACCTCCATTTCCTCATCTGACAAAGAGAAGAAATAATATGGGTCTTGCTGTGAAAATAAAGAAACTGGCAGAGAGTAAAAACGTCATCTCCCCTTCTCCCCTTCCTTTGCCTGTCCAAATCCTATATCTTAGCTAATGGTAGAAATGTCCCAAACAAGAGAATCTTTTCTGTTGTGAAAACTTAATTTTGGATCAATGCCATGTGGCACAGTAACTCTTGGAGTGAAGTGGATTTGGTTCCACATAAGAGTGATACAGGGTGGATGCTCAAATGGTCATGGCTCCGTATCTTGGCTGCTCTACAATAAAAAGCAGAATCACTTTTCCTGCCCTCTACTCCTGTTGTCCAACTCCTATATATCTGATAACTTGATTTCAGGAATTCTGGTGAACAGAAAGTAAAGTCCTCCTAGCACTAGTCCTAAGTGATGAGCTCTAACCCTAAGAAGGCAGCACTCCCAGTGGCTTGAACCCCACGGGATTTTGAAACAAAGAGGGTATCGCTCATTTGCAGCTTCAGAAATTTTACCTGAAGTCTTCCAAAGATTTCTTCTTGGTGGCTTTCAAACCACCAGTTTGGCAACAGGCAAATTTGTAATCGATGACCTGGTAAATGATGGGGTTGTACACTGCTGCTGATTTTGCCAGGAGGGTTGGCACCACGGAGAGTTGTATGGGGATGGAGTCTGGCCTTCCAAAAGCTGACCACACGGAGACCACTGCGTAAGGAATCCAGGCGATCAGGAAGCCAGCACAAATCAACATCGCTACCTGGTAAGGGAAAGAGACAGAGAACAAAATCGAGGTACTTGGTGGAAACGATGGTTGTGGGGGAGAGGATCAGGCAGCCTATTTACACCCAAGAAAGTCTGTCTATCATGTGTTCATTTATCTTGCCAGTAGGAATCATTTCATATGGATCTCTGAGATGTTCAGCCAGAAGAAGTTATGACAATTCTTCTCCCATTCACCACATCTTATCCGTTCTCCACCCCAGAATTTGAATGTACCCAAAGACCCGAAGTTTAACCCTATAAAAGGTGTCAGATTGTGCCTACGTGGAGCAGGAAAATCATGCTAAAAGGACATCTGTGAGCCGGAAATTTCCAGACTTCTCAACCCACATTCATTTAAAAACTAGATGGAGAATATGTACACCTTGATGAAATTTTAAATCGCCCTCATTTGCCTCAGGAAACTTAGAAACTCTGCCTTTGTTTGAAATTCTAATAGGAAGCTTCTTCAGAGATTTCTATGAAATGTAATTTCCTTTGGCTCAAGTTTGAGGCTCAGATGGTGGAAATTCACTAGCTACAAAGCAAAAGAGAGTCATCGAGCTTGAACCAAAGTGACACAGTTGTATAAAATGAGACTTTTCCAGAAAGTGCTTTTCTCTCTCACCAAATTATATTTACCTTTAGAAGCCTCTTAACTTTCAGACCAAAGAATAGTTAGAGATAGGGTTCGAAGCACCCTGACTAGTTTCTCACCATCTGCCATTCAGTCTCTTTAAGAATGTAGTCTGGGACTTCCCTGGTGGCACAGTGGTTAAGAATCCACCTGCCAAGGCAGGGGACACAGGTTTGAGCCCTGGTCCAGGAAGATCCCACATGCCGCAGAGCAACTAAACCCGTGCACCACAACTACTGAGCCCACGTGCCACAACTACTGAAGCCCGTGTGCCTAGAGCCTGTGCTCCACAAGAGAAGCCACCGCAGTGAGAAGCCCGTGCACTGCAACGAAGAGTAGCCCCCGCTCGCCGCAACTAGAGAGAGCCCGCGTGCAGCAACGAAGACCTAACGCAGCCAAAAATAAATAAATAAATAAATTTATTTTGAAAAAAAGAATGTAGTCTGACCCTATAGATTATCTCACTTGAATTCAACAAATCTTTTTTTAGCAAGTGCTTTGCGTGAGACACTGTGTAAGTGCTCTGGAGACACCCGCACACCTCCGTGCCTGGGTTGTATCCCTCTAGAGCACAAACAACTACGTGGCAAAGCTGAATATGGTTTAAGTGCCAGCTCAGAGGAAGACAAAATTACCTGCTATGGAGCAAAGTAAGAACAGTCTCAGGAGGAATGTGGCGTATAACCTACACACTGGCAAATGGAAATAAAGGCGAGTGAGACCAGCACAAGCAAAGGTAAAGACAGGTATGTGTGAGGTTTGTATAGGAACTAGTAAGCAATTCACTTTCATGTATGAGAAAGCAACCAAGGGAGACGAGCCTGGAAAGAAAGATAACATCCACGTATTCAGGGTTCTGTATAACATATTACTGAGCTTGCCCTTAATTCCATATGCCTGAAAGCACCAGTAGGTTTTTGAGCAGGAGACATATGAGGGTCACGTTTAGGAAGATTAACCTGTAAAGTAAAATGCAGCTGGGAAAAATCGGAGGCAGAAAAGTCATTGTTTATTCATTCAACCAGCAAGCGTGATTGAGCATCTCCTACGTGTTTGTGTTGAGGATAAAAGAATGAACAAAGCAGACACAATGCCGGCACACCTAGACTTTCCATTCTGAGCAGGTTTGTTTAGGTGACTGTACGAACAAGAAACAAAAGGGGTCTTAATTAGAGTACCGAGATTTGCAAAGGAAGTCCAAGCTTCCAGTTTTCTTTTAAATGCGAGCTATTTTAAGCCCCGGTTGAGAGAGAGTGAACTAACTTCAAAGCATCCTTAATACCATTATCTACTAGATTATTCTTTCAGTAAGATAAATAATGAAACTGTATTCAAATTTGCCCTCTGTGTGATGAAGATCTGGTGTTGTTTGTTTGTATTTATTTTCCTCTTCCCAGTATACCCTTGGCCTTAGCATTGCCAGCAACCCTTCTGCCCTGTATACTCTTTTATGGAGTTGGCATCTCAGGAATCACAAGACCAAGTCTGACCAGAGGACTGCATGCCCCTGGCTACAATCCTAGGAGCAGGGTTGGACACATGACTAGAACAAGCATAGTCCGACCCACCCTGGGATTTTATAAAGGCAGTTTTAGGAAAAGTCAGCCTTCCTTTTGAGTTACCTGAAGGCCTGGGAGGATGAGAGGCTGGAGATATCTGAGGCCAGGAGCCACTTCCTTTCACAGCCCCCATCCCCTAATTTAAGAAGTAAAATGTAAATTAACAGCTCCCAGCATCAAGGTCAGCAACATCAAGCTGGTGTGGAGGATGAGGAATGAGACACCAAATATTTTATTAATAGTAGTTAAAGCAACAATAGTTGCACATACTTGATTGTGTTTGAAATTCAATTGGAAGAGTTCTTCCCATAACAAAGTCGTTTGTGTGCATGTGCATTTCAATATACTTTTGTGGGAGCAGAGCTATTGCATGCAGGAAATGGTCCGGACCCCTCAGTCTACTTGATCGGTGGCACAGCCTGCCAGTAGGGTGTGCTTGTCCTGGGAACCCCATATGTGTGGACTGTGTCAAGAAGGAAGCATGAGAAATCTACCTGAAAGTCTCAGATTCAAAAGTTCTACCCCAAAAAGTTCAAGGATCATCTTTAAATATTAACTGTAGCAGAGAAAAACCTCAACAGTAACCATTTTGCTCCATTTTGCAAATAGAGAATCTAAATCCCAAAGAGGTGAATCAAATGAGCCCAGATCTCCTGCACGTCCTCAAGTCCCGAGTTAGGGTCCTGAGCTAAACTTCTCACCTGTGCTCAGCAGTTATAGAGGAGGCCTGATGCACACATGCAGCTCTCCTGCCTACTTGCCTTTCCATCTTTCTGCAGAAGCTTACCCAGGAGAAACAGCATTTAGTTTGGTCTGTGTGACTTTTGTTTGTAAATGGAGTGGATGCCTCAAAGCTCACAGCGAGGGTCGTATTTTTTTCTAAATCCTCAAATAAACAATAACGATATAAATAAAGCTTGCTCTAGCCGATGTCTGGGAACTTAACATAAACATAGCTCCATCCTTTCTCCTTCGCTGTGAGTCATAAGATGGTTTCACAGTATCTCAAAAGCTGTTTTCTGTGTTGCTGCCAAAGTCATTGACAAAAAATAGATTAGCACTTAGTCCATAATATTTTCTACGTTTTACATATTTTCTCTTTTTATGGGAGTGTATAATGGGGAACACTAAGGACTCAAAACATTTGCATTTTGTTATCCTTTTTAAAAGGACAGAAGAGAATTAAAATATACCAAGGTTTTTAAATACATAGCAAATGAATTTAAGTGGTTTTTCTGGGATTAGAATAAAGCTAAATACTTCAAATTGAATGACTAGAAATCAGGTTTAATGCAGAAAGAGGGATAAAAGCTTAGATCTCAAAGTACTGCATAATGTTACTTATGTTTTTGAAGTGAATACAAAGTTAATATGAGGCACAGTCATTTTCTACAAGCTTCTCATGTTAAAGTCCACAAAATATTAAACTTTGAAATATTAAAGCTATTTTTAAGAGAGACTACAAAACTTTGCAAAACTTTCATGTGACATTCAGTTTTCCCAGAACTTTCTACTCAAGTTGGAGCACGTTTAATCTTCCCATCACTCTGTCCTTCACTTTCCACATTTCTAAGTGTGTCCTCATTTCTATTTTCCAAAATTTCTCTCCCAGACATCCTTAAACCAATTCTAATACAGGCACCTGTACCCATCAATTTCTTCTAAGTTGTTTATTTTTTTAACTGCTTCATTTTTATCACTGCCTTTTGGTTCACTGGAAAAGGAATAAAACTTCAAATTCTTAAACTAGATGGTTTTTGTGGGAGGAAATTCATAGAATACGTGTTTAGCTTCTACAAAAGAATCACACATCTGCAACCCTGCTGATTTTTAAAAATATCTTGCTGCAGAGGACCAAGAAATACTGGTACGTTTCAGCTACACGGTTCAAGCTGGCATCAAGCGTCACGTAAGCAATACTGCCCACAATGGATCAATTCCAGTGAATTAACCAATTAAAGCAAGAATAGAATAGGGATGAAGAAGTTCTATAAGGTGCTGCCTCTGGGCCCCATACATCTGAACCATTACAGCAGAGAAGTTTTCCAAAAAGGGAAGTCCTATCTCGTCTGTGTGCAGAGGCAGCGTGGAATAGTGGGGAAGTCTGACATGGAGATATTCCGGTTTGGATTCCAATCTTGCTTCAGTTCCACTGACCACTGTAAGGGAGACAGAATCTCTCTCTAAGATCTGCCCCTTCAGTTCCTTCCACCAGGCTCCTTTGCCCAGATACAAGTAAGACTTCAGCCAACATTTGAAGCTGCCTGCTACCTTGGATAATGAAATAGATAAGGAGAGGACTGGATGTGGAAGTGAAGGCTTAAAATCAGAGCCAAAGAGATGGAATAAATTCCCCACCAATGATGAGGCTGAATCACACTCCAGAACCAGCTAGACTACTGATAACAAAGATATTTCAGTGGCTGGGATGAGGTAAGGTCACAAGGAGAGAGATCACCACATCTGTGCATTGAGAGACAGGGCAGGAGAGGGTCCCGCCTGCCTACAGAGAGTGTACATTTGGCAGGAACACAGGCAGGATCAGATTTGGTTTTTCTCTCTTGGCTCTAGCCAGCAAGTATACGGATTTGTTCCCAACTAGAGGGGAAAACGGTAATAAAAGTTGGCAATGCAATGATAAATGCCAATTGTAGGACTACGACCCTCCATGCGTGGGCAGCCTGTCATTGAGGGATGCTGCCAGTGACAAGGAGGAAGGTGGGGAGCTGGACAGCTGTGACCTACCTTCCTCGGCCCTCTGTTTCCTCATCTATATAGAAACAGGGGTAGCGATAGTTCGCTTTCACACCACCTTTAAGAAATTAAGTAATGTGACAACTCCAAACACGTCTAGTTTGAGTTTCCTCCTTCCTTCTATTTTACCAGCAGAATGACAACAAAGGCCAACTGTCTCAGACCCACCTTCATACACTGATGAAGAAATTTCTGAGAGCTTTGGTGCCCTGGTTGTGATCCGACTAGGAAATATTAATTTATATATTTTTTAAAAAGGAGTAGGGACCTCCCTGGTGGTGCAGTGGTTAAGAACCTGCCTGCCAATGCAGGGGACACGGGTTTGAGCCCTGGTCAGGGAAGATCCCACATGCCAAGGAGCAGCTAAGCCCGTGTGCCACAACCACTGAGCCTGCACTCTAGAGCCCGCATGCCACAACTACTGAGCCCGAGAGCCACAACTACTGAAGCCCACGTGCCTAGAGCCCGTGCCCCACAACAAGAGAAGCCACTGCAATGAGAAGCCTGCGCACCACAACAAAGACCCAACACAGCCAAAAAATAAATTAAAAAAAAATTTTTTAAAGGAGTGGAAGAAAAAGAAGAATTCTGCACTTCCCAGTTGCAGTTTTCTCAAATCTTAAAATACCACTACTCCATAAACAAGCGAAAGCTGTGATTGGAAGGAGAGGCTGCAAATTAGGTCATGTCACTCTATGCATCTGTGTTTTGAGTTGTAAGCAACAGAAATGGACGTTAGCTGAGTGAGACAGAAAGGGAATGCACTGGTTAGGACAGAGCATCACTGGGAATGCTCAACTGAGAATTGGGGCCAAGCAGACAGAAATGATACCCAAAAACTATGACCTGAGCAGGTTCTGATACACAAACTCCTGCTGCTGTAGCCGTGTCCTTGGGAGCAATCTCCCTGCCCTTCACCAGGTGTCACTAGTTTCTGAGACAGGCTACCATAGCTGGAGCCTAGGGTCATAGCTGCACTCTAGCCACAAGGGAATCTTGGAAAATGAATAACTTGTCTTGGCGTATCTTTTAAGTCAAGAGGCCATCTTTGCACAGAAACATTGTTTCTCCCCTGCTGCTCCCCAGCAAGACATAAAATGTTGACAATTTCTCAACATGGAAATTTCAGACCCGGAAAGGGTTTTAGCCACTGTCAGCCAAAACAAATAACAAATGTCAGCTTTGCGAGATTTCTCAGTGGGGAAGTGGCAAAACTGGCACTGAACTTTGAAATTCTTTCCTTCAAATATATCTGTATATGTTTGAGGCATTGTATTAGGTTCTGGGGACACAAAGTGAACAGAAAGATATGGTTGTTACCCCTGTGGGCCTTATTGACTAGTGGTAAAGACAGACATGGAACAAATAATCACAGAAGTAAGTAGGTAATTGTAAATTAACTAAAAATTGTGACAAGTTCTACAAGGCAAATGTAAAAGCGGCAATGAAACATTTTAATAGGAGGACTTGAATTCAATTTGGAGAACGCTTCTCTGGAAAGTAACACTGAAGCTAAGAACAAGTAAGAAGAACCAGAGGAAAGCAATTAATAAATTGGTTCAAGAATACAGTTCTGCTTTCCCACTAACTGCTCTCAGAGTCCCCATGGGGGTTCTCTGACTCTGAACCCCCAATGATAAATAACATTCAATGAGCAATGCTGGAGGGGAGTCTTTTGAAGGAAGCAGAGGTTTACGTTTATGAGTTTTAAAAAGGCTTCACAGTCAATGTGAAAGAACAAAGCAAAACAAAATGCCTCTGCAGGTATAAAACGGACAGAGGGCCTCAAGCTGGGGGTCAAGGGACCAGTTAACACTGATCAAGGTGATTAGGTTAACGTAGTATATTCAATTATGTGTCATCCCAGCAATCCTGATTAAGCATCTAGCAGGTGTCGGGCCCTGGGGAGCCAGAGCAAACAGCACTTGCCCTCATCCAGCTACTATCTTGCAAAAAGAGCCACAAAGATGTGTCATTCAGGAAAGTGGATATGCCAAGTACTCTGGTGGCCCATAGCAGAGGGACTTCAACAAAGCAGGAGGGATTGGGAAGGTTTCCTGGTAGAAATAAGAGAAATAAAGAGCAACCCAGGTGTCCACAGGATCTGGATACTAACTATAGGCCTGGGACATTGTAGGTGAGCTATGTGTGCTGAATGAATAAATATGAAGTACCAAGATGTCATATACGGAAAAATTAATTGAAACTTCTGGTATTTCCTTCCTGTTACTCCATCCACCTTCCCCCTCATCATAGCAGCAGCAAGAGTGTCCACTGCATTGGTATGAAGGTTTTCACAAGCAGAAATGTCAAAGAAGTAAAACATTCATTTCTCAACTTCTGAGTTTCAAAATAGAAATTCGAAACTTACAAGAGAGGAAATAGTTGAAATAGAGGGTTTCGAGTGTGACAAAAATGATTTTTGAGTATCTGCAGCCAGAGATGTGCAAGACTAGAGGCATTAAGTGTACAGTGTGGACAAGTTAAAGGGACGTAGGTGGATACAAGAGCCCACAGTGCGTCAAGGGCCTACAGCCCAAAGGCAAGGGAGGACATCAGAGGAGCTGGTAACTGACCTTGAGAAGCTGTCCTGAAAATACTCCACTGAACCGAGCACAGGGGGCCAGGGAAGGGGTTGGGGGAACAATAGACTCTCAATGCCTTTGCACAAGCAGACAGCTTGTGCCTCACTTCCCAGGGTGCCAGCCAAGGTCTTGACATCCACCCAACGGGTTGCCAAAGAAGGATGGGGAAGTACCTGGAATTTCCAGTGAGCCTAAAGAGGCCTTACAGCTGAAACAAGAAAGATGCAAAGTGACCCATGACAATGGATGCCTGAGGCCAGAGGAAACCTTAACTATCTCAGCAATACTAGGGTCAATAAATGACAACAACCAAACCAGATGCCCCCACCCACTGGTCCGTTGAGTTATAAAGACCTCCCTGAACTTACACAGAGCCTAGGAAGAGGAGGAAAACCCAATTCAACTGAATTTACCCTGATTGTGTAATGTTGTTTGTTTTACAAGGTCAAATGCCGGCATAAAAATGAGACTATACTGAGTCATAGGAATACAAAGAGAAAGGGTTTTTTCTTTCCTTTTTCTTTTTTTTTTTTGGTTTCTGTAGGGTTCTTTTGCTTTTGCACACCTCTGCAATTTCTGTAGTCTGTGAAATTTCAGCCTGCTATAAACGTCTAGCAAAACCATTTTTTAATTAATTAGAAGGAAATTACAATGTGGAAAAAGGTTTATAGCTGGAACATCAATTTTTAAGTTGACGAGGTCAGACTGGCAAAATGCAGGCCCAGATAATAACCTACCTAGAAATAATTAGAGTACACAAAGAAATGAATTATTTTGATCCCATAATCCAGTGAGGTGGCCTTTAATAAGCTTTTAGACCAGGACATTCTGAAGATCAGAAGCATCAGATGAACAAGCAAAGTGCCAATCCTGAGAGGTAGTTGAATGGAGGACAAGGCTTCTAAGACTACGAAAAGGCCCCTGAAGGTTTTTCTACTTATTTTTACTCACTACAAAAAAAACCAAAATTAACTAGTAATTGAAAATAGTTTAAATTTAGAACAGAATGTGCCACAATAGAAAGCTCTATTTTTCAACGTAGGTTGAATTTTGACTTAAATATTTTGCACAAATGTCAATAATCAGAAGCATTGTATGTTTAGGTTATTTTAATATAGGTTTTATGTATACAAATGAAGTCAAGATGTAACATATAATATAGATATCATGTATAATATAATGAGAATACATGTTAGAAGACATATATAAAGTAAAATCATACACATATATGCCTACACTTTTCCTTTAACATTGCTTTGGTTAATCTGGTCTGGGTGAGCCTGACTATTTGGTCTACACAGTGCAGGGCAAGGAGAATGATAACACATCAAGTTTGGGATTGACATATACACACCACTATATTTAAAATAGGTAACCAACAAGGACTTACTGTATAGCACAGGGGACTCTGCTCAAAACTCTATAATCTAAATGGGAAAAGAATTTGAAAAAGAATCGATACATTTATATGTATAACTGAATCACTTTGCTCTATACCTGAAACAAACACAACATTGTTAATCAACTATACACCAATATAAAATAAAATTTTTTAATAAAAACAAACAAAAAAACTACGCATCAAATTAAATGGTATATGCTGAGCTTCCCCGTTTGTGTATAATGAGCTTTAGAAGCTCTGACTAACGAGCTGCCCACCCTCAAGAATACACGAAGAACCAGATGCTAGGGTATTGGTAAAAGCTGGCTGTGAGTGGGCTGAGTTAAGGAGTTCAACTAACAGGAGAGAGGATGATGAGTGATTGCCTCAGAGAAACGGGAGAAGGGCCTCATGGGTAGGAGGACCCAGACTCACTGCTTAAGACCAGCCAAGCGTCTCAAGGCCAGCAACCTTGGGGGGTGCGAAGAGGAGAGGACATCATATGACATCTCGGCAGCTTCATGGCATGCCACACTACAGGACTGAAACTGAGATCACATACCCATGCGACAGCCATCACGTGGTTCCCTGGGCATACTTCCACGAACTATTGAACACAAACACTTTTAGCTCGGTTGCGTTCACCTAGTTCCTAGAACAGTACTTGGTACCAAATAGGATTTGGATGAAACGGAATCCACATTTAACTTGGATTGATTTATTGGCATTAGTTTGTTTTTTACATCACAGACAGGAGCTAAAGGAAGAGCTAGAAATGAAGAACTTAATTCATGATCCTGAATTTATGGAAATATTTTTCCTACATAACAGCCAATTGTAAGCTAGAAGTTGATCATGATTCCTGAGGCTGCATGTTTGTCCAGGTAGAACGGCTCCATTTTTAGGTGATCAGTATAGATTTAGAGTGATGAAAACTTCAAACTTTCTTCTACTCAAATGTGGAGTTTAGGGAGTAAAGGAACCAGAACCTCTAGCTCTCACTGTGCAACCAAGAGGTCCTTGCACAACATCTAAAAATCTGAAATTTGGAGAGAAAACTATTACTAGGACAAAAGTCCTGACTTAGTAGGTAGCCACCTGTGTTCTGGAGGGAACTGTGTTACTCCTGGTCCCTAAGGCCAGTGGTCTCCAGGGTAGGCTGTGAGGACACCGGAAGGTGGATATCAGTCAACATGATGGATTGGGACACCAGAAGAATGATTAGAACTTCAATCTACATTTATTTTTATCTTTCAAATATAAGATGGAAACTAGGGGGTGCTAATATTAAAAACTCAGTTTGAGAGTATGTGCTGAAAACTATTTCCTCGATATAAGGGTGAAACGTGATGGAAGTGTAAAGACCACTGCCTTAGCCCTTACCAGGACTCCTAAAAGTTAGAGGAGACATGAGGAATTATGATTTCTTTAACATCATCCACGCAGCTGATGACAGGATAACATGTTTATCTCATTGAATCCCCACCACAACCCAGAGAGATAGATGTTACTATCCCTGTTACACAAGTGAGGAAGTAGAGATTCAAAGAAGTTAAGTATCTATCTCTGGGTCACAAACCTGGCAAGTGTCGGTGATAGAATCCAAACTCTCATCCGTTTTCAAACTGTCTGCTCTTTTCCTTACACCACAATATCTGAAGAGCTGCCAACTCTGAGGCTAGCATTTGCCAAGGGCCTCAATGCTGCAGAAATTGCTCTTGTGTGAAGATGGGTTTCCCATAGGAAAGCAGACATGGTAAGCTCTTACTCTGTTAATGTCCCTAATCGTGTCCATCAAAGTCCATACAGGACAGTAAATACTGTGAGGCATTCTATGAATCATAAAAGTTATTACTCTTATTAGTGAAATAATTTTAAGAAGCAATGATATCCTATTCAATAGAAAGAAAAAGCCCCCAGTAGATCCATTATATAAATTCGGTAGCTATTAGACGTGTGTGTGTGTGTGTGTGTGTGTGTGTGTGTGTGTGTGTGTGTAAATGAGAGGGAGATAGAGACAGAGGGAAGAGATACTACAAAGGTTTAAATAAATAATAACAAAGTTCATAAGGACATAAACAGTGGACATTCGAAGCTCTCCCAGTCTCCAACATTCTCTGTCGTCTTTGCCCTATGAAGTTTTAACTGATTAGAAAACACGTTTGTAAATTACGACTGCAGTTACCTTGGTCAGTTTCATTTCCAGCACATGGCTACTAGGGATCCGACTGTCAAAATGAGCTACTTCTTTGGAGGAAGACTTAACCTTAGCAATGATCTTCACATAGGAGAACACGATCACAGCCGTTGGGAGCAAGAGGCAGAAGAAGAGGATGTTCAGGATGAAAATCTGGCCCCCTACTGAGGCCTGGGCCAACCACCAGTCCAGGGTGCACGAGGTTCCGAAGGGCTCAGGTGCGTAGTCCCCCAGACCTACCAAGGGCATGGTGGTCCAAAAGGAAGCATAGGCCCAGATGACGGCCAGGCAGATGTAGGCGTGCTTTCTTTTCAGCCAAACCCCTGGAGGTGGAAGAATAGCATTAGCAGGATGTAATCTACCCTCCGCCCAGATACCTCCCTTCCATAGGTCAAATTCCACATCCAAAGAGTTAATCCATTGGATTCTGGGAGAAGTGGTCACAGTAACCAAAGCCGGAGGGAGAGTAGGGTGGAGGGAAGAGAGTTCCAGAGCTTGGGCCCTTTTTCCAAGAGAATAAAACTGGAAGTGATTTCACAGGGAAGGTTTTCTCTAGGCATCTGGGAGCCTTGGGAGGGGGAAGTGACAAAAGCTGGGGAGAGGTGGCAGTAAAAAAGATGAGAGGATGCTGAAGACAGTGGAAGATCTTGGGAAAACATCCGGAATGATCTTTGAGATCCTATCCAGGACAGAGGCCAACTGGTAGCATATAAAGATGGAGCCCAAAAAAGCATGTGTTAAGGGTTTATCTAAGGTAGAGTCCTTTGCGGGAGAAGTGATAAGACACTGCCCGTATCTTTAAAATACGCTTCTTCCTAAAAGCTCGTGTGCCTCTCACCTAAGCACTCGTGGAGTGGGTGTTGGTGCCACGGTCATGACTGTGTGGGGTGACGTTATGGGGTGACCCCACTGGGTGAGAGGAGATTTTGAATCTTCCAATGTTATTAATACGACAGTCACATTCACACAGCCATAGATGGAGAAGTGGGGAATCTAGGTAGATCATATCATGTTCTGCAAAAGAAATTCTGTGAAAATATTTCCAGTAAAACAACAACGAAAAAAAATGAGCTCTGTGTTTCAGCACTAGTTTCCATTCGCCGAAAGAGAATTCCAAGAGGCAGAAACAGTGCAGTCATTTAAGGAAAGCTGTAAAGCGCTAGTGATCATTTGCAAAAGTTCAATACAACCACCTAAGACAGGTCAGCCTGATCTAGGGCTTCAGCCTGCAGGGGAAATTACCTCCATACCGGTTATTGCCTGAAACCCAAAGGGCCAGAGAAGTAACCCCTAACTGCCTTGCTTTTTGGTAGCAGAGAAGAAATATCAAAACATGCTTAATAAAAGCCAAACGATTTCTTCAGCACAGACTCAAGGCCTGCCTCCGTTTAGTGTCATGTGAGGTCTGGGAAATCAGAAGGGCCTAATGCTTCTCATTTCTGGTATTTGACCCTCTTCATGTAACCTTTCCAGACGTCAGTGCTCTTATCAGTAAGATGGGGAGAATAAAGATGTACTGCTTACAGATTCTGGTACGGGTGAAACGAACAATGCCAGGCCTCCTTTGCAAACTAGGAAGAACTGCACTAACGCGAGTATTTACTCCTGTGTTTGTCTTATTTGGCGCTAAGAAGAAATATAACAGATTGTTTCCTTTGTCTCTATTTTTTCAAACATACGGTGCCATAAAATGCAAATTTCACGGACCCACCAGATAGGGGTAACAATTACGTAGCCACGATATCTGTCAGCTCTCAGTTCTCCATTATAATGGAGAAGACACTGGCACAAATAATTATATATATTTATAGGAATGTGCATAGGCATACGTAGAAGCATTTATGGTTAGGGTTACTTAGTGAGGTGTTTTATACTTACATTCGGTTATGGTGAAAGGCTGTCAAGTACAGGAGGGAGTAGATTAGTAGATTGGTTCTGTGATGCTCCAGCAGTCAGAACTAGGACCAATGGGTGGAGGTTACTGGGAGGCAGTTTTGTCTTAATATAAGGAATAACATTGTAACAATGAGAGCAGACCAATCAGAGAATGGGCTGCCTTGTGCAGTAGTAAGCTCCCCGTCACTGGTCACTGGAATTATTCAAGAAGAGGCCAAGTGGCTGTCTGTCAGGGATGCCTTAAAACAGTTTATCACATTACATGGGAAAAAGGTCTACATGTCCCCAAGCGACCTTCTAATTCCAGCATTCCAAGACACTGTGTGGAGTGTTTAATTGTGCGACAAATCAAATGATGAAACTAGACTATCGAGAATCAACCTTAGAAGAAGCTGGAAAAAATATACAGTTCCCATAGGAATTATGCCCTGCAATGATTCTGGGGATGGGCGGCACCATCTCTTTAACTGACCCAAAGCCTAAAGTCAGGAGAATATTTAAAAAGCAGAGACATCGAGGTTTAGTATTCCTCAAATATTCTCAGGAAATGGAACTTTTGCTTTTTTGTCTGTAAAATCTATATTTAAAATCTATTTTGATATGACCAAAAATAAGTTTATAGAAAAATATTGAATCTGAAATCATCCAGCATAGTTATAATTGTATTTTTTGTATTTTATTGGAATTTTTGATTCAAGCTATTTCTATTGCAAGTTTTAAGCTGTTTAGAAAAAGATGCAATTTTTTTTTAAAGGTGAGCCTGGATGGTGCAGACATTGGGCCATGACCCTACCCCTGCCCTGACCCCCTGCATGTTTGTTTTTTTTTTTTTAATTTAGGACTGTAAACTTTTAAAATATAAAGAGAAATTCCACCCCATTGAGAGTGTCACATCAACTTGATCCTTCCCATTTCAGGCTCCAGGCCACAGTCTGTCCCCATGATCACAACAATCAAGCTGATTGAGATTAACAAACAAAGCAGCTGTGGTGGGAACCAATCTTATTCCCTGGTTACACCTGGTTCTCAGTATTAAATTTAAGGGGCCCAAATCCTTCTCTTTTGGGTTCAATAGATTTCCAGAGCCCCAAGAAGCCAAAGTACGAAAAGTTTATTTTTCACATGTAGAATCGTTTTATCGTTAAAGAAAAATCTTTAGCCTCTGAAAATTTGTTTATTGCTGGCTCACCCCTGGCCAGTTCTCTTAGCTACTCATCTTTCTACCTACCAAGACCACAAAAAGAATGTTGGGTGGTATTTCTGTATGTGTGTCCTTTCCTGCAGGCACGGCTCTCTAACCTGGAGGAGAATTCCTCTTCTCTGCAGTCATAGGGATCCTGAGTGCTAAAGGAGAACCAGAAACATCTTTCCGTATAATTATATTTACTACTTGGGGAACCAGCTAAACATCTTGGACCCAACATCCTTTCAATGTATAAAATGCATTCTTTTGCTTGTATGGCATAACATGGTAAAAGCTTACACACTTTAGACAGAAAAATGATACTTTTAAAAGCATCATAGCCAAACACCAGACATTCCTATAAAAGTAGTATTTAAAGAAACCTACATTGACACAGGTTCAAATCTTTAAACATAGGTTAGAACAAGATAAGCTATAAGTAGAAATACTCCTGGTCTCTGAGGTTATTCATAATCCTTATTACCTCTGGGTAAAACTTGTACCGCTTTGACAATCCACCTAGATTTGACTCTCAGGGGATAGAAACCTTCCTACTTACCATACGATAAATAGCAGATTTTCAAGTACCGGTCCAGGCTGACAGCAGTCATGGTGATAAGACTTCCACAGCCGAAGAAAAATCCAGCCCATCCGTACCAGCGGCAGCCAATCCAGCCAAACACCCAGCGGTGACAGAAGCAAGAGATGATGGTGAACGGTTTGCCTACAACTAGAGTGCCAAGCAACTTGTCAAGGGAAGTTCCCTTCAGTTAAAATTTACCTCGCCTACCTCAACTCGCTGTTGAGTTTTATCCCATGCAGACAACAGAGAGCTCTTTTCGGAAATGTTAGGTCCAGTTTGTTTACAGCCAGACCCAGATTTCTGGCTTCATCAGTTCATTTTGTTTGTTTGTTTTTTTACTTTCTAGGAAGTAATCTTCTACTTTAATTCATGCCCTGCACCCGCCTTATCCAGCTGTGCATTCAATCTTCCCCCTCTTTGAAGGAAATGGCTGAGGAAGCTTTCCAAAATCTGTATCTGATCCATCTATCAAAAGAGGGTTCCCCAACCTTAATGCATTAGAAGAACCAAGTAACTGACATTGGCAGCCTGCAGGTGCCAGCCTTCCCCACCCCTCCCAGGTGTGCCCCGTACCTGGTACACTGTTAGTTCAGTCAATTAACACATATTTATCGGGTGCTTTTCTAAGTTAGACATACATCGCCTCTAGTGGTCTACACAGGTGGTCTCATACTCCAACTGGCTAGACTGGGCACCCTCATATCAGAGCTTCCCAGTCCTATTGGGTCTACGCCCCATTGTCAGTGAGGAAACCCAGCGTAAAAGAATTAGTTTTTTGTTTAACAAATGAACTATTTAGTGCCCAGGATGCAACAGGGTGCCAGAGGACAAAGTGGAGATTAAGATTAACAGATTCATTTTTAGTAGATAGAGGGGGCAAAAGAAACAAATAATTTGTAATATAAGATACAATATGATGGACTGATGGGTCATGATGAGTTCCGGAAGAAAAATGAAGCAGAGGAGGGAAATAGACAGAAATGGTTTTTTTATATCAGGAGATTAGGGAAGACCTCTCTGCACATGTGATGTTTAGGTAGATGCTAAATCAGTGGTTGAGGACTCGAGCAAACATCTAGAGGGAAAATATTCTAGGCAGGGGAGACAGCAAACTCAGAGCTTGAATTGAGTGTCTGCTGGGTGGGTGCTAAAGACAGCAAAAAAGACAATTGAATGTGACTCCGATGGAGCAAAATTTGTGTCTGTTGTGCCTGGGATCCATCAGCAAAAGGTATTTTAGGCTTCTTTCTGGAGTGGAGCTTTTGATGAGCCTATGGGATGTCATCTAGAACCTTCAGGATGCCAAAGGGTTTTGATGAACCTCTTGGAAAGGTCTCTCCCTCCTCCACTAGGTAGAATGGTTCTAAACCCAGCTGCACATTAAAATCACTGGAGGAGTTTTGTTTTGTTTTGCTTTGCTTTGCTTAATTTTAAATATCAGTGTCCAGAGCTCCAACCCCCAGATAATCTGATTTAATTTATCTGGATTTAATTTACCTGACTTCATTTATCTGGCTGGGCCGTCACAATATATTGTTTTTAGCTCCCCAGGTGATTCTAATACATATACATGATTGAGAGCCATTGATATTTAAACAATAAATATTAGTTGTATAGATGAAATACATCTGGTCTCTAGGATGTGTTTCTTCAAGGTGCTTATAATGGAATCTAGTGAAGCAAGAAAAAAAATTAAAAAGACATAAAAATTTTTAAGGTTTATTGGAAGGAAAAAATGTATTTAAGAGATAACCAAAGGTTGCAAAAAATGATCTGAGTTGATCAGAGAAAACTAACCCATGGCAGAAAATGCTTTCTGGTGAATTACTCTAAAGATGTATACAGAGTAATGAGGTGGTTTATGCAATTCTGCAGCAGACTTGCTTAGTTGAAAGCATTTTCAATGTATCTGACCAATTAAGGACATTTTTATTTAAGCCTAGTCTAATTCAGCCTTAAGCATCAGTCGGCTATAAGCGAAGGACGCGACTGAAATGGCAGGTTTCATTCAAGCATTTTACGTTCAGTACCAGTGAGAGAACCACTAGGGGGCAGCATGTTGAGCTGACCGGAGAGCCATCATTCATGTTGCGACACCGCCATCGCGTGCCCAAAATGAGAATGGCAGTCACTTTGCAGCCTCGCAGATTCTCTGAGGCGTATCGCGACTATTTTCACAGAAAGGGCCAGATATGTCACTTTCCTCTTAATGTGCATGTGTATTTCCCAAAAGAGGTCATGATATTTCAGTCTGTCCATACTGAGTAAAGTCCTCCCAAATAACCAAGATCATCCAAACTCAGTGAGAGGGCAGCACATCCATTGCTGTGTAATAAACAGTGACTCAGTAAGCAGGCACATCACCAAGACTTGTTTTCAGAGATTGGCAGTGGCAGAAAAATCCACTTATGAAGAGAGAAACAAATACCGGGAAACGTTTTAGAAGGGATGCTTTGGATGAGACCCTGCTAAAAGATTTCCAGTGGAAAGACGAGTTGATGTGTGCTATTCAAACTCAATTTCCCTAATTCTAGTAACTTAAAACCATAAAGTGGGGATCCAGAGGTATATTTGAGTGTATCTAGGCAACCCTGGAATTTTATAGGTGAATGTAAAGGGAAGTGACTGACCCCAAATTGTTCATATTTGTAAAAATGAATTACAGTTAAAGAGAAATTTTATTCCAATCCCTCCTTGCTGGGTTACCAGAGAGACCAAGGAAGCAAGAAATAAACCAGTGGTTCAAAATTTTGACTGCACAATAAATTTACCTGGAAATTCTAATTTTAAATAACCTGATGCCCAGGTAACATTCTCAACTAATTAAAAGCAAAATTTCTGGGTATGAAACCCAGCTGTGAGTTGTTTTGGTTTTGGTTTTGGTTTTAAGTTCCCCAAGTGACTTTTTTGTGCAGCCAAGGTCAAGAACCAGCTTCCTATACTTGCAGTCAGTCCCTAAGCCACACTTAAATATGTCATTACAAGGGCAACCCTTCCCCCTTCCTTGGCTCACTTTTCTGACCCATCATTTACCCTTAAGACCTTACCCCCTTGGTGTTTATTTTAACAGATTTCCCTAAGCGAGTGAGGGATGTAACAGAGCTCAAAACAGTGATCTAAATCCTGTCTGTAAGTTTCTGTTTTCTGAATCATTTAGCCCACTATACTGTGAGGTATCCAAAGTCTCATGTATCATTTCAAATTGTATCCTCAGCATCTAACATGCCCGGCACATGGAATGGACTCCATCTACGTTAAATGGATGATCTCTTTAGCCAAACAACAGTCTGCTGGCTTACCACAAACACTGTAAAGATGATTTGTGAAAGGAGGAGCAAAAGAAGCTGGGGGTAGGGTGATCTGTGAGCCAGTGGGGCATTCAAACCCCCAAAGAAGAAATGGCATGGCTGCGTTACCTGAAATCCCCAGATCACAGATCGCTAAATTGATAGTCATTATTTCCGCAGGTTTCAGCTTCTTTTTTCGTCTAGAAGACATATAAAGGACATATCCATTTCCAAATGTGGACAGAATCCCTACAAGGAAAAATATAAATTTCCATCGTTAAAACTAGGATTTAGAGCTCACTCAGATATGAAACACTTCTCAATTTCAAAAAATGGATACCATAGATTTAGAGGGTAGCGAGAGGATTCTAAATAAAAATCTAAGAAGATGAAATAAAAAGCATGAGTTGTGAGTGACAGGCGAGGGATGGTTTACCTCCAAAGGGATAGGAGTCAGGGATTGTCAAACGGCACTTACCCAGAAAAAGAACCACTAATTTCCCAGTGAAGCTCCGTAGGGTGTGGGAATCCCCATGGTCAGTTCTTGGACTAATCCCCGGGATGCAGCATCTCCTCAGCCATTTTTAGAGTATTAGCTTTATAGAACTCCTCCCCTCTGATGAGAAGGGTTAACCCCTTGGCTATCAATAAATTCTGAAGACGAAGTGACCCAAACCAAATGAGGTGCTTTCACTCTTCTTGTGGACTCCTGAGGGGGGACCAGCATTCAGGAGAAGCAGAGGCCAGATTAGGCTGGCATGATCCCCTGCAAGGACAGGGTCATCTCCTGGAGACACATCCAGGACTTTTTTGCATCCTGAGGACATGGACGCTGGATATCTGCCACTGCTACTGGACTCAGTATGAAGGGGAAGTGGGTGACAATTGATAACATGGACTCTCCCACTCCCACCAAAGGGAGAGAAAGTGGCCGTCAACCCACCAACCTACCAACAATGGTATAAATGTGTTCCCACTTTTATATATCCTTTTATTAATGACTGGCTTTGACATTACAATGATACTGTTCAAAAGTTCTTACAAACCCAGTTTAAATCCAAAAAGACCCAATCCCTACTGACTTTAGTTAAGAAAAGAATACACCTACTTCCATAGCTTAACATGTAGAGTAGATTTCTTCAGGAATTCTTGCTTCATAGTGTAGCTGTGTATAAATGAGAATCTGGTACAGCTGCCTTTAGTAGTAAGGAATAAGGAGAGTATTAACAGGAGAAACCCAGATTTTTCTATCTTAACTTCTACTTCTCCACCACAATTCATTTGGGGGGGCAAGGGGGAAAAATGTGTGTTTCAGCTGATGGTATGAAACCACCAGGCATTAACTGCATTTGTGGTCTTAGGAAATTCTGAATCCCAGGAGTCAGTGCTGCCTCGTGGTCTATTAAAACCTCTTTCGCTTTCTTAAGACAGAGGAGGAAAAAAATAGAAGAGGTGGTGGAGATTCTAAACCAACTAAAATGAAACCCATGTCGCATTAAAGGAAACCAGCTAACAAGGCACACTGGGAAACTAAAATGTGAAAACATGGCTAGAAAAATTATAAACACATGCCTTCTACTTTGTATCCAAAAAGATTAAAAAAACAGTAACTATGCATATGCATTTGATACACAAAGCTCATTTAAACATCCTTTGTCTTTTTACTTCTCTTTTGAGAATATTGATTTTCTAATTTTTCCTTTCTTAAATTATCTTTACTAATGACTCATAAGGCTTCACCCAGTGCCCAAAGCTTATCAAAAAATAGTCAACTCTGCGAGAGCTGCATGTTGATTATTCCCACAGGCAATCTCCCGTAGGGGAGTATGAGGAGAATGCAAACTTATTTTTAATGAGAGTTAAAGGAAAAGAAGATTAAGAAGGTAAAAGCTAAAGTGAGGGGGACATTTTTTGATGACCAAAATCCTGACTCTTCTATGAATACAAAAAAGTTAAATCTCGTATATAGACCGTTAATGAACTACGTATTTGTAGTAAAAGAGTAGAGGACGGAAATGGGTCTCTAGTTTATTTCTCCTCTATTCCAAACTCACATTATCTTTTCATCTTCCAGTTTTCCCTAAGACTTCTAGTATTTAACAAAGCTCACCAAGAATGTCATTCCACTCTGGTTCCTTTAAAGGAATCTGGGCACATCCCCAGGAGGGAGGGAACCAGACATAGCACCAAGCCCAAGACTGGGTCGAGGATGAGTCCGGCCCCCACCAGCTGACCCTGGCCTCATCCCGAGTGAACGACTGCTCTGGAACATACATTTGGCCCCACCCCCGACTCTCTGAGTGATCTGAGCTCCCTTTGTTCCGGGACTCTTTTCGGACCCCTTTATCTGGTGCCTCTTCAGCACTCCCATTTGAATATGATTGTAGATTTTCACCCCTTAATCGTCCTCCCTATTTTGTGTCATCTGGAGAAACATGTCAGGTTACAGATGCTACTTTGTAATTCATTCCTTGCAACTGATTGCGACAAATTCAATTTATAAGATGTCTATTTTTCTGTCTTTTCTGATCATTGAAAGTACTTATGTTTAATAAAAATTCAATGTGGATTTTACTACCAGGTAGTTCCTGTGCGGGGAGAGAGTAGTTTGCCCATTTTGTTCACTTCTGTATTCCCAGCAACTTAAACAGTGGCAAAGAATAGGCACTCGATATATATTTGTGTTTGAAAGGACATGGAGGTCCATTGATAAGAAAAAGAATTTAAATCAGTACCATAATAACTAATAACAAAGCCAAGGACCCAGGGAATCCCTTTGCAGTGGAATTTCTGATTCAATTTCATGGATTCCTTTTGCCTCAAGCACTGACCATAGAGGGGTCTCCAGACTTTTCTAATGAGTTTGGCTAATTTCAGGAGGTTAAATGAAAGTCTTAGCCCATAATAAGTAGATGAGAAAGAGAGAGAGAGAAGGAGGGGGAGAGAAAGAGAGAAGGAGACAGAGAAAGCTTGACCCAACGACTGAAAAGATTAAAGGCAGACACACCTAAAGACATAACCCACCTGCACACTGGTTACCCAAATTTAAAACAGCGATTTTCAATGTAAGAAAAGTACTGTGGTTGAATCTAATTACCTAGACTAGTGCTGTCCAATAGAAATGTCATGGAAACCAGAAATGTGAGCCACATATGTATTTAAATTTTTTCTGGTCGTCATATTAAGCAAAGTAAAAATATTACTAAATTAATTTTGAGAATATATTTATTTAACCTAATAGGCCCCAAATGTTATAGGTTAGACATGTAGTCGATTGTTTAAAATTATTAATGAGCTATTTTACATGATTTTTTCTGGTCCTATGTTTTCAGTATCTGGTGTCTATTTATACTACAGCACATCTCAATTTGGAAAAGTCACAGTTCAAGGACTCAGGAGCCACACGTGGCCACCACATTGGATACCAGAGCCTGGAAGCAGATGTACCATGCTGTGGATCAGGCAGGAAAACTTTTGACCCTGAACTGACTTCCGTTTATTATTCATACATTTTTTTCAACTCTCATCAAAATCACTTAGTGATGCTATCATGGTGGGACCTGACTTTAGGTGAAGTAAACACAGTGTATCCATCCTGACTACAGCATTGGGACAGAGTTCTCTCCATTGTGAAAAGCAGAGGCTAAACTAGATGAGTTCTAAGGTCCATTCTGAGACTATACTCTTATCCTTATATCAAAGTATTTTTCAAAAAGTAAAAGCATTCTATTTAAATAAGAGCTCATGATCATTAATTTTGTCATTCGGTAGACAAGCCTACTATCAAAGCAACCAAAATGAAATATAGTCTCAAGATAAATTATTTTGCTGTAAAACTTCTTTGGATTATCGAGGGAATATTTATCCCTAATAACAAAGATAATAGAGTCGTTTCTATGAAACATGTATGAACTCTGTGATCCCTCCCCTTCTTCCTGCTTCCTCCCGCTCTCCATCTCAAAGTAGCCACTCAAGTGTTGGAATCTTTGTGCAAAATTAACATGACAGCCCATGAATTTTCTAGATGCAGCCTTTGCACTGAAAAGGCAAGGAAACTTACCAATGATTGTTAAGTAAAAGCCAGCCACTAAATCCGCTTCCCAGGAAAGTTTGGAAGCAAAGGGATCCCCCTCCCGAAGGTAGTACGGCAGGCGCTCATCCAGGGCTGGAGCCGTGTGGTTCAAAGCCATGCCCTCCTCCGGCGCCAGGGTCTGAAAGGCAGATACGTGGAGGTCACCGCAGAACTGAAGAAGCCAGCCCGACCCATCTCATAACCACGCCCCCTGCTTTAAAATGAAAAGCACGTTCCCAGAGTCATGCTTGAGTCTCTAATTAATAACTGGTGAACACTTGAACGTTTTTCTTCCATGATCCAAATATGTCAATATTCAATTCTTCAGTGTGTAGATTAGCCAAGCCTATCCTATGTTATTATTATTATTTTTTTTTTGGACACGTTGGATCTTAGCTCCCCGACCGATCGAACCTGTGCCCCCTGCAGCGGAAGCATCTAGTCTTTTTTTTTTTTTTTGCGGTACGCGGGCCTCTCACCATTGTGGCCTCTCCCGTTGTGGAGCACAGGCTCCGGACGCACAGGCTCAGCGGCCATGGCTCAAAGGCCCAGCCGCTCTGCGGCATGTGGGATCTTCCCGGACCGGGGCACGAACCCGTGTCCCCTGCCTTGGCAGGCGGACTCTCAACCACCACTGCCTTGGATGTGTGTCAGACACAGGTCGGGGACCCAGGTGACACCTTGGGAATTTTCTCCCCCATTCTTGAGTCTCTTCTTGCTCACTGAGTGTTGTGTAAATTCAATAAGCATAAACCGTGCTCTTCATGACGATGTTTTACTGTGTCAGCAACTGCCGGGGCTTAATGCACATCAAGCAGTAATAATACTCATGCTAATATGTTGTAAAACAGATCTGTATCCTAGTGAAGCAATTTGGGTGATTTTGGCACATATAAGGATATAGTATTTTTCTTTTATACATAAAAATGGATAAAAAACTTTGTTTTAACAAAGTGGCAATCAAGAAAAAAAAAATAATTTGGGAGCCCAAATACCTGCAATCCAGGTCTCCAGAGAGGTAACCTTTATCTGTTAGTTAGTGCTAATGAGATCCTTGCCTTCTCTACAGGGGAAATGTTCACAGCCACAAAGAAAACTAGTGCTCAGCTGAGGTTGGCTGTCAAACAGAAATGCGCATTAACACCCTTCAGGTTTTTCTGCTGTGGTTCAATATGATGCTAGAGAAGAAAATAAAAGTCCTGTTTGTTTGACCCACTTAGCAAGACAGGAAACATGGGGAGGAAGAGAGGGCTGGAAGAAAAGAGAGAGGAAGTGAAGGAGGGAAAAAGGAAGGAAAGAATATTTTCGGTTGCAGAACCAAGCCAGCAAGAGAGTAGTTTCTAAGTAGTTTCTAAGTAGTTTCTAAGTAGTTTCTCAGTAGTTTCTAAGCCATGTAAAAAGGGGCTGAACTGTCTGTTGAGAATAATAACCTTCAAGTCAATTTATTCCTAAGCAATTCTGCTTGAAGCAAATTGATAAGTCTAAGGCATTGGGAGGATTGTAAGCAAGAGAGGTCTGCTTTAATATTTTCTTAAATCGTTCGTGATAATTTTTTTAAGTGTCAACTGTCACGTAACTCCTATTTCAACCATCTCTCCTTTTCTGAACTTCTGAGTAATGAGTTTCAAATTAATTTATCCCACATTCTCTCCAAACCACTTTTCCTAGGCAAAAAAGATGAGGTACAAATTTCATATAATAATTACTATTTTAATTCCCAGCCCTCAGTACTTTTCACTCCTAGAACAAGGGCCCAAGCACTCACCCCAATTCACCTACCAGACAATCCTGCCCACCTCTGGCATGGGGCACGTTTTCCTCTTTCTCTCCCAGGGGTCTTCCTGTACCATATACCTTAGGATCCTTTCCTAAGGAAGCAATCAAATAGCCCAAACCTCTGCAGATCATCAAGGTAGCTCCTAGCCTAGAGATTGTCTCAAGAACATATGGGAAAATACAAACCCCAGAGATGATGCTGGAACCTCAGGATCCTTACCAGCATCATGACAGAACACCAGACCTGCAGACCCTTCTCAAGTTGGAAATCTTTTTGTCTGCAACCTCATGGTCAACATTTCATTTTCTCCCCCTGCCCTCAAATTCTAGTGTAAAAAGAAACTTGGGCAAAATAAAATAACTTTGAAAAAAGGGTACGAAATCCCCTACTTCCTTCCCCAATTCACTTCCTGCGGGGCCTGAGCTCCTCCATCCCTTCAGATCAGATCGTGTTAGCTGTGATTCCTAGTTTTGAAGCTGCCCTCAGTAATAATAATGGCCAACATGAAGCACATGCAGAATCTCCAACAACTGAGTCTATTCATTCCTTTGAGAAGGAATAAACCACACCACAAGAGGTTTTAAAAATAACTGGGAGGAACAAACCGGCTAGACACACAGTTACTTTGGCAGAAAACTTCAGACAGACCCCAAACTGCAATTTTACAGTCTCTCATTGTTGTTCTACTGCTGGGTGCCTTCTTGTTTTATTCCTGATCTGAAATTCTGTTTCTGCTGCGCCTTTTAAGCATAAATTGATAAGCGTTAGTTGATAGATTTCACCCTAAACTCAACAGGAGGAAAAACAATCCAAATTGCTTCATCAATTACACAGTGGCATTCGGAATAAAGATTCAGACAGAGTCTTCAGAAAAATTCAGCTCTAACTTGTTCCTAGCTCTTACAATCACACAGAAGAGGGGGAAATCCCCTAAAAGTGAATTAAGAACTGCTGTCTCTGTGCCCCACGAATCATGCCTTGGCAATCGTCATCATACCCTTTAACTGACCATGCAACTCAAAAGTTCTACTCTCCCGACAATCATCTTAGAATTTGTTGTTCCTTTGTTATTTTGTCCCCTTATGAAAACTCACCAATTTAAGGACCTGCCAGAAAGAAATGTCTTTCCCTGGGCTTCTCAGGCTGGGTTTGCTCAGATCTTTTGATGCGTTCCTATTGGCTCTTCCAAAAGCAACACTAGTTACTCCGTACTTCAGCTGATTTTAAACAGTACCAAGTGAAAGGTGTTCATTTTCTAGACTTTCCTGCTCTCTCCACCCCTCTGCTGAAAGGACCAATCATATCCCTGGAAAAAATAACCTCATCTTATTGAATTATTGAGAAGAGATGCAATTTTTGGAAGCTTAACTTACTGCTGATTAAAAACCCAGCAGCACCTACTGGGCTCTGATATTGATCAGAAACTAGAATACGGTACTTTAAGATACCATATGCTTGCTTTTTTTTTTTTTTTCTCCAGATTTTTACGTCTCAGATTACTCTTTATGATCGAGAATTAAATCCTAAAGCTTTTAAGTAATTGTTTATCTTCTTAGGCTTTTAAAAAAAATCAAAACACTCTCTTCAGTTACCTAACATAACTGCCTGAGAAAGAGCACAAAAATAGAAAAAGAGAAGCTCACACGTAATTTTTAAAGCATAAATGTTAACACTTTGTCCTGACCTGGTTTACAGCTCTAAAGATTTATCAGAATTGAAAGTGAGGTTCTTGCTCTTTGGCATTAAGCATCCACAGGATCTAACATCTAGCATTGATCGGATACTCTTCCCATAACTGGCACTATGTTTAACGTTTCACATACGTTGTTCCATTAAAACCCTATGACAATAATGCTACAAAATAGGTTGTTGTTATTATCACCATTTTGTCAATAAGAATACTGAGATTTAGAGAAATTCAGCAGCTCACATGATGTTACACTACTTAGCTCCTAGTAGAATGTCATTAAAAGCTTGCGGACTAAATCAATGAACAAGCCCTTAACCCACACATAACACTATTTCAAATGTGTTTTCATGGACAAAAGGGGGAAACTGCATTTATTTTAGAGAAGAAAAGAAGGTGTGTCAATAAACACAGTCATTTCAGACAAGCCTCCTAAAAGATAAGATTATTTCAGATCACCCCCAAAAGAAATATTTCCAGATTTTCCAATATAATCTCAATTTTAAATATTCTATCCTATCAACATTGTAACTGTGCTTTTCCAATCAAATAATACCATTTTGTAAATTTCAGATTTATTGAGGTATAATTGATGTACAAAATTTTAAGATATTTAAAGTGTACATCATGGTTATTTGATAAACATATACATTGTTAAAGGATTCCCCTCCACTGAGTTAATTAACACATTCATCACCTCACATATTTTTTTTTCTTTTGCTGAGAACATTTAAGTTCTACTCTCTTAGCAAATTTCAATTATACAATACAGTGTTAAGTTTCAATTACAGTCACCATGTTATACATTAGATCCTCAGAGCTTATTCATCTTATAGCTGGAAGTTTGTACCCTTTTACCAACCTCTCCCTATTTCCCCCAACTTCCAGCCCTGGCAAACCCTTTTCTACTCTCTGCTTCTATGAGTTTGACTTCTTTTCTTTAATATTCCACATATAAGTGATACCATGCAGTATTTGTCTTTGTCTGGCTTATTTCACTTAGCAGGATGCCCTCAAGGTCCATCCATGTTGTCACAAAAGGACTTCCTTCTTTCTCATGGCCAAATAACATTCTACTGTACACATATACACATCTTTTTTATCCATTCATCTTTTGATGGATACTTAGGTTGTTTCCGTCTCTTGGCTACTGATATGATCTCCTTTTTGAAAATCTTCTCACCATAAAATCATGCCCCAATTCATCTCCCATCACTCACTTACCCTCCCTCTGGAGATCAGATACCTTTTCTTTCAAAGCCTGGATTTGGAGCACAAATTTGTCTTTCCTGGAGGTGTGTGATTTATTTTTTAAAACTTAAAAATCATTATGTCTTTCCAAAGAAAGATGTTGAAATGAGAAAAGTTATGAAAAGATGCTTAAATGGAGGGAGGGGAGAAAGAGTACAAAGAACATTGACTTTTTAAATTTGCATGTGGATTCTCTACTGATGCCAGACCATGCCTTGTGCACAGATTCATCCTTGCCACAAAATGAAATCTCTGAGTGCAGATTCATAGACCCAAGTTCCAGGTTATGAAAAGATAACTAATGGCCACAGAAATTCAGAGTTAAGTGTCCAAAGAGAGGCTCAAATGCTGGAATTCCAAGAAGGAAGACACCAATGGTTTGGAAGAGGACAACATCATCTATGCAATATAATATTGTCCATAGGACTATATGGGTAATATTATTTATCTCTTAAAATAAAGAATATCAGTTTTTCCACCATGGGCCAGCAAATCTACTGGGTTCTGGGAATAACAGTAAAACGACAAAATGCGTTCCTTCCTTCATAGAGTTTCCATTTTAATGGAGGTGCAAGGTCACGACACAAAATTTATTTAGTTACTATTGAGATAAGTGCTTATCCAATAAGCATGAATAGGAATTACATATGCCTTCAAACTCGTGCAGTGGGAAATCCCTGTTTTAGAGGTGGGCCAAAGGAAGAGAGAGGATGTGCCTGGATAAGGGTACTGAGGTAGGTAAAAGTGTCAAACCCAAGGCAAGCTGTCTTTTATCAGATCCAGGACCTAACCTCTGCTGAGGCCTCTGGTATCCAACCCATGACAAGAACCTGTGAAGTGTACATCATGCACATCTCAGGCTCTCAGCAAAAAGGATCTCAATACCACCACCAGGAAAATAGTAGTTCCCAGAATCTGGTCCACTGAACTGTGTTCCCTGTTACATATTCTCAAATAATCTTGAACTTCTCCTTCATAAAGCTCCTTTTCTAATGTGTGTCTCTTCTGCCTGACAGAAAAATTCATGACAACAGGAACTATGTCTCTTGGTCACCAGCGGTGTCCCCAGGGCCAAGCACAGCATCGGAAGCTCACTCAGTAGGCACTCAGTAAATATTTGTTGAATGAATCAACCAGTGAAGAGGGGGGCATTCCGTGTTAGAACTGAAGCCAAGAGGCAAGGAGTTGGGATGACATGGCGGAGGTCCTACACAGCAAGCCTGGATGGTGTTGACTGTTCCCTTGTGAAAAAAAGAAAGAGTAGGAATTCGAGTTGTCTTTTATCCCTTCTTTCTTGCTTCTAAATTCTTCTGATTATTAATCATGGTGCTATTTTTCTGATCCTTCAATACAACTTTTTAGTTAAAAGCTCTTGGGCTCTACATTTTGACAAAGGAAGATTTTCTCATCCGTTTATTTGTCCTTTATCTTCTTTATTTGTCATTTTGACTTAACACCAATAATACTCAAGCAGATGGTTGTAAGTTAATGCTGCTTCCCTGGGATTTAACATATAAACTTGGGCATTAGGAAAGATGCAAGCTTATTCCTCCTTTTATATAAGGGAAGCAATCACTGTAAAAATCCATCTCAGTGAATGTTTTTTCCACACAGGAAGCAAAAAACCTATGCATCAACTTAACTGAAATAATCCAACATGTCAATTGAGCTATAACGAATAATGTATCAAGCAGCCTTTTTTCCAGAGTATTAGCCTCTATCCAGCTCCCTGGGTCCATGCTTTTGAAGAACTGCTTCCATCTTAGCTGAGAACAAACTCTAATTTAAGTCATCTTAAGGCATGTACAATTATTATTTTGAATATCCCTGCCCCATAAAAAATCAACTAGTGCAACATTTAAGCTCTATTACAGTTAACTACTTTTTTTTTTTTTTTCCTTATTCCTCCTCGGGGGCCTTCTCCTTTCTCTGGCTAGAAGGTTCATATTATGGGTATCTTCAAGGATTTCCCTCTCGCTTCCTTCATACACTACCCCAATGACATCTTTACAGTGTGTCCTGCCCTGGCCACCCAATATAAAATTGTCCAGCTTTCTGCCTTGAGAGAGCTGTAAGCTGTAACTCAGGGAGGAAGAATCCAGACTCTCTGAGTTAAAGAGATGGAATGGGAAGGAAAAAAATATCATCTCTAATGAAGCGATAAATCAACCAGTCGAAACTGACCCAGACCTGACACAAATGTTAGAATTAACAAACTAGGACATGAAAACAGTTATTATTATAATTGTCTTCTATATGTATGTTCAAAAGTTAACTAGAGAAATGGAAAATATAAAATCTAAAAATGTTCCTAAAGATGAAAACTACAATGTCTGAGATAAAAAAAAAATACTCTGGTTGGTAGTATTAGATCAGAAAAGGCTGGTGAATTTGAAGAAAAAGAAATAGAAACTCAAAAATGAAACATACAGAAAAAACAGAATTTTATATATATAAGTTTTTTCTTATTATTTAAATCTTATTATTTAAATGTAGTGTGGGATGTATAGTATATGCAAAAGTAAAGCGAATGAACACATCGCAAAGATCAGGAGTGAAGAAGAAAAAGTATAATATTATGTGGTTCTTATGCTATATGCAGCATATCTATCACTTGAAGGTAGATTGTGATCAGTTAAAGATGTGTATAATAATTCCTAAGGCAACCACTAAAATAACAAAACAAAGAGTTGTAGCTAATAAGCCAACAAAGGAAATAAGATGGTATCATAAAAGTAGAATAGGAAGGAGGAGCAAAGATTAGATGGTGTCTTCGTCAGAGTTCTCCAGAGAAACAGAACCAATAGGGTGTGTGTGTGTGTGTGGAGAGAGAGAGAGATTTATTAGGAGAAACTGACTCATATGACTATGGAGGTTAATAACTCCAGCAATTTCACTTCCGGGTATTTTGCCAAAGAAGACAAAAATACTAATTTGAAAAGATATATGCACCCCTATGCTCACTGCAACATTATTTACAATAGGCAAGATATGGAAGTAACCTCAGTGTCCAACGATAGATGAATGGATCAAGAAGATGTGATATATATAGATAGATAGATAGATAGATAGAGATATAAAATGTTATTCAGCCATAAAAGTAGAATGAAATCTTGCCACTTGAAACAATGTGGATGAACCTAGAGGATATTATGCTAAGTGAAATAAGTCAGACAGAGAAAGACAAATACTGTATGATTTCATTTATGTGTGGAATCTAAAAATAAAACAAACTAACAAAACGTAAGCAGAGTCACAGATACGGAGGACAAATGGGTAGTTGTCAGAGGGGAGGGAGTGGGAGATGAATGAAACAGATGAAGGAGAATAAGAGGTACAAACTTCCAGTTACAAAATAAATGAGTCATGGGATGAAATGTACAGTGTGGAGAACATAGTCAATAACTATGTAACATCTTAGTATGGTGAGAGATGACAACCAGACTTATGGTGAGAAATATATAGAAATATCAAATCACTATGCTAGAAATATCAATATATAGAAATATCAAATATTAAAATATATAGAAATATCAAATCACTATGTGTGTAACAGGAGTTCACATAGTGTTGTAGGTCAATTACACTTCAAAAACAAGCAAACAAACAAACTTATAGAAAAAGAGATCAGATTTGAAGTTACCAGAGGCAGGGTGTAGGGGAAGAGGGAATTGGATGAAGGTAGTTAACAGGTACAAACATCCAATTATAAGATAAATAAGAACTAGGGATGCAATGTACAACATGATTAATATAATTAACACTGCTGTGTGTTAAACATGAAAGTTGTTAAGAAAGCAAATCCTAAGAGTTCTCATCACAAAGAAAAATATTTTTTTCCTTTTATTTTGTATCTATATGATGATGGATGTTCACTAAACTTAGTGTGGTCATAATTTCATGATGTATGTAAGTCAAATCATTATGCTGTACACCTTACACTTATACAGTGCTGTATGCCAATTATAACTCAATAAAACTGGAAGAAGAAAAGAAGTTCTAAGATCTGCAGTAGACAAGCTAGAAGCCCAGAGGATTAGTTGGTATAGTTCCAGTGTGAGTCTGAATGCCTAAGAACTGGGAACTCTATTGATGTAAATTCCAGTCCAAGCCCAAAGGCAGGAGAAGGCCAGTCTCAAATCAATGACCTAAGATTCCATCTTAAAAATCAAGAATGAAAAGAGAGCAAATGTAAACAGAAGAAAGGAAATAATAAAGATAAAAATGAGAATCAATGAAATCAAAAACAGAAAAACAATAGAGAATGACTTAATGGAACAATTGATGGCCATTAAAATATTTCCTGAAAGAACAGTCCATGTTTCTGCCTCAGTGAATGATTGAGCAATGGGAGTATATTTGTAATTCTGTGGGTTTAGATCAGTGATTTGAAATTTTAACTGGACATTAGAATTACTGATCGAGCTTGTTAAAATGCACGTGTCTGGGTCTCACAGGAGATTCTGGTTCAGGTCTTGTTATGCATATTTAAAACCCCTCTGGTGACTCTGATGGACGTACCTCCACGCTTAAGAGCTCTTGACTTATGACATATGATATGAGACTCTGTTTGTCCTTGATTTATTTTCATATTGATATGAAGAGGTAATGACACAGAGTTCTCCTAAAGTAAAGCATTCCTCAGAAGTGAATGTGTGTGTGCGGTGACGAAACATCAGGAGAATGGGAAATGGGAAAAGCCTTAGATCATTCCCTTCCACATCACAACAGGCCCCCAACCATAGTGCAGGATGCCATCCATGACAGCTCAACATGGCAGCCTGATGTCCTCCAGGTAATTGTTCCAAACAAGAGCGAATATAAAACACAACTAAACACGAATATAAAACACAACTAAACATGAAAACATATACCTGCATTATAAAACATCGGCAAGGGTGTATAGGTTCTAACATAATGAGAAAAGGACAAATTTGTCATCAAGAGAAAGATTATCAAGAGAAGGATTAAACAGTACTCCATGGGGAAATTTATTTCTACCTAAAGGAAATTTTGTTCACCTGATGACTAAGATGATACTTAAAAAATAATGGTGATGACGGTAATAATAATAATTCCTACCATTTATTGAGTGGCTTCTATATGCCAACCTATACTTATTTTTGTGCGTGAGTGAGTGAGTGTGTGTGTGTGTGTGTGTGTGTGTGTGTAGAAGGAGGGAAAGACTGAATTTGCCTAACAGTGGTGATTACCTTGTAAGTCTGTGTAAGTAAACAGTCCCAAAAGCTAAGTTTACAAGAATTTTTGATCCTAGACAAACAAATCAATCATGCAAATCACAACAATATTTTAGGTTACTAAAAGTTATTATCCCCTGTTTGAACCCCTTAAAATTTTGTGAACTATGCTGGCTTGTGAGTTGAAGACCCAAATGTGGGGAGTGGTGTTTACGTCTTCCGTCCAGCAATCCCAAAGAGGAGCTTCCAAAAGCACTCAAAGAAAGTGAAGTACAAGTTGCTGGCACGTAAATAAGCTGCTGGTCTTCACTCTGCAAATCTTCTTGCCCAAATGAGGCAGTGAGGAAGACAGGGCCAGACCAGCTGACGCTTTCCTGGGCGCACTCCTAAGTGCTAATGCAAGTCCCTGGTAAGCGAGTAAACGCTGAACGTTGTGATTAAATGAAGCATGAAGCATGTTGAAAAGGAGCGGTGTGGGTGTATGTTTGGAAGGGAATTTATAAAAGTTCTCATCAGATTGGCTCTCTGAAGATTTACAGGGAGCAAAGTGGAGAAATACTTTCTTCCCTTCACAGGATTTCAAAGAAGAAAAAAAGTATAAGAGACAGAGGAAATGATCTCTTAAGACATAGTTATTTTATCACCAACTGAAATTTCCATGTAGACATAATTTGAGAACCCCTCAGGTGACACTTTCATGCAATGAAAAAATACTATGATAGAATTTTTAAAATTTATTAACCCTCAAAGTTTATTTTAACAGCAAACAAAATTCTCCCAATCTCTTTCATGTCAATCAGAAGCACAAATAGGACAGCTTGTCAGCTAGTAGCGGTGGGTGTCAAGAACCTCTACATAATGATATCTGAACAATAGATTTCATCTACAAATTTTATATAAACTGTTATTGCTGTTCATTACAAATTTTCAATCCCATGCAGTTTATGCAAACATTTTTTGCTTATTCCTGTTTCCTAGTTATATTCTTTATATTGACTGCAATCATGTAATAATGTATATCATGAATAATAAAAATAGAAAACGGGAATAATCAAGAAAAGTCTCTAAGCACATACATATAGATGTGGGTGTGTGCATCACAGAATTTATTTGATCAGATTCACATATCTATTTACTCTTACTTTAGACACAATTCTAACAAGCCTAGTGACTTGGCTTCCCTGACTACAGGGTGTTGAAAAGAAGAGATTAAAAGTACAGAGGCAGTGGGAGTTCCCTGGCGGTCCAGTGGTTAGGACTTAGCACTTTCACTGCTGTGGCCCAGGTTGGGGAACTAAGATCCCCGCAAGCCACATGGCATGACCAAAAAAAAACCCCCCCAAAAAACCCCAAAACAGATATCAACCACAGCAGGCTTCCTGTGTACATAGTTAAAAAAAAAAAATACAGAGGTAGCGTAATTTCCTCAAAGTTCATACATGTTGTAACATAAGACAGAATTTTCTTCTTTTTTAAGGTTGAATGATATCCCCCTGTATGTATATAGCACGTTCTCTTTATTCATTCATCCACTAATGGGCATTTAGGTTGTTTCCACCTCTTGGTTGTTGTGAATAATGCTGCAATAAACATGGGAGTGCAAATACCTCTTTGAGATCCTACTGTAAATTCTTTTAGATAAATACTAAAAAGTGGGATTGCTGGATAATATAGTTTTAAGAACAAATACTGCGTGATCACTCATATGAGGATCTGAAGTAGTCAAACTCAAAAAAGCAGAACGTACAATGGTGGTTGCCAGGGGCTGGGGGAGGGGAAAGTGAGAAGTTGCTGTTCAATGGATATAGACTGTCAATCATGCGAGATGAAAAGACCTAGAGATTTTCTGTACAACAATGCACATAGTTAACAATACTGTACTGTACACTTAAAATATTGTTAAGAGGGTAATCTCATGTTATGTGTTTTTTACCACAATAAAAAAAATACGGAGGAAAACTAGAGATGCCAGGGATAAAAGCAAGAAGTGATTGCAAGAGCCACTTGGGAAGACAGCTTGGCGGTTTCTTACAAAACTAAAGATAGTCTTACCATATGATCCAGCATTCACGCTTTCTGGTATTTACCCAAATGAGTTAAAACTTATGTCCACACAAAAGCCTGCACACGGATGTTTATAGCAGCTTTATTCACAAATGCTGAAACTTAGAAGCAGCCAAGATATTCCTCAGTAGGTGAATGGATAAATCCAGATAATGGAATATTACTCAGCGCTAAAAAGAAATGAGCTATCGAGCCATGAAAAGACATGGAGGACATTTAAATGCATATTACAGAGTGAAATAATCCCTTCTTAAAGAAAAATACATACTGAATGATTCCAAATATAGGGCATTCTGGAAAAGGCAAAGCTATGGAGACAGGAGACAGGTGGTCAGGGGAAGGAGGGGTGAGTAGGCAAAGCACAGAGGATTAAAGCTATTCTGTACAATACTAAAATGGTGGATAGGTGTCATTATACATTTGTCAAAACCCATAGAATGTACAACAGCAAGAATGAACCCTGATGTAAATTATGGGCTTTAGCTGATACTGATGTGTTAAGGTAGGTTCATCGATTTTAACAAATGGACCTCTCTGGTGAGGGATGTGAATAGTGCTGGAGGTTGGGCACATGTAGGGACAGAAGGTATATAAGAACTAACTCTGTGATTTCTGCTCAATTTTGCTGTGAACCTAAAACTTCTCTAAAAAATAAAGTTTATGAATTAAAGAAAGAGGTGATTGCAGGCCACCAGCCAGCAAGGGAAAGGGAAAGTCAAATATATATATATATGTAAATATAAATATATATATAAAAATAAAGAATTCATTAAAAAATTAAAATCTAGAGGGTCAAGATAACCAGCTCTGCATATGGTGACAGCACTGGGGCATCAATGTTTTCTATCACAATATAATAATGAATAATCAATATTCATATTTATGATCTTAGTCAATACACAAATATTTATTAAGCTTTTTCCAGGTGACAAACATTGAAGGGAGAGGAGACGTGGTTTATGATGATGTTGGTCATAGACGCTTACGTAACTCTGGGCTTTTCTTCTGGTAGGAGTAGAAAAATTAAGATGTGCAGTGCAGTCATGCACAAAAAGGTAGAAAATTCCAGTGCCATAAGTTAGGTGCATATGGAGCTTGGGAGCTCAGCCTGAGACAGAGACAGTCTGTCTCAAGTGTGGGAAGTTGAAGGGTAATTAAGATTGAAATTAAGTGTACTATAGTAATTATGAGCATAGCTTCTGGAGTTCTACTTCCTGGGTTCAAACCCCAGCTCCACTACTTACTAGTTGTACGCCTTTGGGCAAGTTACTAAAGATTAAATGAGTGAAAACAGGCAAAGTGTTGAGAACAGTGCAAGAAAGGTTTGCTGTCAGAACTTAGGAGAGGAATGAGGGGTCATGAGTCCAAAAGATGTGCACAAAATGAGCAATGTGACCCACGTGGTCAGGCAATAATAAACAACTGCAGTATATACGTGCATCCACCCACCCATGTCAGTAGGCTAAAAATAAGTCTAAGAGTACAGGGGAAAGCTCCCAAACTCAATGGTTAGACACCAAATAGCAGTTGAGAGAATGTTCTTACAGACAGACACGTGGGTTCAAGCACCAGGTGTGGCCGAGCCATCTTAAGCCACTGAAACTCTCTAAATCTCATTTTTCCAGAAGCAAAATGGAGATACAAATATAATGCCTATGTTAAAGAATTGTTGTGAAAAATAAATGAGATACGGCCTGTAACACACACTTCTTGACAAAGTTATTAAGAATTTTCTGGCTAACTAAAGGAAGAAAACTTCTTTGATTGCAAGCACTTTATTAAAAAGACTTTTGAACTATATTTATCTGCTTTCAAGTCTTCATAGACTTGTAACTGTCATGGCTTGTTGTCGAGCTAGAAGATGACTTTTGTCAAAGAGATGGTTTTTCTCTGCCTCTTCATATGCTGCCCTGCTGTCTGGAACACTTATCCTCTGTCCTCCAAGATCAGCTAAATGTCACCTGTGTGTATCATTCCATTCTCACCATCACACTCCAATACAGAGAACCACTTATTCCTCAGTCACTTCACTTCCCACATTTCCTTATACTGACCACTATTATACTGACTATTATAGCACACATCTCATCGTACCTTAGTTAATCCCCTGTGCCCTTGCCGATCCCCTCTGTGTAATTCTTAAATACAGAGACTGTGTTTTGTTCATCATCCTTGTACACCTCACACCTTCACCTAGCCTGCCTCATTGTAAACATTCCAAAATGTTTATTACGCCCTCAACATGTTGTTTTGGAAGACACTATCCATCTGGAGACGGCATCAGATTGCACAGGTCAAGGATAAGACTGTTTATCCTCCACCCACCGCTTCAAACACCAGCCAGCTGCAAGCCCAGGCTGTTATCTGTTTCTGATCAATAAGCTACAAACTGCAGGCTCTGGACCCCCTCCAGTTCAGAATGCCAACTGCAAGCCCAGGTTGTTACCTGTACTTCTGACCAACTGCCTATAAATTGAGGTTCCAATGACCCCCTTTTCAGGTTGGATTAATTTGTTAGAGCAACACTCAGAGCTCAGAGGAACATTTTACTTACTAAATCACGGAAGTGGAAGAGATGCATAGGGCAAGCTTGCCACTCTCCCCAAATCTCCACGTGGTCACCAAACTGAAGCTCTCCAAACCCTGTCCTTTTGGGGGATTTTTATGGAGCCTTCATTACACAAGCATGATTGATTGAATCATTGGCCACTGGCAAGTGATTCAACCTCTAGCCCATCTCCCCTACCCAGAGGTTGGGGAGTGGGACTGAAAGGACCAACCATCTAGTCACAGGTTGGCTCCACTGGCAACCAGTCCCCATCCTTAGGTGTTTTCCCAAAGTCACTCATTAACATAACAAAAGGCACTTTTATTGCTCTTACCACTTGGGAAATTCCAAGGGTTTTAGGAGTACTGTACCAGAAATGGGGAAAAAGACCAAATACATATTTCTTAGTATAAATCACAGTATCACAGGTCACAACTGTCATTTTAATGATAGTCAAGTTAAATTAAGTTCCTGAGCCTTTTTTAATGTCAGCTCTCCTGGCATCTTATTGGCATTTTTTATCCTTTTGAAACTAAAATATAAATTATTAAAAAGACTATAATATATCCTTACTAAATTTTCTTTGTTTCTAGTTGTTATTCTAAACTATAAAGATCTTTTTTAAATCATTGTTTTGCAAGCTCAGTACCCTACCAAAAAAAGGGGTAACATAAATTCAACAGGAGGTGAATTATTTGTTAAACAATGGTACACCAACATCATGGAAATGCAATACTTCTCTTTAGCTTTAGTTGAGTCGCACAGTATAACAGACTCTGCCCAATTAATATTTTGGGTATGTATTGTCTCAAAAGACTTACCAATTACCTAAAAATATTGGATATTCACAGCCTAAAAATTTGAACTGATGGCATAGATATTCTCAAATCTTTTATATCTGTCAAAGAAAAATTTCTACCAGATATGAAAAAATTAGTTTTTTTGCCACAGCAGATGGTGCTCTGGTTGATTTAGATCAAAATCCATGTTTATTGGACTTTAAACAAGATACTCATGCTTTCCTCATTACTTCATTCCAGTGTGTGATACATATTGAAAATATTTTTGCTCACCTTTCAGAAAGAGTCTCTGTGAAAAGTGTCATGCATACAGTTATTAAAATTGTTATATGTATAAAATATATATATGGCATATATATATGTGCAAATGCTAGAATTCATCACCAATTCATGGACTTCCTGAAAGAAATAATAAACAGTGAGTTTAATTATCTTGTGTTCTTTGCCAATGTTCATTGGCTGAATTGTGGAAGATTCTTACAAGTATTTATTGTATTGTTAACTCCAATTCAAGACTTTCTTGAAACAAAAGAAATGCCTTTCTAATATCCAATAATCAAAGAAAAACCTGAGGAGTTTGATTTATGTTTCCTCACTGGTATCACACTGCATATGAACAAGCTAAATTTTCAAGTTCCAAGGAAAGAAAAAGCTTATTGTAACCTAGCTAGACAGGTAAGATAACATGTTAACATCAAAACTTACAAGTTTTGTAATACTTATTTTTACACATTTTTCTAACATGAATCAACATAAAAAAATTTTAATTGTAATTGACAATATTATATGAATTGGCTGCAAACACTACAGGAAAATTTGAACAATGCTTTCTTAACATTGATAAATTTAAAATTGCTTTTCAACCTCAACAATATGCCTTTGAAATTGATGTTAATAGTACTGAGTTGGCACAAAAATTAGTCAATTTATTAAACTTGAAAGACATATTTTTGAAAATTATATGCTTTTGCTTCAAAAGTTAAAGTATTCTAAAACAGATAAAACAATTTTGTCAATGTGAATATAAATATTAAAGGAAAATGATTTTTTGGCGCTTGATCTAAGTATTGAAAACTTTCAAATTTAGTTGGAACAATCTGGATATGTGAGTCTGTGTTTACTTTTTCAGTAGTAAATTTTATGAAATTTAAGTAGGGATCAAATAGAGCACTTGCATTGAGATGTGCTATAAGTATAAAACAGACATCATATGTTAAAGGCTAAATTTTAAAAACTCATTAATAATTGTATGCTAATTACACATTGAAGTAATATATGACTAAAATAAATATCATCTATTCTTTTACTTTGTAATGAGACTGCTAGAAAACTTAAAATGAGAATTACATATGTGGATAGCACTATATTTCTATTGGGCTATGCTGATATTGAAGATAATTTGAACAGCCAGAATGATCAACGTTCTAATTAACATGTATAGAATGCTGCATTTAACAACTGTGGAGCACACATATTTCATGGAATATTTACCAAAATTGATCACATGCTGGGCCCTAAAGATAGTATCAATAATTTTCAAAGAATTTAAATTATCAAAAGAATGTTCTAAAGCTTATGAGTACATTTGCCATACATTTATAATAGTGAAAACAGACAGGAGAAATACAAATATCCAATGTTAATATAATACTCAAAGAAACAAAAATATCCCACATGTACATATTATGCAGTCATTAAAATGGAAAGTATGAAGAACAAAAGCTACATGTGAGAAATAAATGTTGCATAAAAACATAGAACTCAAAACAATATACATACCCACATACATGTAAAAGGTATGTATTTTAACAATAAACATATGCAAAAGGAACTTAGAGGGTATTTTAGACACTATTTTCAGTAAAATTGTTAAAGACTATATTTTAACATTTTTTAAATATGCTTTTTATTATCTTGGAAGAGTGAGATCTTACCTAATGGTATTTCTGAAATACAAAAAAAAAAAAAATGTAAAGAATTGAAAGACCTATACCATGATGAATAGCACTATAATTTGAACTTTACAATTAGATTTTTTTAAGGCTCACCTTAATTGCTAATTTACACAGGTGGGATTTCTGAAATGATCATTCAGTATTTACTCACAAAAAAACAGAATTTTTACCACTGGAATCTAATAATGGGATTTGCTTTATAAGAAATCCATTAATAAAGTAACTCTTATGATTCATAAATTGATAAAATATATTTTCTTTAATTTCTGAGCCAATTGGTGGAGAGTTGAAAGGGATTTTCTCTTTTTCTTCCTTTTTTATTTCTTTATTTCTTTTTTAGAAAATAAAATAGGAGCTACTTTTAGAAAAATAAAAATGAACCATGCTGGTTCATTTGGGTTCATTACATGCAGAAATAGGATAGGAAACAAGCCATTTTAGAAAGTGACACTTTCCTTTATATTTGCACGTTCAGTACTTGTTTCACAAAGACCAAGAATGTGTGAATATTGTCCACCAGTTGGCTGATTTAGAAGAGCTGTACTCTACAAAGTCCCTAGTAGCCTAGACTTTTAATTGGACGCTAAAAATAATAACCCTTGCAGTAATCAGGAAGTTCAATATTATAAGTTAAAAGGATAATAAGCAAGGAGCCATCAAAAAGCTATATTTATTTAAAGAGCAAAGATTAAATTGGCTTACTACAGAGAGTAAAGTGAATTACAGTAAACTTCCCCAGACCACCCGGCTCCCATTTACGCATTGGAAGAGACTTTGAAGCAACAACCAAAGAACACTTTTCTTCTCTCCCTGTAACTTCAGAGTGATGAAGATCACAGATTGCTCTATTTTCTAAATTCTCCTCTGTCTGGCCTTGCTTTTTTATCAATATTTTACCTAGCCTTATTTTTTAATTTATATTTTTATTTTGTTGTCTTCTTCCTTTAAGCTACCTCAAATTCTTTGTGAAATAGCATGATCATTGGTGAAGAAAAAATTCAAAATAAATAGGTCAAATTATTAAATTTGCCTACGTGATTGTCAAGATCCTGTAACATAACTTATTAATGCTGCTTCTCACTAAACTCTTCATTTTCTCTCTTCTTAACTTGTAATTTACAGTACAAGTTAATGAATATGGTGATCTTCACCATAATGGTTGACGTCTCCTCTTGAATTCATTCATTCATTTTTATTCACAAATGTAAGAGGCTTAGTTGAAAGCCATGAAGAGTACCGTCTTGGCCACTGGCTTCCTGTACTGGGAGGGTACCAGCGCTATGACCTCTGGGCTCTATGCATCCCTTATTCATTCTTCACTGCTCTTGGGGTCTGAGCATTAGGTAAGGAGGGGAGAGTCAGGCTGGAGCTCACTGAATAAGCAGTCATCACATGTAGACTGGTGAGATTGGACACCTTATGTAGCAGAGTTAACAAAAAGTAGAACGAAGGTATGCTTACAGCACGTCACAAGATCAACTGAACCAGATTTCCAGTGAAATAACAGAAAAAAAAAAATCAAAGTGGAGACAAGACTCATTGTTGTTGACTTTGAATCAGAAGATAATGACTGGAAATTAGTATTCTAATAAAGAATAAGGGAATGTCATATGAGTGCCTGAATAATTTTTAGGCATCCCTGACTTGCACAACACCATCAAGAAAGTGATAAATAATAATAGTGTTTCTATTTATAAGGTGGCAAGATCAGTGCTGCCTGGCATGATAAAAAGGTCTAAAGGGCAATTCTGAACATCTCTCTGCTAGTGACACGTACACAGTTTCACTAATTACTGTCTATTCTGCAGCCAAGACGTTTGTAGACTCCTCTTCTCGTGATTCCAGGCAGAGTATAGAAGCAAGGACATCTTTTTGCAGTGTGCTGTGCCTTTCTTTATGGCCTCAAAATTGACTAAGATTCAAAAGCCAACTTTTAACCTCTCTTCAAAGGCATTTGTGAGTCTACAGTTAGAACAGCAATCTTGCGTTCCTGAATCAGCAGATACCAGATCCTCTTTATCATAGTGTCAATACTCTCATCCTTGCCTTCTTGGATTTCCATAAAACTTGCTATGAAGGCAAACAAGTCAAAGTGGACTGCTCCCTGAAGAAAGCCAAGCACATAAAAGTATTGATAACAGTGTCAAGTAAATTGACGAGATGCTCCAACATATGCTCATTCATTGAAAGGCAGCAACACTTCTCTTAAATCTTTGGTTATCATCTTCATAGTTAGTAACCTGGCTAAAAACTCTCATACTTGGGAGGAGATCAGAAGTTGCCTTTTGGTGCTCCAGACATATATACTGAACCCTAGCTGGATGTTTTTCTAAAGTGTAATATAAATCCTTACACAAAGTAAAATACCAAAATCAATATAAATAGTATGAATTAATATTAGCAAGAACAGCTTAATGCAAAGATGCATAGTTATACCAAATCACAGACCCAGAAGATATAAAACAATAATTTCATCTGGTCCAAAATGCTAAAGATAATTATTCATGTTTTTTTTCTCTGAAACATGCTTACTAAAGTCATGGCCAACTATTAATTTTTGTCTTTAATACTTTGAAGGAAAAAAATATTTTGAAGGAATAGGAGTGAATTGATTGTCCTTATAAGGCCTCTATAAGGTTTTCCAAAGGATGCTCCATGGTTTATATACTTAGATGGACTTACACCTTCCAAGAAGTAGCTAATGCCATGGAAAGGATTTATAAAACACTCTCTTGTTCCTGACACATGAGGTCCACTAAAATCTGCTTTCCTCTAACTTACACATATTTCTTCTTGAAGTTTAAATGTATAAAAATCCTGAAAGGTATACGATTTCTAAAGATAAATGGGCCAAAATGTATATCAACTCTGGCAGCCACCGATGGTGCCACTGACACCCTTCTACAGAGAAGCAGCATGCCTGGACACCCTCCCACAATTGTTTCTGTACTGTGCCAATATTGCTGACATGAAAATAGGCCACTTTTATAACAGTAATGATATTATAGAATTGGCAACTAACTTTTTAAAGCCAGAAACTTGCTATACATTTTGGTATTGATATTGTTAGGGTTTTTTCACCTTTATTGAGATACAACTATATATAACGTTGTGTAAGTTTAAGATGTACAACATGATGATTTGATACACACATCTTTAGTTTTTTTAACTGAAGATAATATAACCAAAAAGAAATAAACAACCAAAAAAGGTAATGTAGATCTTTCACCTTCTAGCCATTTGACTTTGGAGATGTTTCATGACCTCACTGAATCTCAGTTTCCTCATTAGGGACTTAAATACATTCCTTTATGTTTTATTTCTTCAACCATGCAAAAATCCTGAGGAAAAGTTCCCTGAACTATCAGGACACGAAGACCAGTATAGTAATGAGCAGTTCTGCAAACTGCATGTGGGAATAGTAAGTTAAACTTTGTTTTACCTTTTGTGTTAGACTGAATAATGGCTTCTCAAAGATGCCCATGTCCTAATGCCAAGAACCTGTGAATATATTACCTTACATGGCAAAAGACATTTTGCAGGTGTCATTAAGTTAAGGATCTTGAGCTGGAAAGAGGATCCTGGATTATCCAGGAAGAACCAATGTAATCACAAGGCTTCTTATAGAGGGAGGTAGGAGGATCATAGACAGAGAAGATATGCTGATAGAAGCAGAGATCAAAGAGAAGAAAATGTGAAGATTCTTCACTCCTGGCTTTGAAGATGGAGGAAAGGACCACCAGCTAAGGAATGCAGGCAGCCTCTAGATGCTGGAAAAGGCAAGGACACAATCCTCCTGTAGAGCATCCAGAAGGAATGCATCCCTGCTAACACCTTGATTTTAGGACTTCTGCCATCCAAACTCTAAGATAATACATTTGTGTTCTTCTAAACCACTAAGTTTGTGGCATTGTTACAGCAGCAATATATCTTTCAACACTAATTCCACTCAAATAATCTCACATTGGGTGATGCAGCATTCTACACAGCTGGTAGTTAAATTCTTTGGAAAGCAATTGGCAATATATGTCAACAGACTGAAAACATTCGCATAATTTGATCCAGTGGTACCTCTTCTAAGACTCTATTCCAAAGAAATAACCACAAATTGAGACAATGTTCATCCTGGTATTATTCATAATTACAAAAACAAAATTTGAAATAGCATAAATGTCCAATGATAAGGGTGTGGTTACATAAATTATGTAGCATGTGAATTATCTATGAAACATTACACAGCAATTTAAAATATATTTGAAGAAATGTTAATGACATAGGAAAATCATTATGGAATAGTGAGAAACATAGTAATAATACACAACTTACATGTGCAATACATCCTCACTGCATTGTTTTTAAAATGTCTCTATTGGAGTAAAATGACAATCAATAGAAAATAAAATAAAACTTAGAGAATGATTATTCTCTAGATGAGTAATTTAACTTTTCAAATTCATATCTTTGTATGTTTCCCAGACTTTCCATAATGAGCGTGTATTACCTTTACAATGAGTAAAAAAAAAAAAAAAATTACACTATGTTGTTAACCCACACCACAATTCGATATGGAAACAGATTACTAATGAGAAAGGGACCCTCTAACATATAGGAGGAAACAGTCACTCTAAAAGGAATCAAAGGGGTTCACTGCAACAATAAAACCAGGTTCCCAACATCTCTCTGGAAGGAGAGTACACATGCTTGATACCCCAGCTTCTGCAGCTGCTGCCTGATGGATGGGTCTCTGGACTGCCTGGCCCTGATAGCCAATGGGGCTGGTATTCACAAGTCCCACAGGACTGAAACATAGTAAGCAAACATAGTAAGTAAACATAGAAGCAGTTCTTAATTGGTGCTCCTACAAGCGCTTGCAGAGGCTATGCCCCTGGGGCTCAGCGTAATGGGAACAGGCAAAAACACAGATCTCTCAGTTTTTCCCTGAAAGGGGCTTAATTGCACACTTTACATGCTGCTGACTGAGAGTCCCGACTTTTAATTAGCATACATTGAAGGGCTGGCTGTGATCCTCCCTGGAGCCCAGGGGAGCCATTGGGCACTTCCATCACTCTCCCTCCTGCTTGCTCCAACAATAAACCCAAGTTGCCAGTATCTCCCTAGAAGGAGCTTGTCTACACATCTAGCACCCCAACTTTTATGCTGCTGCCCCAGGACAGATCATCAAATCACCCAGCTCTAACAGCCAATAAGGCTTCCATTCATGAGTCCCACAAGACCATAACAAACAAAGAAGCAGTTTTTAAACAGGAGCAGAAGCACCCCCTGTGGCTATACACCTGGGTCCAGCAAGCAAGCAGCAGGCATAAATGCCCATCTCCCAGTTACTCCCTGAAAGGAACTCCCAGAAGCACAAGGAATACCAAATAAAATTAATATAAAGACCAAGGCACATTATAATTAATTTGTCAAAAGTTAAAGACAAAGAGAGATCTTAAAAGCAGCAAGAGAAAAACAATTTGTTACAAGAGAACCTCTGTAAGACTATCATCAGATTTTTTAGCAGAAATTTTGCAGACCAGAAAGGAGTGGGATGATATACTAAAAGTGCTAAAAAGGAAAAACCTGCCAACCAAGAATAATCTACCTGACCAAAGATGTCCTTCAGAATTGAAGAAGATAAAAAGAATTTTCCAGAAAAACAAAAGCTGAATGAGTTTATTACCATTAGACATGCCATACAAGAAATGTTAAAGGGACTTCTTCAAACTGAAACAAGACGATGCTTATTAATAACATGAAAACCTATGAAAGTATAAAACTCACTAGTAGAGACAAATATATAGTCAAATTTAGAACATCTAATATTGCAGTGGTGGTACATTATACTTATAACTCTAGTATAAAAGTTAAAAGAAATAAGTACTAAAATTAACTATAACTACACTAATTTGTTAATGACAATGCAATATTAAAAGATTTAAATTGTGACATCAAAAACAAAATGTGGGAAGGAGAGTATAAAAGCGTAGAGCATTTGTGTGCATTCAGTGTTAAGTTGTTATCAGCTTAAAATAAACTATTATAATTATAAGGTGTTTTATGTAAGTCTCATGGTGACCACAAAGCAAAACCTGTAGCAAGTACATGAAAGAGAAAGAGAAAGGAATCTAAGCACGTAACTACAGAAAATCATCGAATCACAAAGGAAGAGAGCAACAGAGGAGCAAAGGAACAAAGGAATTATTCAATATAAAACAGCTAGAAAGCAATTGACAAAATGGCAATACTGAATTCATATCTATCAATAATTACTTTAAAGCTAAATGGACAAAATTTCCCAATCAAAAGATAGAATGACTACGAGGATAATATACAAGACCCAATTATATGCTACAAAAGACTTGCTTCAGTTTTAAGGACACATGTAGGCTCAAAGTGAAGGGATGCAAATGGAAACCAAAACAAAGCAGAGGTAGCTATATTTATATCAGACAAAATAGACTTTAAGCCAAAAACTGTAACAGGAGACAAAGGAGGTCATTGTATAATGATAAGCGGTCAATTCATCAACAGGATATAACAATTGTAAAACTTTATGCACCCAACATTGGAGCACCTCAATATATAAAGCAAATATTAACAGATCTGAAGGGAGAAATAGACAGCAATACAATAATAGTAGAGGACGTTAGCACCCACTTTCAACAATGGTTAGACCATCTAGACAGAAAAATTGTTAAAAAAAAAATTGGACTTAAACTGTATGTTAGATCAGATTGCTTTCATAGATATACACAGAACATCCCATCAACTGCAGCAGAATATACATTCTTCTCAAGCACATGTGGAGCATTCTCCAGGATAGGTCAAATATTAGTCTACAAAACAAGTATTAGTAAGTTTAAGAAGACTGGAATCATATGAAGCATCTTTTCTGATCACAATGGTACAAAGATAAAGAAGGCAATCACAAGAAGAAAACTGGAAAATTCCCAAATATGTGGAGATTAAATAACATGCTCCTGAACAACCAATGGGCCAAAGAATAAATCAAAAGAGAAATCAGGGAGCTTCCCTGGTGGCGCAGTGGTTGAGAGTCCGCCTGCCGATGCAGGGGACACGGGTTCGTGCCCCGGTCCGGGAAGACCCCACATGTCGCGGAGCGGCTAGGCCCGTGAGCCATGGCCACTGAGCCTGCGCGTCCGGAGCCTGTGCTCCGCAATGGGAGAGGCCACAACAGTGAGAGGCCCGCATAACGCAAGAAAAAAAAAAGAGAGAGAAATCAAAAAACATCTTGAGACAAATGAAAATGGAAACAAAACATACCAAAACTTATGCGATACAGCAAAAGTAGTTCTAAGTGAAAAGTTTAAAGTGACAAATGCCTACATTAAGAAAAAAGATCTCAAAAAAAAAAAGGAAGATCTCAAATAAACAACCTAACTTTACTAATAAGATAAAATGAAATAAAAGGAATCAAGGAATAATCGTCTGCACATTAGGAATTACAACATATTTTCAAAATATAGTGATACCTAATCAATCAGGGGAAATGATATGTTTCACATATGTAATGTTTCTGAGTAATTGAAGCCATTCATTTTATATCCTCGCTATTTCAGAGATCTTCATTTTTTATGGTGGAAATTTGTGGATCATGTATTATATAGTTCTACCCATCATTAGATTAGAAGTCAATATGCATGATTTGTAAGATAATTTGACATTAGGCACATCGCTGGAGCTTTTTGTATTTCTGATCCTTTTACCTATAAACTGGAAATAAAGATTTATACTCTGGCTGTACACAAGGTATTTGTGAGGGTCAAATGAGATATATAAGTTAAAGCATCTTCAAAACTGGAAAGTACTGTACAAAAATAAGGAATGTTAGCTACTATATTCTAGGTGATTCGGGGCTATTGTCGTAACCATCAATATTTGTTGGATGCTGGAATAAGCGATACCTTGTGAATCGTCTAACTCCTCAGTGCTACATATTCCTCACTTTGTAGGGCAATATGCCATGCTTTTGTGAGTTCTGGAGTCTTCTTTTTAGAGTCTAGGCTGTGATTATTAAATAAATATAAAAGGAGCAAAAGATACACACACACGTAGACATATGTATATATACACACACATACACCCTCTATTTTTGTTTATTATCAACGTTTTAATTATATTAAAAAGGCAGCAATTCTCCTTTTAAAGAATTAGTACTCTATTTTTTGTATAATTAAAACTTTGATCATAAATTGTAAAACTGACCACCCTGTATCCTCTTGTCAGGGAAAAAATGTAGGTTCCAATTTATTGTCCTGTGAGACTTTTCTTCTTCCCCCGACCACCCAAATTCAATTCTCTAGTACTTGTGTTTCTTCTGTACACATGGACTCAGTTCTGAGAAGAGAAGCTATGAGAGAAATAAAATGAATATTTTATTTGCACTTTCTGAGTCATTTTGATTCATACAGGTAAGAGTCAGGGTTTAAATTAGGCAATTTCTGGCTGGACAAGTTATGCTGTTCCTAAAATGAAACATGGAGAATGGAGGTGAGACAATAGTGTAAAATGACTGATCATCAGCCACAATTAGACTTTCTCAATCGCCTGCCAAGTGCTTGACAGGCCTGGGCACAGGGCTGCACAGCCCCTGATAAAGACTTCCTTGACTTCTGGTAATCTTCCTCAGTTACTGAAAACTATTGATCCTGTTTCCACACATCTCAATGTTAATTGGCTTCTCCTCAAGCATCCCCGTGGACACCACAGACCAACCCGACCTGTTAAATAAGCAGGGTTGATTCCTATTAATATTTTCTCTCATCTAAGTTAAAGAGTCAAGACACCACCGACTGAGGCAACTTTTAATTTGTTCTTAAAATAGGACAAACGTTTCCAGATGACCCACTCACATGAGTCCCTATTTTTGAGAGTGATTCAGCAGTATAATTGGAATCCAGAGAGAAGGTGGTACAGGGCAAGACCTAGATGAAAAAAGAAAAAAATCACAGAAGAAACCAAATAGGTCATATGGGTTTTGAAATCAATCAATATAAATCCCTAATCTATCACTTTTTAGCTATTTGTGATTATCTATAAAAATGGAAATATAAAATACAGACACTAAATTCTCAATATCTTAATCTTAAGAATGCCGGAAAGAACTTCCATCATTAGCCATTGGCATTTCTGACTGCCATGTATATATAATCTGCAAAAAAACAGTAATAATACATTTTAAAATCCAAAATGCCTATAGGAAAATGATACAAGGCAACAGGAATCAATCTCTGTTTTTGGCTTTTGATTTGCTGATACTTTATGAAAGTCAAACTCAAGAAGAATAACAGAAGATAAATTTCAACAATCTCCATCAAAGCCTGTATCCCTCAGGACAGCGCTGGCTTTATGTATAATGATATTTTCCACGGTTTTCTCATTGAGTCAGCTTCAAGGGCAGACTGTGTTTCATTCCTTTGTTGCATGTCCTGTAGCCCCTGAACAGAGCTAGGCCATAGTAAACACCCAGTATCAACTGAGAAGAAAGAACTCGGTATTCTATTCTCAGTGCCACTGAATGCTTCCCTATGACAGTAGTGTAAACTTTAGTACTTTGGCAAATACAATCAGTTAGGTTTGCCCTCTGCGTTTTGAACTTCATGCTTTACTGTTGTAGAAACAAGGGGATGTCTTCAGCCCTCATCATTACAGGTGAAGAGAGGTGCAATTGACATCACACCTGCTTCTCCAGAAATCTTCCAGGACATCAGTAAGGGGTCCAGATGGAACCCACACGCTTGGGGTAATGCCTAGCCCCCAGTGGAGTAAGGAAGAACGGACACACTTGGTTTAAGAACATACCTCCCTTAGCCTTCTACCTACCTATTCCCATCTTCGGAGGCAAAGAGAAGAGTGCTTAAGAATATAAATGATTCACTTTGTTATAAAGCAGAAACTAACACACCATTGTAAAGCAATTATACCCCAATAAAGATGTTAAAAAAAAAGAAAAATTAAAATTAAAAAAAAAAAAGGGTTTCCCTGGTGGCGCAGTGGTTGGGAGTCCGCCTGCCGATGCAGGGGACATGGGTTCGTGCCCCGGTCCGGGAGGATCCCACATGCCGCGGAGCGGCTGGGCCCCTGGGCCATGGCCGCTGGGCCTGCGCGTCCAGGGCCTGTGCTCCGCGGCGGGAGAGGCCACGGCAGTGAGAGGCCCACGTACCGCAAAGAAAACAAAAACAAAAACAAAAAAAGAATGCGGGCATCTTGAGGAAGGTAGAAAAGGTAAGGAAATGTATTCTTCCCTAGGCTTCCAAAAAGGGACCCCGTCCTGCTGACATTTGACTTTAGCTCCGTGGCATTCATTTGAGACCTCTGACCTCCAGAACTACAATATATAAAATTCTGTTGTTTTAAGCCACTAAATTTGTGGCAACTCGTTATAGTAGCCACAGATAACTGACATCCGTGCCTTTCAAGTCCAGCCCATCTTTCATCCCTACCCTGCCCTCCTGCTACCAGTGAGCATATTTCCTACTTTCTGCTTCTTGTGTATATATGTTTTTAACAAATACATATATGTCTAATTTTTCTTTCTTGTTTATGCGATAGATTCCTTACTATACACAAACTCTACCCCTGGCTTTTTTTCTTTTTACTTAACAGCTTACATTCTTGTTCCTTGTTACCCCTGCACAGGACTCCATGGTGAGGATGTTCCATAACTAATTCAACCAGTTCTTAAATAGTCAACATTTGGGTGGATTCCAAACTTTGCTAATAAGAATAGAGCTTCAATGAGTATGAATATGGCGTCTAATATTTAGGGAGGTGCTTTATCACACTAGATTCCTAGAAATATTTCCCTACAGGGAAAATAGTAAAAGCATGTGTCCTTTTGTTAAATAGTGCCAAATTTCCTCCATAGAGGTCACACTACTTTTCACTGCAACCAGCAATATACACTAGTACCTATTTCTTCACAGCCTCTCCAAAATCATGTGTTGTCAAACATTTGTATTTTTGCCAATCTAAGAGTTGGGAAATGGTTTCTTAGTGTGGTTTTTAATTTTCATTTCCCTTATTATGAGTGACAGTAAGCCTATTTTTCATATGTTTAAGGACTGTAAACGTTTTTATCTGTGAGCATTTTTATATCTTTAGCCCATATCTTTATATAGTTTAAAAATTTTTTTCTTAATTTTTAAAAATTCTTTCATGTAAGGGAGCCTTGAACAGAGCTATCTTCTACTGCTTCAGTGAAGTGCCATTTTAAAAGTTAACCACACCTTTTTATCTCCTTCTGACTCTGTTATGCTCACTTGTTTCAGTAGGGACTTTTGTTCAACTGATTCCTCTTTTCCTTTACTTTCAGACCTCCAAGAGACTCTTCTCCCTCTACAGCTCTCTCTCTCCTCAGAACCAGGGCTTTCCCAAGACTGTTGCCTCTGCTCCAGCACACCTCATAGGCCCTTCCCTTGACTGATACCCAAAGGACCAGTTCTCTGTTTCACAGGGCTTCAGGCTGATTCCCTTCCTTTTGGGGTTAAGTCCTAGTTGACGTGATCTGTGCCCTTCGGCTACTGGGATCCCACTGCCCTCCTCTGTCTTCTGTGCAAATCCCTCCTCACTGTTGACCCTAAGGCAGGCTCTGGAGGACATTTTGATAGTCTTGAATGAATATTTCCTTCCTGATAGGTAAACTGAGGTTTGCAGTACTGTCTCTAAATATAATTGTTAGCTAGGGGTGATTGCATTTGGTCTCCTTGTTGATCTCTATGATTTGGGAGAGACTGTATGAAGACATTCATATTTATGTCAGCGCTTACAAGATCCTGGTATGTATTAAGCTCTAAGTAAGTGTTAGCAGTTATCGTTAATTTTATTAATTAGAGGGTACATGGACATTGAAGAATAAGTATTGGAAAAATTAGATTGCTATGGGCAAAAACTCTTAAAACTGGATGCCTGCCTAATATCACAGTGTCCAAGAATGGGTTATAGATCAGGGTTTCTCAACATTAGTACTCTTGACATTTGGGGCCAGATTATTCTTTGTTCTGGGGGCGGGGCTGTCCTGTACTACTCACTAGATGCCAGAAGAAACCCATTCCTGCAAGTCGTGACAATCAAGATGTCTCTAAGTCATTGCAAATGTCCCTCAGAGGCAAAGTTACCAACCAGTTGAGAATCATTTCTACAAATTGAATAAATACCTGAATGTAAGGGAGTATCTTTGTGACCAGGGGTACAAAAGAATTTCTTTACACAAAACTTCAAAAACAAAAACATAAAGCAAAACATTGATGAATTTCATTACCTTACTCAGGTTACTTTGTTGACAATTGGACTGAAATGGGACAAGAACCAAATCAGAAGAACCGATTAGGTAGTTCTTTAACTGAGGTGCCCAAGGTCACACAGCAGGGAACCAGAATTCAGATCTGTGTTGTCTTATTTTATACACATGTTCTTTACCTCTACTTGCTACGTTTCTGGAGAGTTAACGTAAGAAAGGTTGTAGGCTGGTGAAAGGCCTAAGAGAATTAAGTTAGCTCAGGCCCCTGTCAAGTTCCCTTGAGATAGGTAATGAGATTAAGTTGAGCCTCTAGACTCAGAGGTATTTTAAAGTTACAAATAATATGGACGGAAAAATCTGAGCACAATGTGGTCACATTTTTATGCCAAGAGGAATTGACCCGTGGCTGATGAGAGAATTGGACTTCCTCAATGACCAGCAGGAAATCAGGTTAGAGGATGAGAAGGTTGAAGCTGTGCTTTTGTAGTTCAGTCATATAACAACAGCAAGAGGGAGGCAGCTCTTGGGACCATCTGAACAGGGCCCACTATCTGAGATGTGGCCCGTGTTCAAATGCCATAGCACCCAGCCTGCCCCTCCAGTGTCCAGGGACTCCTGTGGAGCCTCAGCCAGAGAACTACATGAACTGTGGGGGGTGGGCTTGCCATCCTTTTTTCTATACTGTGCATGCTTCATTACCTTGCCGATTTTTTTTATTGTAGTAAAACCCACATAGCATAAAATGTATCATCTTAACCTTTTTAAGTATACAGTTCAGTAAGGTTAAGCATATTTACATTGTTGTGAAACAACAATGTTTTCATCTTGCAACTGAACCTCTATGCCCATTAAATAACAACTCCTCTTTCCCCTCCCCCAGCCCCTGAGAGCCATCTCTCTACTTTCTATTTCTATGAATTTTACTACTTTAAATACCTCATATAAGTGGAATCATACAGTGTTCGAGTTTTGCAACTGATTTACTTCATTTAGCATAATGTCCTCAAGATTCATCCATGTTTTCACATGTGACAGGATTTCCTTCCATTTCAAGGCTGTAGAGTATTCCTTCGTGTGTATCCATCACATTTTGCTTACGCATTTATCCATCAATGGATATCTGGGTTGTTTCCATCTCTTGGCTACTGTGAATACTGCTGTTATAAACATGGGTGTACGAATATCTCTTTGAGATCCTGTTTTCAATTCTTTAGGATATATACCCAGAAGAGGGATTGCTGTTCATATGGAACTTTTATTTTTAATTTTTGATGAACCTCCATACTGTTTTCCATAGCCATTGCACCATTTTACAATTCCAGCAACAGTGCACGGGGTTCCAGCTTCTCCACATGCCCAGCAACATTTGTTACATTCTGTTTTCTTTTGATAGCAGCCATCCTAATGGGTGTGAGGTACCTTGCACTTTTGACTAGATCATGTATGTCCAGACAGTTTCAGATTTTCTCTGTAGAAGAGGTCTAGCAGTGCTATCTGGTTAAAGCAATGCTACTATACTTAATATGAGGCTGGGAAAGGTTACTTGTCCATAGCTAACATCGGGAGAATAGAGGTCCGATAAATTTGACGGGGTAAGGCTTGAATGGAGTGAAGGTTCCCCCAGCCACCTGTTGCACCACCCCTGGCTAATGATTCCTAGGCAGGTCTTACTGGTTACCTGTTTTCTATCATAGGTCCGTGTAATAAAATGCTGTATTCCTGAGTGTTTATTCGTGGAGTGCTTTTTCCACTGTATTATTTGGTAATCCCTATGAACAATTTCAACCTTTGCTTAATCATTTGATCACAATTAGCCTCATGCCATGTTTGGAGGATAGTACTTCTCTTTTGGGGGACTAGCTAGAGGTTTATGTCATTTCAAGTCATTCGCTGTAAGATTTCAGCCACCAGGTGGCACCGAAGTGTTTAATTTATACAAATCAATCATTTTCACTGTCGGTTTGCCAAGTTTTAAACTAATTTGCTTGTGAATTATCTATGATTATGTAGCTACAGCTACTCTATTAGCTTCCTATCAGTGCTGTAACAAATTACCATAAATTCATTGGCTTAAAACAATACAATGTATTATCTTACAGTTCTGCCTGTCAGAGAGGTCCAAAGTGGGTCTCACTACATTCAAATCAGAGCATCAGCAGGGCTACATTCCTCCTGGAAGCTCTAAGGGAGAATTCGTTTCCTTGTCTTTTCCAGCTTTTAGAGCCTGCCTGTATCTTTTTAAATTTATTTATTTATTTTTGGCTACATTGGGTCTTTGTTACTGCGCGTAGGCTTTCTCTAGTTGTGGCGAGCGGGGGCTATTCTTCGTTATGGTGCAGGGGCTTCTCATTGCGGTGGCTTCTCTTGTTGCGGAGCATGGGCTCTAGGCACGCAGCTTCAGTAGTTGTGGCTCACGGGCTTAGTTGCTCCGCGGCACGTGGGATCTTCCCCGGACAAGGGCTCAAACCCGTGTACCCGGCATTGGCAGGTGGATTCTTAACCACTATGCCACCAGGGAAGTCCTGCCTGTATCTTTTGAATAGTAATATCAGTATAGGAATGTCTCTCCCCATAGAACCCTTTGTACAATCTTATTACTTTCAGCATACAGACGGCCCTAACCACTAATCCTCCATGAAGCTTAGGTTGGATCGTGGAATTAAGTGAGTAAAGTAGTCCAAGAACAGAATGTATCTTCTCCGTAATTCATTACTGTGAAAATTCTTGTTATCCAGATAGAGTTCTTTGCTCTCTTGCACCAGTTTCCAGATCCAGTTTTAACTTTCATTCCTGAAGCAGATCCCTTGCTCTGAAACCCTATCCCTTTTCCTATCTTGGGACAAGGCCAAACCCCTAGAAGGACATTGGAAGGCCTCCTCTAACTCTTCCTCTTCAGTCTAGTGAAAGCCCTAGGTCCTTGACTCCACTTTTCCAGTCCACACCACCACCCCGCTTGCTGCAGAGTCAAAAGCCAATGGGTGGCTAAGCCAAGGAGCCACAGAGCAGGTCCTAGGGGGTGAAAGGGGACTGAGTCTTACTCTTGCCAACTTTGACCAAGAAGCCAGGCTTTTGCAGGTCATGAGTAGATCAAAGAGTCCATAGATCTACCTCCTTCAAGCCCAGTCACCAAATGTTCTCTTCAATTTTTTCTCAGCAAACCTTCTCACACTGAGAGTTTAGGTGTCACTCCTGGCAAGAAGAGAAAGTCTTCCAAAGAAGCATGACTGTCCCTCCACATTCCAGCCTGCCTTCCAGCCTCCTTCTCCAGGAGCTCAACTCTCCGGCCAGGACACAGGATATTCACGAGGAATGGGGCAGCATAGGCAAAATGGATGAAGCCCTTGTTAACAGTCAGAATAATAGCTGGCATGTACCAATAACTTAATTTGAACCAGGCACCAGTCTATCAGTTTTGAATGTGTTGGCTCATTGAATCCTGAGACCACCCTGGGAGGTATGTACTATTATTAGCCCCATTTTACAGATGAGGAAATGGAGGCACAGAGGCATTGGCAATTTCTTCAAGGTCACACAGCATGAAGGCTATTCCCCCAGCTTAATTTTTCTGTGCACTTTGCCTTCTCCATGCTGCTCCCTCAAGCCTAAACTTGCAATGCCCTCTCTCCCCCTCCTCTAAGCTTGGTCTCTAGAATGACTCAGCGCTCTGAGTTTGCAGCTTTACTAGGAAAACCGTGCTGCTTCTCTCCGGGTATCTATTCTATCTGTCCCATTTCTCATTGTGGAATGAGGAGTTCTTTTAAGTGAATTTTAGGCATGAACAAATAAGTGGAAGAGATTTCAGAGAAATGGAGAAGCCGTCCTGGTGACCCTGAAATCACACTGGGTAACACAAGCTCTGCTGGGTCATATAAAGGTCCGCCCTTCATATGAACAACAGAGGGCGCTGTGCAGCCGTGGCCTCGTATTAAGAATGCTGTTCCCCTCCCTCCCCTGCTTCCCAGGATGGAAACCCCCAGTTAGGATCTATACATGGAGAAAACTGCCCGGTTTTCACACCTCTGCTGTCCTCCCATGGTTCCGGGACCTCCCTGTACACCTGTCCTGACCTTGTTCCTAAGAATAATCTGACCTGAGGTCACTGGAACATGTGGAGTTTCCAACCACAAGGGCCCCAAATCTGGGCAAGTCCAATTCTGGTCTCCTGCCCCCTTTCTGGCTCTTGGAATTCGGTCTGCCTCCCCAGACCCCGCCAGTCTAAGATTTTGTGTTCTGGTTTAAGGTCTGAAATACTGCCTGTGCTCTGTGGTTGACCCCTAGCCTGGGCCGTGACCCGGCCTTGTACTTCCCAGACACTTGTGTCCTTGAGCTGTAATTCTGCTCTCGACCGTGTGGTTGGAGCCCTGCTTTCTGCTGAAAGACCTTCCCGGTGCTGCCAGCTCTCCATTCTGGACTTGGGAGGATCACTGATCACGAGTTTCCAGTCCTGTCCTCTGAGTTTGTTGCACCCCCAACATGGTGCCAGCTGCTGCTTCTGAGACCTTCTGATTCCTTCTGGGTGCAGATGTAAAAAGCGGAGGACCCCAATTACTGAGAAAATTCAACAGGGCCAGGGCCACCTGTGGAGGATATGCTGAAAGAATGCAATCGTCATCCGTCCCCCACTTCCCAGGTTCAAAAGTAGAAGTTGAAAGTTGAAGAAATAGGTGGTGAGGATTTCTTTGGGGAGAGTTGTTAGTGTGTTTCCATTCCTTCCTCCACTTCCTCCTGATACTGGTCAAACTTCGAGCACCCCCCTGATTCTAGTAAGTGGTGTAATGCCTGACCTTGGCTTCTACTGGTTGTCACCAACTTTTCGTACAGCCAACCAGGTATGGCCAGCTAGCTAGAGCGAAGACTTCAGCCACGCCTCTCTTCTCTAGAATGGTTAGGCAGTATCCCCAGGATGCAGGGCCTCCTCCACCTGGCTTAGTCTAATAAGCTTCCCAAAACAGGTCAAATTAGAACCTTAATGGAAAGATCAGCTTTACTAAATCATCTGAACTACCTCTCCTTAGTGACTAATCAAGAAATGCTATAGTGGGCTTCCCTGGTGGCGCAGTGGTTTAGAGTCCGCCTGCCGATGCAGGGGACATGGGTTCGTGCCCCGGTCCGGGAAGATCCCACATGCCGCGGAGCAGCTGGACCCGTGAGCCATGGCCGCTGAGCCTGCGCGTCCGGAGCCTGTGCTCCGCAACGGGAGAGGCCACAACAGTGAGAGGCCCGTGTACCGCAAAAAAAAAAAGAATTTATTAAAGATTGTTATTCTATGTGAAAGCTTGTGGTCTGGGGACAGGCTTGCAATATCCATGCCCTTCCTTTATTCTGCCCAGTCTTCAAATGGAAGAAAACTATTCTATAGCCACACACCTTGCATCCTTTCAGTCTTGGGTTTTCCTGCAGGACCTTGAAGTTTATCTCCATCCTGTAAACCATAAATTCCCAGACGTCTTCTTTACTGTGGGCCTCTCGTCTCTCATCTCAACTTAGAGGCTCCATGTGGATATGAAAAGAAAATGTTGAACACTAGGAAGAAGGATGAAGCTGATGTGGCAGGAACTGCTGAAGGACACAGGTATGTGAACACCGACCGAGAACATGCTGCCCCCCGATGAAGGTTAGATACTTGACAGTGCTCACTGAGCTCTGAAGGCCAGTGCATTGGATGCAACTTTTGGAGAGTTGAAGTATCCTTGGAGAACACAGTGATGACAATTACAGCACTAAGCTGTTCTCTGCCTGGATTAACTGAAACTGTGGAATGAAACTAATGTGGTCCACCCGATACCGTGTATCCTCAGAGAGGAAGAAGTGAGCAGGTACTAGGAATGAGTGCTAGGTTGCAATAATAGAATCGGAAACTCTTTGTAGCTGTGAAAGACGGTAAAGATCTAAAAGAAAAAAAAAAACACTCTTCATGTTATAGGTAAGGAAATTAAGGACTCAGAGAAATGAAGCAACTTGTGCAACTAACAAGCAAAGTTAAGCTTTGAACCTAAATTGCTCAGCTGCCTGTCTACACACCCCGTGGCTTTTCCTGTAATACTGTTGCACCCTGTCGCAACAATACTGTACTGTCTTTTCTTTATTCCTTTCTTTAGAAATCTGTCATCAGTAAGGGTAAAGTCGTAGTCATCCGAAAATTTCTTTTAAATGACATGTTATTTATCATAACTCTAGTCATCTCAAAGAACTGACTGGTTTCTAATGGGAGCACCTAAGAATGGATCAAACTTACTTTTATGTGGGTCTTGGATCTAGGATGAGAACATTCTGGGGCCAGAAATAACATTAAACAGTAAATCGTGATTGCCTGGGACTTCATTTTCACACACGAGGCTCTTCACCTGCAATATACAACAAAGTTGGATCCAGCTGAAGGTGACGACAGCACGTAGCTACTACAGTACTTAGCCAACTAAACAACCACTTAGTCCTCAGCAAACGTAAATTTCCTTATGCTCTAATGGAGATGAACTCACTCTGATCCACTTAGGCTCATGGGGCAAACTGTGGCCGGGAAGCAGACAAAACTCACTGATCTTGGCTCAAAGCCTTCCTGGTGGGAGTCAAGACTAAGAGGGACTTTCACAGCTCCACTGAGTCTTCTGCTGAGATGACAATCCACGGGCACTTACAGGAAGGCTTCCAAATTATCTTTGAGTTTAAAATTGTCTTTGAGTTCCTAAGTATGGAGGTTCCTTAAAAAATTAAAAATAGAACTACCATATGACCCAGCAATCCCACTACTGGGCATATACCCTGAGAAAACCATAATTCAAAAAGAGTCATGTATCACAATGTTCATTGCAGCTCTATTTACAATAGCCAGGACATGGAAGCAACCTAAGTGTCCATTGAAAGATGAATGGCTAAAGAAGATGTGGCACGTATATACAATGGAATATTACTCAGCCATAAAAAGAAACGAAATTGAGTTATTTGTAATGAGGTGGATGGACCTAGAGTCTGTCATACAGAGTGAAGTAAGTCAGAAAGAGAAAAACAAATACCATATGCTAACATATATATATGGAATCTAAAAAAAAAAAAGAAAGGTCATGAAAAACCTAGGGGCAAGATGGAAATAAAGATGCAGACCTACTAGAGAATGGACTTGAGGACAAGGGGAGGGGGAAGGGTAAGCTGGGACAAAGTGAGAGAGTGGCATGGACATATATACACTACCAGATGTAAAATAGATAGCTAGTGGGAAGCAGCCACATAGCAGATGTGGAGATCAGCTCGGTGCTTTGTGATCAGCTAGAAGGGTGGGATAGGGAGGGTGGGAGGGAGGGAGACGCAAGAGGGAAGAGATATGGGGATATATGTATATGTATAACTGATTCACTTTGTTATAAAGCAGAAACTAACACATCATTGTAAAGCAATTATACTCCAATAAAAATGTTAAGAAAAAAATAAATTAATAAACAAAGCACCCATGAAGAAAAAGTTAAAAAAAAGTTGTCTTTGAGTTCCTAACCAATGAACAGGAAAGTATTTTGACTTATACCATCATCTTGTAAACCAAATCTGAGCAGGGGAAAGGGAACATGGCAGAATGACAGGCAAAGTGTGGTAATGGATTTGCATAGGTGTTGAGATATACGTGCGGAATTCACGATCTGACAGTGTGGGTAGAAAGAAGTTCTCACATATGCAGCCACGTGGTGGATGGGCACGCTAGGAAATTTGCAATATTACTATTGTTTAGGATATATATTTTATTTATTTATTTATTTATTTGGCTGCGCCGGGTCTAAGTTGCAGCAGGCGGGATCTAGTTTCCTGACCAGGGATCGAACCTGGGCCCCCTGCATTGGGAGATTGGAGTCTTAACCACTGGACCACCAAGGAAGTTCCCTAGGATATATTTTTAACTGATCCTTATAAAGGGAAATAACAGAAGAACCAGTGTGAGCTGTCTTAAAAGTATCCTTATGTTTCACATATACATGTAGCTTTCAATAATTTTTGACCCTGACACAGTGAGAAACAGGTCTTACATTGTGACTCAGAGTGTACAGACAAAAATATGTATGTATATAGTGATCCACATATAAAACTAAAAAAGCACATAATTTTTATATTTGAAAAACTTATATGTTAAAATACTATTCTTCCTACCTGCAAGCAAGACACTCTGATAAATCCATGATATTTATCTTGTATTCCACTTTATTCTATCTGACATTCTCTCAAAAATTGGTTGCCACCCACTAAACTAAATTCACAACCCTCTAATGGATGGTAACCTGCAATTTGGAAAACAGAAATATAGAGTATGATTCATTATCATTGTCAAGTCGAAAATTATTCACTTCTTCTGCTAAATTGGTCATATTGATCCTTTCTCTTTGCTATTCTTCACAATTCTGTTGCAGTCCCCTTCCCCAGATACATGTATCAGGGAGAAAAGATGCCTACATTCAGGATCAAATAATAGGACTGATGGGTAAGTGCAATTCTCCTCCACCTGGAGAACATCACATTTATAAATAATAATGCCTGCTATCTAAGGCTTCAGGAGAAGGGCCACTCTTATTCTCCATTGTTTTCATTATAGGAGCTTTGCTTGAAGCTAATCTTGCTGGAAGAAAGTCAAGTGTTTGGCATAGTGATGTGATGTGATGTGATGTGATTTATGGAGTCCAAAAATGTTCTGCAACCAATGCTAGGGCCTCTAAGTCCACAGTCCCTAAAAATGTTCAGAGAGTATTTAATCCAATAGCCATGGCATTTTCTGTAGATCATTATGCTCTTTGTGGAACTTTATGAAATAATGATACATTTCATGTATTCATATAAACTAAGAAAAATTTTACTAGCATAAATATATATATATGCAGCATAAGATATATATATATATCTCATATATATATGAGCATAAGAAACACAAACGTTGAACTAAACACAACTGGCTAGTTTGGGGTTAATTTGCTAGTTGATTATTCACGTTATTATAGTCTGGTGTATGTAACCCACATACCACTTGGCATGATAATTATATGGTAAATTTCCTTCAGTTACTACAAATGCTGGGGAGAGACTATTTAATGATATAACCCAAGAGGAGTCATAACATTCTTATTTTTGCCCAGTTTGACTGGTGGGGATTAGTCAGATGGATAGATGTTTTCAAGTTAGCCTCAGTTGGGTTGTTTTTCTTCTCACCAGAAAGAGTTGAATGGGATCCCTCCCATACCAGAGTTCAGATGTTGGCTGAGGCCAAAAGCCAGAGTGCTCTGCAGAGCAGAGAATGAGAAAAGCTTAAGAGCGTGGAGAGTGAGGAATTTAAAAAATAAAAAGAAGCATTGCCAGCCTAATCCTTAATCAGAAGTTGATATTATGTAGAACAGAAAGGAGGAAGCACGCTTTCTTAGATTAACCATTGATAAAGACAATAATTAGAGTGAACTTTGAGTTTTGCATAATTCCAAACTGAAAAATTTCTGCAAGTACAAATAAAATGCCTCTTCAAGACGTAGCACAATGTCTACCTACAGTAAGATTCTCCTTGAGTTTTTAATACTCACATCTTATCCTCAACGATTCATCAATTTAGATCCATTGGCTGGGCTTAACGATGCATTCTAAACGGGGAAAAAATAACATTGAAGTCAATGAGGAATGACATCGACCAAAATGCACATAGATTTATATTCATGTCTATGCCTGACTAGAGATAAATGTGTAAAAATGAAAACGTGAAGGAAAGTACCCAAATTGACACCGTTACACAGAATTAAATTACCATATTACACTGAACCCAGCATTGTAAGCAACATTATTATTTTTATGTCCACTAAGAAAGAAAAAGAAAAGAACTTGCCAATGAAACCATGACATGCCACTAACTGTACAATACATTCCAATTTCAAAAATGTTCAGAGGTGAATAAAAAATGCCTATCACAGAGCTGATGAACTGTGGCACTAAAAGTCACACTCAGCTGTACTAGCTGACCATAAATCCTGACTCTCCATGTGTCCAGAAAACTTTTTGTTTATTTTAAAAGTAGCTCTTATTGAGAAACTGTTGGTTGAATCAATGACTTCTTTCTAATTAATATAACAATGATGGCAATTTCAGTTGGTGCTTGAAAAGACAGAGAGCTAGGCCAGCATTCATCTTCAAGATCTGTAAATACACAGAGACTCGAATTCAAGGCAGTGTGCTTCACTGAAAACGTCCAAAGCAAGGAGAATGCTAATTCTCATGATTAGTTGGGTGGCTTTGGGCAAATCTCACATGTACTCCGGGTCTCCTTACTTATGAAAATTACGAGGTTGGACTAGAATCTCATTTCTAATTCATGTCTTATTTCCCAGTTCTGGTATTTTATGAATCTATGGTTCTGGGTTCATACTGTTTCATCACAATGGTCCAAATGTCAAGTTGAAATACAACCGATATGGAAAATTCTTTCAAGGGGTATATTTATATAATTTAATGCCTGAAAATATAACAGTCAGCTCTCCTGAGACAGTACAAGCCAGCTCCAAGCACAGCACTGCCTCATGCCTGCCCCAGGGTCTCGCCTTCACCCAGACCCTGCTCTCAGCTTCTCACTGTCTCATCGGCACTGGCATTTAGATGGCAGTACCGACGAAAGAGGAAAAGAAACCTAGGTTTTGAATGAGGAAAAGAGAAGAACAAAGACACAAAATCTAAACATAAACTAAATTGTCTAGAAGAGCATCGGCAACACACAGGCAGTACTGAAAGGAAAAGCTTTCAGATGTGAATGTAACCAAAGCCAGCTCACCTGGACACTCACCTGGACGCGGGGTTTACTAGTTCCTTGCGAAGAGTGGCCAGAGTCCGTGCCAGGTCCTATCCTACATGGAGAATCCAGAGCTACTCTCTGTCCAGGATGCTTAAATTACCTTTATACCATGTACTGACTTCTGGTTCTACAGCGTGTTCAGCTTATCAGTGAAATTGTGTGTCTTTATAAAATCCCTAGTTCTACAAACCCCCTGGAGATGGTGGCAGAAAAACACTTTGTTGGGAAGAACTGTCTCTGGCTATTTAAATCAAGATCCTAATACCCAGCTGGGGGGAAATGAAAAGAGTAAGCAGTAATCCTGACAGAATAACGCTGCAAAAATGCATATTTATCCTGGGATACGCACATTATCCATCACCTGTTTGGCAACAATTTGTCCCAGGCACCAAAAGGTAAAGAAAACAAGGGTAGAAGAAAAACAACACTGAAGACATTTGTATAAATGTTCTATGAATTCAGGAAATCTGCCTGCTTTACTCTTAGCGGGCAAACAATTTGGTGTCTATTGGATTTGGCCAAGGCATCATGTCCTGACGTGGTTTTCTGTGGATCACTGGTCTCATAAAAGACTAAGGGATTCCATGGTCAGATCAGTTTGGGAAACATTGTGTACCAGTACCACCAACCCCCCCCAGCACCCCCCCACACACACATACATTTGCATGGCAAAGTTATGAGAGTTCTTGAAGTGAGAAGACTGTCACACAGGTTTTACCAAATTTACTTGATCATCAAAAGTGCTTTGGGAGAGTTGAAGGCTGCTACCCAAAGACAGTATGCTATTTTGGAACATATCAATCTCTCCAGATTCAAGCTTCACAAGCCTTTGTTGGACCCTACCCCATGCCAGTCCTGTGCTAACACCTTCCTGGGAGCTCCTTTCATTCACTCACATCGTGATCCAAAGTAGCCCAGCAGAGAGCAATAGTCCTGGCCTTAGTGCATCCTGAAAGAAGGCGGCAGTGGGCAGGCAATCTTTAATCCATGCAACATGTAAGAATTATCCTGAAACTTGACATGACGCTCAGAGTAAAGCTGGAGGGAAGACAGGCACCTATGCGTGGCAGTCAGAAGTATGGGATGATCACAAGGGAGGGCAAGACAGACTCAGAAATGGAGAATAAAAAAGAGGAAAAGAAACAAGATGTAAAAGGACCCTCACCTGAAGCTCTCTATGGTAATTAGGTAAATAAACAGCTATCTGACATTTACAAAGAAACTCCCTCCAACGTGCACACTAGTCATCCAATAAAGGCACGCCGCATCTTATTCCCAAAGTGTCTGAAACAAGACTTATTTAAGAGACAAAAGCAACAAGCAATCTGGAATGGCAGCTTCTCAGGAACTAAAGGAGTGCCAATCACTCCTTCTTATTTCCACAACCCGCCTCTCTTTGTGTATCCTCACAAACGTGTGAATTACCTCCTACCATACACTTCTGTTTTTCATTTAATAATAAGCAGCTATTCTAGGTAGTTGAATGGAAGCCAGTCTCCCTGCTCTAACATGGTGATTATGTCAAAGAGAGAGAGAGAAAATAGTGTCTTCTGGCTTCAGAGGCTTAAAGGAAAATATAACTAACACCCAAAAGTCCCAGAGGGGCTGCATCTCAGGATTTAGCTCTGTGGAGAATTCACAGCAATGAGTACCTCCCATACCACTGCCTGTGCTCTGAGACCTAATGACAAGGGGTCAGCAGAACACTGGGCTTAGTGCTTTTAGTCCCAGAGCCCCAGAGAAAGTAGGCTGTACTTAGTGGAAAAATCAGGTTATCAGGGCTTCCCTGGAGGCAGAGTGGTTGAGAGTCCGCCTGCCGATGCAGGGGACATGGGTTCGTGCCCCGGTCCGGGAAGATCCCACATGCCGCGGAGCGGCTGGGCCCGTGAGCCATGGCCGTTGAGCCTGCACGTCGGAGCCTGTGCTCCGCAACGGGAGAGGCCACAACAGTGAGAGGTCCACGTACCACAAAAAAAAAAAAAAAAAAATCAGGTTATCATTAACTAGGAGGTGGACACAGAAGGACATTTCTCTGTCCCCAGCATCCAGCAGAGCATAAGATGTATAATAGACACTCAGTAAACATTTGTTGGATAAATGAATAAAGGTGTGAATGATGCCAGCTTCTGAACTTTTTGTTTTAAAATCACAAGGCAACTTTCCTATTTTAGGAGAGCAGATGAGCATATCTGCAATGCTAGATCATTTTGGAACCTGGTAAATTAAGTAGAAATGCACCCAGCCTAATGGACCTCCTCTTTGTTATACTACATCCTTATGTAAAAAAGGATTGTGAGGTCTCATCTAGATTCAGTAGGAAACAGCATACTGCCAGATTAGTGATGACGTGACAGTGCAAGTGTCTTTCCACGCTGTCTCCACAAAGTCGGAAATCACAAAACACTGCTTCCCTGGACAGACCCAGAAGATGCTGGCTGTTCTTAAACACCATCTTCTATTTGTCCCGTCTTTGTACCTGGAGCTGAGTTTCTGAGTTGGAATTCAAAAATACAGTTAGGCTTCCTGGGTCCTGGAGCATATTTCTGATACTAGATGCTAGGTGGAGTGGGGGCAGATGACTCAAGCAGACTGAGGCCCTCCCCACCTGTCTGAACACGCTGAGTAAGGGCTCGTAGCAGGACTCTCAAAGAAAATAATAGGAAATACAGCCTGGGAACTGTAACCACAGTCAGGCAGAAAGGAATGCATGGAAAAGTATGACCTCTCAAACCTCTTCATGCAAAACACTCTGAGGTGAGCTGGATGGGAATGCTTGTAAACAAAGTGGATACTTTCCCAAAGTGTTCCGCTCCACTGAACTGCACCCCAAGGTGAGAGAGAGGACCTATTATCACTCGTTTGCTAATCTTTTAGACAGCACCTCACGGCATACTCCTTGGCCAATCCCACTGATGGGAAGGACCAATTCAGAAAGGTTAACTGGAGGGTAAGGAAGTTAAGAGTTAGGTGATCCACATTTTGGAGGGGTGTGTGTGTGTCTTTTGCTCACCTCAGCCTAATTTCCTGTCTACCCCACTAGTGTAATTAGGACAGATTATACAGCCAGATGGCCGAACAAGTTGTTTGTGTGTTTCTGGCCTCGTTAATAGAATGTATTCAGTCTCTCTTATGGGTTCTCCCTTGCCATGGATGAGCTGTTTCATGAAGAGCCTTGGGGGAAAAGAAAGATATGAAGGATCTTCTATAATGAGAAACATCTCATCCTCGGTTATTTTAGATGGCATCCAGCCAGTGTCTTTGTAGCTCAATATCTTCTCTGAGAATTGCAGTCTGGATTCAAATTCTGATAAGTTTGAATAATCACATCACCTCAGAGTTGGAAAGCTTCCAGCATGTCACCAGCTATCTTGATACTCATATGATGTTAAAGAAATTGATAGGACGAGCAATTGCCCTGCTCCATGAAGAAAGCTCTCTGGAGGGCCGACACTAAAAAAAAAATAGCATCTTAAGACGCCCATTTTAGAGCTCCCACAATTGTCCTCAGAGTTTAAGGAACATAGACCATCAAATGGCATAATATTGGCTACTCAAAATGAGAGGAGATAGGTTTCAGCAGTAAGTGGAGGAAATGTTTCCCTTTACGTTGATATAAGGAGAGCTTTGTCAACCCCACTAAAAGAAGAGACTATTAAAGCATGCTTCATAAAAAAAAAAAAAATCTAGCTTTACACTCAGCCTGAAGGAAGGGATTGAAAACTAGTTTGCTCATGCAATTTATCAAGTAAGTGGGACTATTGGAGAACAGAGAATCTAACTGCCTAACAAAGTGCTTTGCATTTTCACCCCTAGAAGTGAGCAATTTAGAGCCTGACAAATGACTTTTTAGAGAAAAACAAATGTAAAAGAGACTGAGGAAATACTCCAAACTTGAGTTAGCCAATCTCTAAATAATGGTAGGGAAGGTTCCCGCAGAAGCAAGCATTCCAGAAAGTAGCATCATAAATCACACATTTTCCCCATTCTGGAATATGTCTAACAACAATCCTGCCTTCAGCAGGAAAAGGCGTTGGCATGGCGTGTGTACTCACAGCATTCAGGAGATCCAGCAGCCCTGCAGGAGGGTCGGCGCTGGGCTCCCCACCACTGTGCCCCACCATCACTGGTGCTGGCTCTGGAACCTCCCAAGGTTCCCGTCAGTGGCTGGGATCTGTCTTGTCCATATTTGAAAGGATGTCCAGGAGGCCCCAGTGTAAACCAGCCGCCGTGGTGAGAAGCCGATGGGAGAACTGTAAACCTGCCCTGAGCTTCAAGGCTTGTGTAAGTCTGTGATTCACTGCACAGTGGGTCCGTCAAACAAGTCTAAGAGAAATTACAGGTTTCTCTCATCTGAAGCAAATTCATTAAAATGAGTCACTTGTTTGTCTTTTCATTCCTCCTCTTTATCTCAGATGACCACGTGAGACTCTGCTGCACCTACTGCACTGGGGTAATTAGAACGCAGGGGGTAAAATGCCAGGCTGTGTCACTTGTTGATTTTAACAGGCGACCGCATTTTTGCCTGTACTGATGTTGAACTTGGAAAACACTGACTAGGATACTGATCAGTACATCGTGATCCAATCCCTACCTTAACACCGAAGGTATTTTTGTTTTATTTTTTAATGACTGGCCCAAGGAGTTCTTACTGAGCCTCTACGTTGGTGCACAGCCGTGGGGAATTCAGATATGGAATTCCACTTGAGGGAAACTTCCCTTGATCTGACTTGGGACAGGGTAGCCAGTTGTATTGTCCTTCTCACCCCCACATAGTCCCACACATCCCAATTCTAGTGTCTCCCCTTTACTACCTACCTTCCTGGCCCCCCAAATTCCAAGGCAAACCTCCATTTGAATATTACCAGAGATGTTGGCATGAAGGAGAAATAAGTGAAAGGAGTTTTGTTACGTCTTTTGTAGCCATGAGGCTCGAGGAGGCGATGTTGTGGAAATAGGTCATTCCATTTTGGTCACCAGTTAAGTATTGTGTCATTTGGAAATTAAAAAAGCCAGTATCATCAAACCTTTGGTTGTGTCATCAAAGGACTTTATTAAACATATTAAACATATTCTATGTGCAAAGCACCTTGCTCTGCTCTTTGGACATACAAAAGTGAGTGACATAGTGAGTAACAAGAGTAATTCTGTCCCCAAAGGTTTACAGTCTTACCTGGGAAAGAAAATACATGCACACAAAAAAGCTAAAAGTAAGTAAACAATATTACACAGTAAATACTGACTCTACAGTGAATGGCACAGATGATAAATATTGCAGGAAATCAGTGGGGAGAGTCAGCACTTCTGGTTGGACAGGTCAGGGAAGACTTCACAGAGAAGGCAAAAAGTGACGCAGAGCTCGGAGTGCCCTGAATATATGTACACTCTCTGACATACACTGTTTCCAGGGCAGGGAACCATATATCACAACTCTGGAAACATTGAATGAAGAGATCCTTCCACACATTTTGCTGGCTGGTAGCCCTGATGAAAGAGACTGAACCCAACACTTAACACTTTCGTTTAGCTGTCAATGAACAGCTCCATGAGAGTGTCTCATCCAAACTCAGGCCAAAGGTCATGGCTGTGTGTTTGGTTGTGTGTGTGTGTGCGTGTGTGTGTGTTTGTGGGTGTGTGCATGAATTCACAGGTACTCTAATAAAAACAGCTAACATTTTAATGGCCAATTATTATTTGCCAAGTACTAGTCTAAGTATTTTACCTACACTTATTCATTTAAACTTTACAACAACCCTGTGAGGTAAGCTCCATTTTCCTCAGTTTCTGGTTGGGAAAACCAAAGTCCCAGAAATTCAAATAACTCTCCCGAGGATTATCAAGTACTAGGTGCTCTACCCAAGAATCTGCCTTAGACACTGTTACCACCAGTTTCTCCTTGAGCCACCTGACCAAGTCACTTCCTTGGTGAGGTGTGAACGGGACATTGCGTCTGTCTCCGCCCTGGGTCTTCCATGGTCAGCCTGATCTGTGCAGTTCCTTGACACCTTTCAGAATGGGGCAGACTGGGCTGTGGGTAGCAGGAGAGAAGGCTCAGCTTCTTCAAGGGATTCCCAGATGATTCCAGAGTTTCTCTGTTAGCATCCATGAGCCTTTCTTAATTAATAATAATCCCAAGATAGAGCGTCTTTCCCGCCATCTTCTCTTAAGGAGTGAGTACGTCTGAGCAGAGTGTGTTTGCATACTAGATGTGATTGCTCAATGCACAATACAGATGAAAGGCCAACCCCTCTCTCTACCTCTCTCTCTGTCTGTCTGTCTCGTGTTCAGTGTTCCCATCTGTAAAACAAGGCAATTGGGCTCAGTCTTTTCTAAAGTTTTTTCAGAGTTAAAATCCTGTAACCATTTAGCTCCATGGGATTCCATCTTCATTTCAATATGTTGACTCAGGATAAACGACATTTCTTCGTACTGAAATCTCTGCATTGAGAAAACCAGGACTGTGCCCATCCCATTCTCTTCCCTTGAAGAGACCCTATGGAGATACTGGGAAATGTGAAATTAACACTTCTTCCTGACTTCATTTGAAAAGGGTGCAATTGTTGTCCAAAGATGAGGAATCCACTCAAGATGACTCATTCTCCCGGTTTGTATATTTTTCTACCTGCTGATTACTATACTTTTGCTTTCTCAAACTCTCCTACTTAGAGGAAGTTTTTTGTCGTTAAAAAAGTGAGAGAGAGACCCTACTCATTCACAAAATGAGTCTCCCTTTCCCATTTGTAATATTACATCATTAATACTGGGTTCTTGGTAGGATAATTAGGGGCTACCCATTGCCCCTTTTCCTTTACCCACTAATTTTCTTCTGTTACATCTGCCTGTGTGCTGGCTTTATAAAGGAGCTGCTGCTTCTTTTTTTTTTTTCTAGAAGGGTTTTTACCTATAATACTGCCTTCCTATCAGGTGGCTCCTGATTTGAATGTTGAATTTGTTCACATACAATGTTAAGGAAATGAGTAGCTCTCTACTGGAAATATAATATTTCTCCTTCCTCATCACAGGTTTCAAAACACCATATTGTTGGTAGGGGTTAATTGTACATAGTCAGCCTTGGTGGCTCCTTGGTCTTGAGGTGAAAGTCCAGGACTGGAAGCCAGCAGACTTGGGTTTCTACCTCTGGCTCAAGTCTTGATTAGCTGTTACCCATTACTCCAGGCTTCAGTCTCCTTAACTTAAAATAAACACATTTCTGGCTCAAAAGCTCTGTGCTTTTTGCTTGACTCGCAGCCAAAGAAGTTGCATCTAAGCCCAAGCCAGGCTGACCATGCAATCAATTTAAATTTGGAAGAGTTTAACATACTGGCTCTTGGATTCCTTTTGCCAGAAGAACCAGCAATGACCTACTTAGAGTCGGCCCAACTGTTGGTGACTATTCATGAGGGCCTTCCCTCAGCAACCCACAGAATCCAGCCAGCTGACATCCCAGGCCACCACTGCCAAGCTGAGCCAGAGCTCGCTTCCTGGGGATACACGTGATTCCAGCAGCAATGGAGCTAGAGACCCTGGCAAGACCAAGGTTCTGCTGTCCCCCTGTGGAAACCCAGCATGGCATCTATAGATGTTGACAGTGGGTAGGGGAGAAACCTTAGCAGCACAGAATAGCTTAGACAGGGGGCTTCCATCCTCTCCGCACTTCATGCCCTCCTCCATCAGCACCACTGAGAGGGAAGCTTCCTTCATACTCCCCAGAGACAAGAAGACAGGAATCTGCGCATTTCTCCCGGGGGCCCTGCGCTCCTGAAATGTATGACCTGGTCAAGAACAGACAATCACAGCTTTAATGTACAAGCAGCAAGATCCAAAAACCTCGTGACAACTGCGTCGTGGATTCACTCTTTCTTGAACAATAAGCCCCTTTGGGTAGAACCCCCTTGGCAAATGGTGAGTCCCTTCCCTTTAAGTCACTCTGGAATCCAAGGAACAGCTTTGTTCTCTCATCCGCAAATGCTGAGTTACAAACCTTGTCTCTCTGCAAGCTGGACCACGTCCTTTCCTCTTGGAAAAAGACCTCTTTTTTGTACAAGGCCCTTTTTTGTACAAGGGTTGCTGCAGAAGGTCTCAGCCACAGAGGCTGCTGGAGCCGGATGTACTGGGGTCGGGGAGGAAGGTTTTCTCTACAGCTCTCTGTCTCTGTCACTCTATGTGTCTCTGTGTGTGTTGCTCTCTCTGTTTCTTTCTGTATTTCTCTGGGTCTCTCTCTGTAACCCTCAGCCTCTCTCTGCATCTCTCTGTCTCACTGTGAAGGTGGAGGTCCCAGCGTGGGTGTCTCCATCTCCCTGTCTGGTCTTCTCTCGCTAGATCTAGAGGGAAACGGAGATAGAGGATTGGAAGACTTGGCTGCGCATGTCTGGGTATCTGGTGGCTCTCTTCCAACTCTGAGTTGCCATGCCATGTCGCTAAGTGCCCCTGTCTGTTTCACCCTGTGGTTCCCTTCCCTCTGTTTCTCTCTGTCTCAGACCCTCCTGCAAATGTAAATTAACTTCTACAGTATCTCCAAGGTCTCACATGGATAGTGTGTAGCATAATTCCTTGATCTTTTAACACTGGGGAAGAGAGGGGGCAACAGTGGGAAATTGGGGGATGTTGTTGATATCACGGAGGATGTCCTGGGGATGGAGAACTTAAGGGGAGGAAAAGAGGGAGCAGCTGGGTAGCGCTAGCTCATCTGCTCACTCCCCTCTCAAATACACTCAGGCTGATTTACACGCATCCTTGGACAGGCCTGACTGTTTTGCAGGGACAATAAAAATTTCAGAAGTCCAAGAATTAGAAGTGTGAATACATCTCTAACCGGAGCTAGGTGAGAGTAGGTTGCATGAGAAGAATCCTTTCAACCAAGAAAAAATCATTTCTGATTAGAATTAATCAAATTGTGATTTTGTTGAAAGAAATATCACATACAGGCCATGTATATGGGGTCGCCTTTGCTTTGTACTCACCTCCCAAGTTAGGAGTATAGCCTGGTTTGCTAGATTGGCCCTTTGGTGGGGTGACGAGAAAAATCAGAAGAAATGTCCTGTGGAAGACAAAAGGATAACTGGATTTGTCGTTAGTAGTCTGTTTTCGATGATCACAATTAGTCAAAGCACATGGAGAATTATTTCGCTAAGCACAGTATATAGGCTTTGTGAAAAAAGTCAGACAGAGAAAGACAAATGCTGTATGTTATCACTTATATGTGGAATCTAAAAAATAAAAACAAATCAGTGAATATAACAAAAAAGAAACAGACTCACAGATATAGAGAAGAAACTAGTAGTTACCAGTGGGGGGAGGGGCAAGATAGGGGTAGGAGATTAAGAGGTACAAACTACTGGGTATAAAATAAGCTATGAGAATATATTGTACAGCAAGAGGAATATAGCCATTATTTTGTAATAACTTTAAATGGGGGTGTGATCTATAAAAATACTGAATCACTCTGCTATACACCTGAAACATGATATTGTATATCAACTATATCTCAATTTTTTTAAAAAAGCATATGGAGAATTGTGACCTACAGCAGTTTATTTCACGCTTTTACTTCATCCTTCTCCTTTTTTATTTTAGAACCACTGACCACATGGGAACTGGTGTGAGAGATCCTCCTCTTCCCTGGCAGAGCCTGGATCCCTCTCCTGAAGGAGTCTAGTTTGGGAGGGAGGTGGGGAGAAGGCAGTTGAGTACCATGGAGAGAGAGAGAAACAGGAAAAGGACTCCTAGTCCTTGAAATTCTCAACAGTACCATCATCCCTTTGTGATGCCCCTGGGTCTAAAGTATCCTTGTGTTTCAGGTCTATGCTGTGGATTGGAAATATATTAACTCACTGAAGGAATTATTACCACGTGAGCATAGATTCATTCATCACATCGGATAGAAAATGAACGCAGACAAGTACGTTTATTATCCTAGCTTTGGGGAACTGGAAATGACACTTCCCAGGCAGGCACCCCAAGGAGAAAGAGTTAAATCTGGACTGTAGGAGATGGTGACCTAGAAGTCAGAGACCTACAAAGTAGGAGAGGAGAAGAGAGATGATAGCCTGCTTCCTCTGAGTAGGGCTAAAAACACTGACTTGCAATGGCTACAGCTAGTGGACAGAGTGAAGGAAGGATTGCAAGAAGTTAGGACAAATTTGCCTAGAACCCAGACCAGTGGTTCTTTTTTTTTGCGGTACGCGGGCCTCTCACTGTTGTGGCCTCTCCCGTTGCGGAGCACAGGCTCCGGCCGCGCAGGCTCAGCGGCCATGGCTCGCGAGATTCTCCCGGACCGGGGCACGAACCCGTGTCCCCTGCATCGGCAGGCGGACTCTCAACCACTGCGCCACCAGGGAAGCCCCTAAGCTAGGTCTCTTTCAATCAATTCATCACTTGCTCCTTCTCTTCTTCCTTCCGCCTCAGGGATGATATCCTGGCATCAGAAGAGAGGCATGCAAGGATGTGACACCAGCCACGCCAGAGATGCACAACCACGTCTTTGGACGTCTGTGCTCAGCCCCGCTTGGCCCACACTGAAACATCTGTGTCCCACTCTCCTCTCCGGTAGCCAGGTCCACAGATATCACACTGACTCTTTTCTCAAGGGCCAAAGACTGTCCCGATCATGCCTCATGCCTGCAACTTCACAGGGGCATGGGAAACTGCCCCTTCTTCTCCGCGTGTTCTTCCTCCTCTCCCTGCTCTGGTTCGTTCAGAAATCACAGAGTCTTCCTCTTTCTGAAAGTCCAGTTCTTGCTCGAGGAAGCCCAGCTCTCTTCTTGGAACCAGCTGGAACATGTCATCATGCAGCTGTTTTGTATCAGCGTCACGCATCCCTGCTTCCCCTCACCAATACCGTCCCCCCCTGCCCCGGAGCACAGACTGCCTAGTCATTGGTGACCCAATGCCCGTAGAGGGGACAGGACCTCCTGTGGGTGGCTCAGGGTGCAAGGAAGGCTGAAATAGGAGGTCCACAGCATGAGGGACCATCACAATAGGTGACCATGCCCGAGCTGGCACAACAGCGATGGTGCCACTCTCTTCCAGCTATAAGACAATTTGTGGCTGCGTAAGACTCAGAATTCTTGCCAGATCCTTGGCAAGAAGCAGTCCCTTCAAAGAGAAGACTGAGATAGAATTTCCTACAAGACAATTGTGCGCGGAGGTATGACTCAGAGCCTACTCGCTGATTTAGAGAATTTCTTTATGGAAATGTGAAATTTTAAAGACCGGATGTTTATGATGGTGGAAAATGTATACCCGCTACAACCGGAACATTATGCCTAGACATGACCGTCATGAATGGTATTTATTCCTATACATGATTTAATGCATAGCAACTTGTAAGGGCTACTTCAATACGGACAAAGTTTTGGGTTTTGTTATCAAGTATATTCCATTTGCATTTTGCTATACAAAACCTTCAAACTAACGAAGAATAAGTCTCCATCATTCCATTCTTTGAAAACAATGACATAATTTGAAAAATAGCTAAAATAGGAAATAATGGCTTTGGCTTATCAACAGTCAGATATTCTCAAATGTAGCGGTTAAGGACTCAATTTGCATTTCTATTGGAGGAACACACTGGACACCTATTACTACTACTACTATCACTATTACTATCATTAATCATTTTGCCTAGCTGACCCCTTACCCTGCCCACGCTTTTCTGGAAACCGCCTACGTCTTCCGGGTTTACCATGCATGCAGCGATGCTGAACGATGGGCCTGTCCGGAGCTGACTGGGTTAGGGGAAGGCAGCTGACCCAAGCTGGGTTGACCAGTCGTCATCCCAGGAATTTTCAGGAAAGAAATGGGACTCACTCTCTTCTAGAGAAGATGAAAAAGATAGCGGCCCACAGCAGTAATTTCCAACTTTACACATTAGGATTAGCAGAGGAGCTTTTTTTTTTTTTTTTTTTAATTACCAAGGTCTGGTTGTCCATGTCCAGAGCCACTGAATCAGAATTTCTGGCAGTAAGGCTCAGACACTAATATTTTCCCCAAACTTTTAATTTTGAATAATTTCATTGCTACTGAAAAGTTGAAAGAATAGTACCGTGAACCCTACATACCCTTCACCTAGATTGCACTATTTGTTAACATTTAGGGATGTGTGGGCTTTTTTTTTAAACTCTCAAGTGATATTACTATAATGGAATTGAGAACAACCCAACTACAGAAAGAAAAATAGCACCAAATGGAGTAGAAACACCAAGAAAAACAGAGGTTATAAAGAGCATCCTGGTGGTACTCTTTATAATCCTGTATTTACAAGATCCTGTATTTCATGCCCTGGGTTCTATGAGATACCCCAGTGCCATCATCATAAAATCACCTTCAGGGCTTAAAGTAGTGCGACTTAGGAGTTTGTTTACTGCAGTCAAAAGATTCAGGAATAATATGCAGAGGTGATAAAATTCTATAACCTCATCCCTAAATTAAAAACAACACAACAGAGGGTTTATTGACTTGAGAGATCAAGATTACATTAAGAGGAATATATTTTAAAAAAAACAGAAGCCATGCATTCCCAAGAGAGTGGGATTCAAGAAAGTAGACCATATGTTAAACTGTGGCTTTGTGGAAGCGTGTAGCCACTGTGTTCTAACGTAGATTGTTTTGCCGCTGGTGAATTAAGTCAAATCTTGCACAAAGCAGGCGCCTTACCAGGGGATTGGGGTGGGGAGGGATGAGAGTGGTTTGCCCCAGTGGGGAGGAGTATTTTATTACCGATGTGGTTTAGAATCACCAGAACTTGCTCACAATAGAAGTACTATAAGTTAGTTCTATTTTTTTAGACATATTTAGAAATATGATTGTCTATAGACACTACTCCCCGTTATTGGTTATTGCCTGGACCCAGGCAAAACACTTCCACTCCCAACCCCTGTGCCTCTGCTCCCATGTGCAATTCTAGAAACACCAGGCAGTCACCAGGCTTAGAGCTGTCCCCTGATCTCATCATATTTGAATAAGAGGCTTGGTTTCTGTTTAAAAATTTCATTTATTGGGTAAAAAGACAATGATGCCATAACTCTTTATCATGTAAATACTTTTGGAAAGGGATTTGGGTCTGTATGATCTTAGGATACAATCCCTAAAGACAGAAAATAGTTTTTGCTGTCTTTTAAGTTTTGCAATTTTTAAGACTAAACATTTGCCCAGAAATGTACCTGAAATCATTTCTGCGAGCTACAAATAAGCTGATTTTTCCAAACTGTAAGAATATGCATGAACTTTGTAGGGAAAATTTAATAAATCCAAATAAGGTGAGGTCCATTCAAGCCTCACTCTTTAATCTGCAAGTTTACTTTAGAGGGGAAAAACTCAAAATTCAAAGGATAAAAGTTTCTAAGCAGAACTAAACTTTCAAAATTCACACTCAACAAATACTGACAAAGAATCCTTCAGAAAAAAGGAAGGGATAGAGATAAGCATCAATTCCAACAATATTTTAAGGAAGGACATGGAAGGAAATGGACAGGGAGACGTCTATGTGTCCTCCCCCACCCTCCCCGTGCAAAGAACAACGCAAGGCAGACAAGCTTATGAGCCAAGAAAAATCTCTCCAAAGTTTATATTCCTCCTGAGGAAAATAATGTCCAAGATCAGGAATTCTTAATGCCATAGGTTAGTATTGGAAGTGCAGGATTTGTGTGTGTGTGTGTATCTGTGCATGTGAAGGTGTAAAAATATTCCTCTGTATTCAAGGAGACTTTAAAGCTGGTGATGACTTGATAATAAGTCAAAATGATAGATAAAACATTACAAAGTGTGATGAGGGAAAATAATGGTTAGAAAAGTGAATTAGTTCTGTAGTTGTACTTAATCACTTTCAGGTCATGAGAAGAAGAAAATAATTCCTTTAAAGATTCCAGTTTCCTGGACTCTGATATTTGCATGGGATCAGAGAAGCAGAGAGTAATCAGTATAAGCAAAAATGTTTTCATACAGACTAGTGCTCTTATTGAATTATGTCAAGTGCCCCCAGGTTACCAAATTCCTTTTGAATACTTATTCCCTATGTTATTAACGAAAGTCCAAATTACAAAGCCTCGAAAGTGTAGAATCATAATTGGCTGCTCACCTCTGAAATTCTCCCAAGGAAGTCCTTGGAGGGAGAGGAACATGGGACTACTCACTGTGGCTAGCCAACGACAAAGTCACTGGCAAATTCGCCCCACTTCCTGGCAGCTGGAGACGCAGGTGTCAGTGGCTTTCCTTTGCCGTATCTTGCAGCAAATTAGCAGGCTGAACTCCTGTATCTCTGAGGTGTCAATTTAGCCCTGAATGGTGGCTCCCCAGGCTGAGGCATTCAGGCTGGCCTTGCTCTGGCACAGGCAGCCAGCCCCATACGCAGGGGCCCTGCAGCCTGACAGGCAAATTCTGCTTGGGAGTAGCTCCTGAGGTGGGAGGGACAGAGTACCGGAGAATGGATGAATCACACACTGGGTGACACACGCAGACTCTCACAGATAGCCAAGGCTTCCCTTTCTGGCAAGGGATCAAGGACTATAGAGGTGGCACAAGATCTGTGGTACTTGGCCATAGCTACTAACGTCCTCATGCATCTGCCTAAGCCTGAAAATGGGATATAGAAAACTCAAGTGTCTGTGCTTGGAGCTCTGTCTTTGGCTGGCTTTCTGGTAACTAGGATTATGGTAGCATGGTTCTCTAATTGTTTCTGGATGTCCCTAGTTCAGGTACCAGGTGGCATTGCCATTCCTAACCTCCTTGTGGTTGGAGGAGGCAAGTTGCTCTGCCATGGTGACCAGCAATTCAAAATGGTAGCCACTCCATCCTGGGTTCCTGAGGAATAAGCATGGGCCCTGCTGACCTGTGATGGGCATGAGCAAAATGTGACCCTTGATTGTTTCTAGTTGTTGAAATTTGGGGGCTATTTGTTACTTCAGCATAACCTAGCCTCTACTGACAGACACAAGGACCAAGGCTCTTGGAAGACAACATGCAGAGTGATGTGTCTTTCTAACTTTGAAACACTCACAGATCATTTCCAAATTTTTTTAGCATTCATGGACTTTCTAGCTCACTGAAGGCCATGTTTCAAAAACCACACTCACATTTAACTAAGGCATGGTAATTTTCAAAACCCACATTAAGGAGTTCTTGTAACACAGTGAGAGGTGCTACTCATTGTCAATTGCTGAGCTCCCTCATCCTCCTTTTGCTTCCTGGATTGCTCTGAATCTTCTAGGGAACAACCAGAGATTTGAGAATCCCCTTTGGGGTTGAAATCCACTCAAGTCCATTCATCAGATGGAAAAATTCAATATTTTCGTTGTGTATATGCCATATACCCAGTGTCCCATATGTTTGTGGATATATTGACTTATGTAAATATCACTCCTGACTTCTCAGAGCTCACAGTCTAGTTGGGAAGAAAAGAAACATAAATGTGGGGAATGTACAAGGCCTCCTCAGCTAAGAGTGGAAGCAATAAGTCCAAAGCAGGGAAGGGTTGATGGAGGCTGGCCCAGGGCCATTTCATGGAGCCTGCAGGGCCAGGTCAGCTCTGGAAGGACAAGTCCAATTTACACTGATGGGCAAAGTTTTGCCAACAGGAAAGACTGAGGCTTGTTCATAGTTCATTTGCTCGGTAAACTTTTCTTGAGCAACTACTAGAGACCCGGAATATAAATGATGGAGGTGTTCTTGGAGATCATCCAAGCCCAACTTCACACAGCACAAAGGAGAAAACCAGCTCATTTATTTTTATCAGGGACTCTCAACTTTTGAAAAGACAAGTACTGGCCCAAATTAAATAAAGAAGAGCTCCCCAGCGTGGCTCCAATCTCATCACCAGTCTCGCTCCCTGACTCACACCTTACACACTGGTAATGCCTTGTTGAAGCTTTTTCATCGTGTTGTTTCAAGTCTCTGAAACTCCAAATCAACTGTCTCTTTCTTGAGGAAGTCTCCTCCACAGCCTGAAGTGAAGCTGAGTATCCTCCTTTGGCATACCGTTACCTTATCCCTACTTTTGTAGTGTTGGGATCAGAATGCTCCCATCTGAAGTCGTCTTCACCAGGGCTGCGACCTAACCCGTCTTGCCTCGCTCTCGCTTACAAATTGGGCCACATTCCTCCTCCTTTCCATTAGCCCCTCCAGCAGCCTGAAAGGCCTCCGCCCATCTCCACCCAGAGCTTCACCTGGTGACTCATTCTTGTCCTCAGGTGTCTCCCCTGCTGTCGAAACTTCCATGACCAACTAGCCTGGCCCAGGTCCTGCCTCTGCACCACCATGGTACATGGTACACAAGACTGGCACCACCTCATCACTGAGGTTTCGATTCAAATGTCATCTCCTCAGAGAAGCATCCGCTGATTTGGTAGTCATTATTTACTTACCCAAGGTCATTCTGTCTTCTTTCTTGCCAAAAATCTAGATTTGATAACTCATCATTATTTTGAACCAACTGTGGCAATACAGGTCCTCTTTGCTGGTCACTGTAGGCAGATGACCATTTGTGTTCTATGAGCCTTAGGGGAAGTCTATTGGAAGAAAAGAGAGCTTCTAAGAGAGATTTTTCTTGACAAAATAAGGGAGCTACACTAGGAAAAAAATTAGTTATCTTGCCCCTCTTCACCTACCCCTTTCTCCCTTCTGGCTTTGGAAACTGTAGGAGGATGTAATGTCTGCAGCTATGGCAGCTATCTTGCAACCATGAGGCAACAAGCCTGAGGAAAATGTCAATATGTTGAGGATGGAGGAATAGAAGGATGGAAAAAGGCTTGGTCCTTAATGACACCACTAAATTACTGAACCCACTCTGGGATCAATAACCTCTGGACTTTTAAAATAAATAATTAATGCTCCTAGGACTGCTGTGACAATTAGGTTTTCTATTACTTATAGCCAAACTGATACTCTGATTGTAGCACCCCAGTCATTCTCTATCATATTCCAATATTTTCTTCATACATATCACTAGTGCAAATGATCACACTTATTGGAATATTTTGGTTAATCGTCTTCCTCCACTAGAAGGTAAAGACCATGGAGCAGGAACCTGGTGAATTTTATCACTGCTGTATTTCCACACCTAGAACTGTGCCTGCTGCTTTGTAGGAGCTCAATAAATACGTGTTACACAAGTGATTGGATGAATGAACACCTCTGGTGACAATTCTTTGTTTGTTAACTGCCTCTTATAGCAGATTATAAACTCCTTTAGATCAGAGACCTAGATTTTTTTAATTTCCTCCCAAAGTAAAAGACTGCTTGGCATACAGTAGGTAATTAATAAATATTTGATGGATGGAGACATGATTTTGGACCCTTTCTTGAATAACCATGCCTCCACGTAGGACACAGCTCCCGAGCATCTAATACAGGACACCTTGGTGAAGGGATCTTGAACTGTCATCTCATGGCAGTTAAGCTTACAAGAGAATTTTATGAGTCTTAACCTGGCAAAAGATTTTAGAGATTAGCCTCGTAGACCAAACTTCCGATGAAACACTTCTAGTAATGAGGAGCTGATCTCCTCAGAAGTCAGTGCTTACAATCACATTGCAATTATATTATTCCTCGAGTGGACTCAAATAGGTCTCTTTGTGACTGACAGCTATTGTCTTGTCTTTGAAACCCTGAAAGAAAGGCCTTCTCCACATCTGCACACTAGCAGCTGAACCTGGCAGGAATAAAATTACCGTATTTCACTGCCTCTAAGATGCCATTGATTAAAAGATGCCCATTGCTTTGTGGACCTCTCAGAAACAACAATGCAGGTAATTAAACTCTGAATCAATGCTAGGAAACCATGGAACAATACCAGAGTGTATCTCAATTTCAGAGGTGTGACTTACAATTGATAAAATAGAAAATATATTTATATTTATCACTTTAAAATAACGAATGCAGAATTCCACAGCCCCTTCATGGGTTGGTCAGTCTTGCTGTGATTCTCTGGCAGGCTCATTCTGCCATGATCCTGAATGACTGATGAGATACATTCGCTCTCTTCAAACCGCTGATGTAACTTCCCCCCAGTCCTCACACCATCAATCTCATCTCACGCGTTTTACAAAGAAAATAGAAACGAGGTGAGAACTCTATCCACTTCTCACCTCCAAACCCACAAACCCACCTTCACGCAGCCCCACCTTCTCATCCTTCCCTCCTGTCATGTTAGAAGAAGCATCTGTCTTCCTGTCAACACTTGTCTCTTCCCGGGACCTCTGTCCCCATCTCCTCAGATCTTCTCTAGGGTGACATTCCATTAGATTTCCTGCCTCATCAACCTCTCCCTCTACAATGGATCATCCCATTAACCTTCACATATACTCAAGTCTCTTCTTTCCTAAAAAACCAAAAGACTAGCTCTCCCTCCTACTCACTCTGCCCCACGACTTCCTTCTTAGCTAACCTTCTCCTGAGAACTGTCCACAAGGGCTGTGTCCACTTCCTAACCTTCAGTTCTCTCTCAGTTTTGCTTCCTCTTTCATGCCACTGCAGCCATCTGTACAAAGGTCACCGGCGTTTGTTCTCCATCTTGGTGAACCTATGTATTAACTCTGTGTTCTCTTCTTGCTTGCTCTCTTGGCAACCCTCAACTCAGTTGACCACTTCTCCCTTTATAGAAACACCATTCTTTTTGTTTTGTTTTGTAGCTGACCCTTTTTAAAAAAATTTTTTTAAATTAAAGTGTAGTTGATTTGCAATGTTGTATTAATTTCTGCTGTACAGAAAAGTAATTCAGTTAGACACATATATATTCTTTTTTGTATTCTTTTCCATTATGGTTTATTACAGGACATTGAATATAGTTCCCTGTGCTATACAGGAGGACCTTGTTGTTTATCCATTCTATATATAGTTTGCATCTGCTAATCCCAAACTCCCACTCCACCCCTCCCCCACTCCCCTCCCTCTTGGCAACCACAAGTCTGTTCTCTGTGTCTGTGAGGCTGTTTATAGAAACACCATTCTTTTTTAAAATTGCTTTTCTTTAATTGCAATAAAGAAGGGTTACCATTTGTAACCATTGAAAAAAAATTGCTAGTGTTAAGTATATTCACATTTTTATGCAATCCAAAGAAATATATAACATAAAATTTACCATTGTAACCACTTAAAAAAATTGGTAGTGTTAACTATATTCACATATTTATGCAGTAGATCTCTAGAACGTTTTCACCTTGCAAAACCAAAACTCTATACCCATTGAACAATTACACCCCATTATTTGCACCCCCTCCCCTGGTAACCAACCTTCTACTTTCTGTTTCTATGAGTTTGACTTCTTTCGATATCTCGTATATGTGGAATCATACAATATTTGTCTTTTTGTGACTGGCTTCTTTCACTTAGCATAATTCCTCATGGTTCATCCACGTTGTCGCTGAATAATATTCCACTGTGTGTGTATTACTACACGTCTGTCCATTCATCTGTCAACGGACAGTGGGTTGTGTGTCCTCACCTTCTGATTTCCTCTCTGGTCTCTTCTCTAGCAACTTCTGCGTGTGGAGTTACCCAAGCCAGCTCCTCTTCTCTCTGCTTCACTTCCTCTCCTCCCTCCCTTCCTCTTTCTCTTTCCCTAGAGGAGCTCATCCAGTTCCACAGCTTAGATCTCCAGCCACGTTTCTTTCCTAAGCTCCACATTCACATGTCAGCAAGTCCTACGACTTCTTCCTCAAAAGAGATCCCAACTCTGTCCATTTCTATCTACCTCCATCTGGTCCAGGTCAGCTTCTCTTGCCTGCAGGAATACAAACGCTTTCTTAATGTCTCCCTGATTTCACCCTCGCTCCCTTCCAATCAGTTTTGCAGAAATCTGCTCAAACACATGTTCATTCGTATCATTTCCCAGATTCAAACCTATTTTCATTGCACTGAGAATGAGGGCTATGTACCTCAAGGGGCCTACAAGGCCCAGCTCACCTGGGACCTCCTGCTTCTCGAGCCTCACCTTGGGGCTCTCCTCCCTCTGTCCACTCTGATCCAGATGTAAGGGCATCCTTTCAGCTCCAGAAACAGGCCAACCTCTTTTCCACCTCTGGGCCACTGTGTATCCTGTTTCTTCTGCCTAGGCTCACTCTTCTGTGACTCTTTCTCCCCAGCCCCTCACCCCACTGCCTTCTTCAACACACACACACACACACACACACACACACACACACACACAAACACACACACACATACACATACACACACACCGGTCCCTGTGAGACTGGCTATTTCTCCTCCCCCAAGGTGAGGAAAGAGAGGCACCTGGGAGCAAATCTTAAGGAGGCTCTTGATCTCAGGGCCATGAAAGTGTCGAACCTACACTTACATAAACCTGAGAAGGAGGGTCTCAAATTTTGTGTCCTAGACTACTCTCCTGTTTCACCTTTGTCCAGCCTTGCCCTCTCTGAGGTCTTAGCTCCAGTAAACCTTTCAGGGAGGGCTTCTTTGACCATCTTCTCTAAATAAGTCCCTTCATCCTTCTACCAACCAACCCCATCATCTTAAATTAATGCCCCTTGTTTGTATCTCTCGGTTCATTTTTTTCCAATTTCTAATTATCTACAATTATACAATTATAATTATACAATAGTATAATTGTATACAATTATACCATTATAATTATCTATATCTATCTATTCATTGATTTGGAGGTTGTCTGTTCCTCCTTTTCCAGGAAAACAAGCACTGTGCTTGTTTTCAACAACAATACACAGTAAATGTTTGGTTTTGAATGCATTTAATAGCCATAGGTACTTCAACCATCCTTGAAGGTGCATGGCCTCAAATTCAAATCGGTCCCTGGTCACCTTCTTCTGCCTTCTGGGGGTGGGAGGAGAGGGAAGAAGGAAGGAGGGTAAGAGTTGCCACAGGACTGATATGGGAAATAAAGCTTCTGAGCTTTTTGAATTTTCAAGGGTGAAAAGAATTCAAGTATTACTAGATCCAAAATTTTTGGAAGGATCCAAAGAAATCTTGACAATTAACACAAGATTCAAAATGTAAAGGCAATTTGGTATGACGTAGCGGCCTCATTTCTGACAAGTTATAATAAAACCTTTGTTTCATAGCTTAGAGCAACATTTCATTTTTGACAACTGCCCAAAAGACCACCAGAAAGCTCCATTGATCAAGCAGTGCTAAGACAATTACCCCCATTATACATAGTAGGAGGACACCACTCTGATGGCCTTCATAGGTGTCAAAAGAAGGAAGTCAGGGGAGGATATTTATAGGGTTGTTAGGTCTTTAAAAAATTTAGGAACTGGTTGAGAGAGGGCACAGTTTGTAGTCCAATGGCTTGGCTAGGTGGACAAGACCAAAGTCTTCAGCAAGTCTTGAAGAGCAAGAGGTTACTCTTGATAAAAAGCTCTTTTACAAGGTTCAGGGCTTATCTTCCAGGAATAAATATTTCCTGGAGAGCAAGGTCTTAATCTATTTTTGTGTATTTTCTGAGTTATTTCACATCAGGACAGGAAAGAATGCTCAGTTCCAGTACTGTTTAACATGGGAAAGTACATTGCTTTGAATTCTCAGCCATCTGGGGATTCCCTGGCAGTCCAGTGGTTAGGATTCCACGTTTTCATTGCAGGGGACCAGGTTCAATCCCCGGTCGGGGAACTAAAGTCCCACAAGCTGCACAGTGTGGCCAAAACCAAAAACCACAACAAAAAACTTACTTGTAAAGTTCTAAATCTCACCCTCCCAGTTTTCACTTACATCCCCTCTTCCTTGCCCACCCCTCACCTTTGCTCAATTCCCTCATTTAAGTAGTCAACAGCTTCATTTCCCATCTTAATCACTAAATAGGCTTTTAGGCTCAAATTTGATCTGCAGGCAATCTTGTTATCTTTCTCTTCCAGTGTTATTCTCCATCCCAGAATAAGCCTGCTGGCTAACTCTAAGAGTCTGATTGCTGGAACAGACTGTGATGGTGAATTACTCCCAGGAGCAAAGTATTTCCTTTTCATTGTATTCATCAATTTACCTCAAAGCCACTTCCTGCTTTCTTTTTTAAAGGACTAGTCCTTTCAGCTCAGTTCCTGTGGTTGACGGGAAATAATCAATAAACAATCTATAATAAGAATAGAAAAGAATTTTATTCAAGCCAAACTGGGGACTATAGCCCAGGAGACACAGATTCAAGAAGCACTTGAATTGTGTTCCGCTGGACTACAAAACAGCGGAGGCGTATATACGCAAAAACCACGAAGTTACATAAATTGTTTGTCAAGAATTAGGACTGGAACTGACAAGATGCTTGTAAAGTAAGGATTGGTTGGAGTCCAAAATGGTTGTGTAGTTACAAGGGGAGATCTTGAGACCATAAGATTGTAGCTGGCAGCTGCTAGCAGACATTGTTTCCAGAATGGCTGGTGGTGTCCTTGATTCTGAAACAGTTCAGAAAATTCAAGTTCTCAGTGATGCAGGAATGTGTCTGAAATCACATCCACAAAGGCCATCCGGCTCCATTTTGAATGCCTGAACCATAGTTAGTCCATTTTGATTTTTCAATGTATTGTCTTCTTGAATGGTTAAAGCAGATGTACCATGCATATGGTTTAACAGGCCATAAGACAGGCTGTTCTAATTTGCATAAAATTCAAGTCAAATCATGTGTAAGCCAGAATGACTTCTCCATATCTCAATATATGAACATTTCTTCCACCACTGTGTGGTTTAATATTTATTGGCCCCTCCTGTGGAGAAAAAGGGAACCTCCTACACTGTTGGTGGGAATGTAAATTGATACAGCCACTATGGAGAACAGTATGGAGGTTCCTTAAAATAATAAAAAAAGAACTACCACATAACTCAGCAATCCCACTCCTGGGCATGTATCTGGAAGAAAACCATAATTCGAAAAGACATATGCATCCCAATGTTCATTGCAGCACTATTTACAATAGCCAGGTCATGGAAGCAACCTAAATGCCCATCAACAGAGGAATGGATAAGGAAGATGTGGTACATATATACAATGGAATATTACTTGGCCATAAAAAAGAATGAAATAATGCCATTTGCAGCAACATGGATGGACCTGGAGATTGTCATACTGAGTGAAGTAAGTCAGACAAAGACAAATATCGTATGATATCGTTTATATGTGGAATCTAAAAAACGGTACAAAAGAACTTATTTACAAAACAGAAACAGAGTCACAGATGTAGAAAACAAACATGGTTATCAAGGGGGCAAGAGGGGAGGGATAAATTGGGAGATTGGGATTGACATATATACACTACAGTATATAAAATAGGTAACTAATAAGAACCTACTGTGTAGTCCAGGGAACTCTACTCAATACTCTATAATGACCTATATGGGAAAAGAATCTAAAAAAGAGGGGATATATGTATGTGTGTAACTGATCCACTTTGCTGTACACCAGAAACTAACCTAACATTGCAAATCAACTATACTCCAATAAAATTAATTTTAAAAAATTTACTGGCTGCTCCAATTCTGTTTCACTTCCGGACTTATGTCCCAGCACCTTTATTCAGTGTGGATGCTATTGTTTTCCTGGAGCCCTGTGGTTTTTGGTCTCAGGTGAAGGGCTCTAGACGCACCTACTTCCCTGCCTTTGCAAGAGCTGGTGGCCTCGTAGGTAGACATCACTGACTGTGGAAGCCCTCTCCAAGCTTAGACAACAGTAACCCCCTAAAGAGGAGAAACTACCAACTGTTCATGTACGTGGCACCAAGGACAAGAAGGTGTAACACTAAACACACTGCTTTTGTAATCTGTATCTAGAACGTTAGAACTGCTATTAAAATTCAAGATCCTAATTTTTCAGTTGAAAAAACAGACCCAAAGATGTGATGAAATTTACCCAAGTTTCCTGAGTGGGGGAATAAAAGCCCAGGTTAGAATCCAAATCTCAACTCTTTTCCCCTAGTTCAAGAGTGGAAAAAACTACTCAATAGTGAATAAAAATACAGAAATGCAACTTTCCTTTGCCCTTTGCGTTGTCTATAGACCCTCTCTTACAAAAACTTATTTTATAAGAAAAAGAAGACAATTCTTATTAATTCAATTTAGTGCCATTCAGGCCCCCAGGGGGTTGTTTTTTCTCATAATCCAGGACCTTTGTTGCCATTAAGAATCATAGATAATCACTAGTTCTCACCTGCTCAAAATAAGCCCTGAGCCTTTCCCAGCTGATACCAGCCAATGTGGAACGTTTTGCTTCTCCCGAAAGCCCACTGCAGGGGCCTGGCTGTTCTGTGGCTTGTTGGTGGGAAGAGCTGTGTGATGCTGTCCCACCCTGGCCTCCTACACTGCATGTTCTACATCTTCAAGTCCTTCAGGTGACTATGCCCTTTCTGGGGTAGTACTGTTCCCTGCTTCTGTGACCCTGTAGTCATGTCATCAACCACAAGATGGACATTTTGACCCCCTTTTGGAGAGAAAAGTCATTTTCTGCTTAGAATTCGAGCTGAATCTGGATTTGCTTTTTCAGTCAGGGTCATGGCACCATGGACTCCCCACTGACCACCTGCTCTGGGCTGTCGTGTCGGACCCCAACTCCGTGTGAATTGTACGAGGCCCTTGGGGAGAAGACAGATGGCAAAATGAGAGAGATTGTACCATAATATCTTTAAGAAGCCCACAGCACAAGCTCACTATTTTGTGAGCTTGTTACATAAGTGACCCGGGAGGGAATTTGATCTGGTAGATATCAGAACACATTGCAGGAAAAAATGGAGAAACAGGAGCAGTTCCCAGAGAACCAAGGGCAGGAAATGACCGATCAGGTTTGAGGAAGGGCCAAGGATATGGCAGCAACCTGGAGTCAAAGGAGCATCACCATCCAACAAGGAATGACAAACAGAGCAGAATGGTTTTGTTGCTGCTGTTGTGACGTGGTTATTCTCTTAGAGGAAAAAAATGTGAAGCACCTGGTGTCCCCTTTCTCTCTCTTCTCTGAGTACACGATCAGAGGGAAAGGCTTTATTTATTTATTTGGTTGTACCGGGGCTTAGTTGTGGCAGGCGGGCTCCTTAGTTGCAGCACGTGGGCTCCTTAGTTGCAGCAGGTGGACTCCTTAGTCATGGCATGCGAACTCCTAGTTGCGGCATGCATGTGGGATCTAGTTCCCTGACCAGGGATCGAACCTGGGTCCCCTGTGTTGGGAGCATGGAGTCTTATCCACTGCGCCACCAGGGAAGTCACGGGAAAGGCTTTAAACTGTAGCAATGTTTGTTTTTTTTTTTTTTTTTTTTAGATCTCTTATAGATAAGGGAAGTGACAAGATTTGAGTGACTTGCCAAGTTCACATGGCTACTAACTTTAAGAGCCAGTTTTCAAAGCCAGATCTGTCGGATTCCAAAGCATCAACCCTTTTCAGTCTGTCATGTGGAATTTAGCGGGGAGGGAGCTAGGGGAGTGCAGTGGCTGTGTCCCAGTTCTGGGTGAACTCAGTGGGTTGGAACCTTCTGCAATTGTTATTTGCCGCTTCTACCTGTATTTGAGGTTTACTCAAGCTGCTCAGGAGAAGCTGAGCTTCATTTGACTGCCATCTAGTGGTCATTTAATCTCTGTAGGGAATCTAGAGCTTTTGTTTCTCATGTCTGCTGAAGAGTCATGAAAATCATTTAAATTTGCAATGATGTACATCAAGAAACAATGTTCCCCCAAATCTTAACTTATGTCACACAGAGAAATCTAAACAGACTATGAGATCACTGAAAATGAACTTTGTAAATTATTTAGTCTAACTCTTTTACTGATAGGAAAATTTGATACTCAAAAGAAATATAAAGGATTACAAAGAATGTTCTCTACACATTATCTATGTAAAGAGAGCATATGATCAAAAGCACAGGCTTCAGAATTGGCCTGCCTAGGTTTAGCTCCATCCCTTATTAGCTGGGTGGCCTTGGCCAAGTTGCTTAACCTCTCTGAGCTTGTTTCCTCATATGTGAAAGTGTAACAGAGAAGAACAAACCTGACTCCATACTGGATCTATTCCTTTAGCTCTAACCCTTGTGCTCTGTAGCCTGTGCTTACTCATGTTGGCTTTGCACCTTTTGTAAAAGAATGTTGCCTATAGCCTGAAATATACAGGATAGCCTAGTCTCAGGGCTCTGACCTTTAAAGTTATAACACTTTTCCATTAAACATTTGCAGAACAGAGAATAATATTTGTCTTGTTGGAGGTTTATAGGAACATTATGACCAGACCTATGTGCACAGCTGCTAGAACAAAGGATTCCAGCACCAAGAAGTTTGCAGCTACCAGCCACACCCCCTCCCCTTTTAGTATAAAAGAAGCCTGAATTCTAACTCAGGTAAGATGGTTCTCTGGGACACTAGTCCACCATCTTCTCTGTCTGCTGGTTTTCTGAATAAAGTCTCTATTCCTTGTCCCAACACCTCATCTCTCCTGATTTATTGGCCTGTTTTGTGGGGAGCAGTACAAGCTTGGACTCAGTAACAAAAGATAATAATAGTATCTATGACATCAAATTGTTGAGATAGTTAGATATATAGATACACAGGTAGATTTAGATGGAGATTACATGCAACATTGCTTGGTACATGGTAAGCACAATACATACATGCCTATTTTTAGACTAAAGATAAGTTTATTATAAACCTTAGGGTAATTAAACTGACTACTTAAAGCCCAGTATAACAGATGTGTTAAAAGCATTTTAAGAGCATAATACAGAGCCTCTGGAAGCATGGCTATTTTATAATAATTGACATGATAGTGGTTAGCCCTGGGAAGCTATTTCAACTTGAATCCTTAAATAGTTGAAGAAGAAAGAAAAGGCAGGAGGAGTAAGTGGTACCAAACTATCTTTGTATTCCCTGCACCACACTCCCAGCAAAGGACATGCTCGGCCCTACCCCACCCTGCTCTGTCAGTATGACCACTTTTTTTTAAATTAATTTATTTTATTTTTTTGCGTCAGCTCCCTAACTGTGGCATGCATGTGGGATCTTCCCTGACCAGGACCCCCTGCATTGGGAGCACGGAGTCCCAACCAGGGAAGTCCCAGTATGACCATTTTTAACTCATCATTTCATGTAATGCATTAAGGTTGATAAATCTCCTCACACCAAATCTTTACAAGTGAGATTGGTCTGTGGTGATCAGCTTTAGATATTAAAGTTACACTAGATTCATAAAATAAATTGGGGAAGTTTCCACCTACAGTTTTGACTAGTTTAAATCAAGCAGTTAAAACACAGCTATGATCCCCTCTGGCCTTGCTGTCTTTTTTCGTGGTAGAGCCTTAATTACATTTCCTATTTATGGTGGAATTAGTCAATTAAAATTTCTATTTCTTTTTGGGCAAATATTCATTCTTTATCCTAAAGTTTCGTAACTTAACAAAAATGTGTCTTGGTGTTATAAATCTTGTCAATCCTCCCTCCCCCCCCCCCCCCCCCCCCCCGCAGGACATAGGGATTTTTGTTTGCAAAATCAAGCCTTTGTTTCAGGACAATTTTTTTTTTTTTTTTTTTTTTGCGGTACATGGGCCTCTCACTGTTGTGTCCTCTCCGGTTGTGGAGCACAGGCTCGGACGCGCAGGCTCAGCGGCCATGGCTCACGGGCCCAGCCGCTCCGCGGCATGTGGGATCTTCCCGGACCGGGGCACGAACCCGTGTCCCCTGCATCGGCAGGCGGACTCGCAACCACTGCGTCACCAGGGAAGCCCCAGGACAATTTTTTAAAAATACATTTAACTATAACACATGCACCTATAAAGATGCTTGTGTGTGGTGCCTGATCGCTCACCTTCGACTGGTGTCAGTTATTTGCTGACTAGAGCAGAGGAGCAGGAGATAACGATAGCTTTAATTCAGGACCGTTACCTAAAACACCCTGTCATCAAACCTGTTATCTTTCCTGGGAGCCCCTCGGTTTTCAGCCTTCAAGTTAGTAGGGCTTACAGCTGGTGTGGCTTCCCTTTCAGTTCCACAGCTCCATTCTGTTGTAGAGGATTTGGGTCTAAGACCATCAGATGGACATTTCAGAGAATCAGCATCTGGAATGAGGTCTGGGGAGCCTTATGTCAGACTTCAGGCTGTCCTCATTTTGTTCCAAATCTCAAAGCATTTGGGAGGTATTTTTATTATAAATTGTTGTTTCCTTATTTGAGAAACAGATTTCCTTAAATCTCTTTCAATCTATCAAGTCGATTTTTCATTCTATTTATTGTCTTTAGTCAGTTTCAAGGGAGAGGATAAGAGTAAAAATGTCATGTCAGATTGTATTTGCATTCTGTTAATGTTTAGTAATATTTCTAAAAATGCACTATACCATGAAATGTTAACAATTGCCCTTATTAAAGAATTGAGTTACTCAGTGCACTTAAAATATAGTTTTACTTTTCATAACTTTATTCACACAATTTTCTAGGGACTGAAATGTAGCTAATAAAGACCACTTATAAGCTGATAGAAAAGAATACCACCCAATAGTCGCAAAATGAAAACCACAACACCTTCTGTGATAAAAAAAAAATTATTGGCTCTATACAAAAAATATTGTTGCCTATTTCTAAATTTATTTTCCTTTTATACAAGCATATTCACAATAAAGGTGTTAGTGGTAAAAATAAAAGCAATAATTGTTAGGATTCAGAAAAACATTTTCACACCCCAACACAGTCTATCTAGTCTCTTGAACCTTGATTGGCAAGTCGAATAGACCCATGTGAGTTCAGCTTTTACTTCCTACAATGGGGCTAAATCTGAAAATTGTTCCTTCAGACAAAACCATCTGCACAGGCATTAGACAATCTCTAAAGTCCCTCAAACACTAAAACTCTACAATCCAAAACTTTACCATCATTTGCCTGCAAGGCTTAATTTATGCCCAGTGTTTGTAAAAGCCAATAAAAAGCAAGTAGAAATTTTCAAACTACATTTTTTTTAACTTAAACGACTTGCCACACTTATTTTCCATATTGCTTCATAGTGCTGTCTTATTCCTTTCCATGATTCAAATCTTCCCGATTTCTAGAAAGCCTGGAGTCATGTATGTGCTCAGCAAGAGTACATGGGCCTTGATGTCTTCCAGACTCTACAGTGGTGCCCCCTTATGCGCGGTTTTGCTTTCTGCAGTTCCAGTTACGTGCAGTCAATTGCAGTCCAAAAGTATGAAATGAAATGTTCCAGAAATAAACAACTCATAACCTTTAAAGTGCACGCCGCTTGGAGTAGCATGATGATCCCACGCCGTCCAGCTCTGGATGTGAATCACCCCTTTGTCCAGCGTGTCCCGCCCATTAGTCACTTAGGAGACTAGCAGAATCACAGTGCTTGTGTTAAGTAACCCTTGTTTTACTTAATAATGGTCCCAGAGCACAAGAGTAGTGATGTTGGCAATTCAGGTATGACAAACAGTGCTTCCTTTAAGTGAAAAAGTGAAAGCTCTCGACAATAAGAAAAAAAATCACATGCTGAGGTTGCTAAGACCTATGGCAAGAATCTTCTATCCACGAAATTGGGAAGAAAACAAATTTGGGCTAGTTGTGCTGTCGCACCTCAAGCTGCAAAAGTTAGGGCCACGGTGTGTGGCAAGTGCTTAGTTAAGGATGGAAAAAGCATTATATTTGTAAGATACTTTGAGAGAAACCACATTCACATAACTTTTACTAGAGTATATTGTTATAATTGTTCTATTTTATTATTAGTTGTTAATCTCTGTGTCTTATTTATAAACTTTATCACAGGTATGTATAGGAGAAAACATAGTATTATGTGAGGTTCAGTACTGTCTGCGGTTCCGGGCATCCTCTGGGGGTCTTGGAATGTACCTGCCGTGGATAAGGGGGGATGACTGTATCTTGTTTTTTGTATTATATTTACCAGGACATCCAGTCGCAAGTTCAGAAACCAAAAAGTTTATGTGCAAGTTTATGCTTAAGGAACCAAGCAATGGGTGGGTAGTGGGGCTTCAGGAATGACTGTAATCGGTCTTAAAATCCTTCTGAATTCTGTCTCCGTATCTTTATACTCTATTTAGTTCTTCCAAATCAGCTTTTCCCAGATGACAGAAAAATGTAACTGTGGAGAGCTCCCATGCTGAGACTAGCTCTTTGTTTCAAATGTTTAAAATCTCAGTCTCTGAGTCAATAATTCAATTTGCGCAAAGTACTCTCAGCTCCATTTCGAATATCATACAAGTGAAAGCAGTATCTCCTCCAAAGAAAGGGATGCTGTATTCAAAATCAAGGGGAGAGGACATACTATGCCTTTTCTCTTAATCTCACGTGCCTAATTTACATCATATCCATCACCACAAGGTGCTTTTGAGAAGAGTAAATCAGCAGCTTCCATTTAAAGAAATCTACTCTATGGCAAGATAAGGTACTTTATATAAATCATTTCAAATTCTCCCAATAATCCTGTGAGGTAGGAATTATCATCTCACAGTTCCAGGTAGAAAGAAAAGACTCACAAAGGTTCAGCAAATGTCACATAGGTCTAGAACTCTGAATGCTTTTATTTTACTATTTACATTGTTTCTTTTATTTGGAAAACTCAAAGTAATATAAAATAATTTTCATCATACTCTGCAATCAGCATATGCTGAAGTTAATGAAAAATAACCAATAAACTGACACAACTGGCAATACTATTCTTTATTTTCTTTTTGAGGGAGAAGCATGCTTTACAGCACCTGTAAACAAGTCAGTGAAGTATACTGTTTTGAGTTTCTCCATAAATATATATTATTATTTTTTTGGAATGTTAGAATACCACAACACCAACTGCATTACAGAACAGTTACTGAAGGCAAGTCAGGCTACAACAAGGATAAAATTTTATGGCTAAAAATATTCATAGCAGCAACTTTTAAAAGATGATTTTATTAAATCAAGTCATTGCACTTGGTCATTTTATTGCTACAGCAAAACAAGGCCATTAAATTTTAACACTTCTCATTTCTGATTTGAACTGATTGTCTCATTCTTTTCATACATTTCAAGTTTAAATGCAAGCATAAATGTTTACCAACACATCTAGAGAGCACTTGGGTTTATTTTTTTCTGTGATCACAGTAAGAAGCATAAAAAGAGAATCCTCTGTTACACCAGGCCCATTCTCTCTTCCTATCTTCAGACTTAGATTTTGTAAAGAGGTAACAGCTTTATAGTATGACCAAAGCTTGGTGGTCGCACGCACACACACACAATACTCCTAATATTGAAATATAATTAGGAAAATTAGTAATATTATGTTTTTCAAAGAATAGCAAACATTCACTACCAATTTGGCAATGACAGATGCCATGCTGTTCACCTCTACTCTGTAATTTATACTCATTCACTAAAAAAAAAAAAAAAAAAAGATTTACCCCCAAGTAAAAGCTATATAATTACATAGCATTTTATGATATGAACTTTATAAACAGGAATTAATAAAATTCCTATATCAAGAGCAAATACTGGTAAATTGCTAAAGTAATCATTTTTCCCTTTGATTTTGGTTTTCTTTTCTTTACTATTTGGTCAAGGGCAAGAAAATAGAGACACAGTACTTGAATTACTTTTCAATTCTGATTGAGGAGTATACAAGCAAACACTTTAAATGTCTCTCAGTACTCATGACCATCTTGATTTTATGCACTGGTGAGAAAATGACCAACAAAAACTTTAAGAACAGCCTGAAATCTGCTGGTAACTCCCCTACCCCGTTATTAGGGTGAGGAGGGAGCACTTAATCAGATCTTCCAGTCATAAAGCCGGAGGGTGATTTCCAGGGTACATTGTTTTTATTTCTACCTGAAGACTTTCATGTTAAAATAAGACCTAATTTATTTAAGTAGAAAGAAATCATTCATTTGACAAGTCATTTAAAAACACTAGAACAGGAATAAACAATTTTATTGTTTATTCCTCATCAGAAGAGCCCAAGGACTTTAAGAAGTTAGAATGTACATACTTAATGCACAGGTTTCCCCAAAAGCACTAATTTAAGTTGTGAATTTACCATTAAGTAATTATGTATTGGAGTTTCTATTATTTTCTATTTCACTTTTATTTGAAACAATATGACAAAATTTCATTAACACAAGATTTCAGTATTTTAAAACTAAAATTTAAAGGAAAAATATTGGTTTGGGGGTTTAAAGAACACAAAACGGAAGCATGATAGATGGTACTCAAAATCTGAAAGTCATTTGCTATAATAAAGCTTAAAATCTAATTTTTTTTCAAAAAAAGATCAAATTTTCTACTTTCAATATAAACCCACATATTTTGAGACATATTATCTGTAGATAACATTTTTAAAAGTTCAATTGTTCATAAGTGACCGTGACGAAACTGCTATTCACCCACTTTGTGCAAATGCATTTTGAATATGGCCAACTATTTGGTTTTAAATAAGCTGTGATGTTACGTTTTGTGACCTACTAAACACTCTTTATAAAGCTGGTTACCTAAATGACAGCCCCAAATATCTCTACCAGTTAGTTTAGTCTAGTAGGTAAATTACACAATGTAAAACCTGAGCATTTACATAATGATAACTTGTCAAAGTATGAAACTGCATACTGAAGTTCTGAAAGTTCTGGAGTTTTGTTTTTCTAACATTATCATTATTAAAAATCAAATGGAGGGGCATGAAGAATTAAATCACAAGATTATGAAATGAGTAATATTTGAGCCTGTAAAATAAACAGAAAAGTACGGCAATAAGGCTGGTGTTTGCATATTATATGTGCTGTAGTTTCTAGGCACAACAAGTTAAGGGTTAAACTGACATTTTTAGTTCCTTAGACCTAATGAATTTAAAATATAGCTCATATTTTCCCCAATATATTTAACAATCCAATACATTTTAACTAAATTCCTTTATGAATCCTATAGTGCAAGCAATAAAAAAATATTCCAAAAGTTGAAGAAATTATTTTGATTAGTTCATTACAGTTATTACTATATGCACGGGTGAGTAAGCTGGTTTGTAGCTAGGAAACTCCTATTTCATCACCCAGAGTATCACGAACTGCAAACAAACAGGCACATCAGTGTAATCCTGGGTAAGAAGCTAAACATAAAAAATATATATATACAAAGTTGATATCCCTTATGTTTTATGGGAAAAGTAGTGACTATAGTTACTATAAAGCTAAACTGTCCCTCTCAAATGGTATATTTTACAGATTATTCGTAAAGATATCACCATATTTATAGTATAGATCTCTTTAAAAATAATACTACAAGTTTCAATTAAAAAAAACTATTGTGAATTTTCTTTCCTTTTTATACAGATTCAGTAGTATTTTCAAGCAAACTAAACAAAAGAGTTTGCAATCCCAGCACATAAGAAATAAGGCCTCTTTTTTTTCATATTGGCAAAACAAAATATATAAAAAAAAATTCACCCTCCCCCTACATTTTTCTATAGATATAATAGTTCATATACGCATATTTCTTTATCACGGCATCAGCATTTGTTATTTTTAAGTAACAAGTCAGTTGAAGTTCATAGTGTTGCTTCTGAATCCCTGGAACACTGAGAACACTGGGTGCACGTCACTTCAGGAAGACATGATTGCTTTTTTCAGCTTCTCTATTTCCACCTAAATGGCAACAGATAAAATATCTTTACTTTAGAAAAGTTTATTTATTTTATCCTATGTCATGAAGATCTGATCATAATTTCAAGCCTCCAGATTTTGATTTCCATTCTAAAATCCAATTTCCAATGGTGTAATAAATATTTTAAAAGTTCAACAGATGAAAATGTCACAATGCAAGTTCCTAAATGACAGGTGACAACAACAAAAAAGCAGCTACAGTTGTTTCACCCAGAACAATGTTAAATAACGTGAGCATTTGAAAGATCTGTAAGAAAATCAGCCCTACAAAAAACAAGAGTATCCTTGAAACCAAACTAAGAAACATACCTGTACCTATAATTAAACAAAGGGGGCAATACAGAATGTTGTTGTTTTTTTTAAAAGGACCAGTTTAGTTCTATGTTTTTCACTTACTGCTTAGGTGATATCAGTAAGCCACTTAACCTCACTTGGTCTCAACTTTCTCAACTGTAAACAGTATGTTCTAGATTAAATTGCCTTTAAAGCCCAGGAATATATATAAAATGCAGTCAATGTGTTAAAAATAGTTCCACTGTTAGGTAGAAGACATTCTTCACTTAACAGAAGTTCACAATTTAAGAAACGTTAGAAGAAAATTAGAAAAATTCATTAAATTTTCACAATAACTACAGAGTTATTTAACTTTGACATATTACAAATAACCAAGTTGAGGATCAAAGAGATTAAACACCATGCCAGTGGTTCCATGTCGAACTTGTACTGGTAAGGTCTAAGGCTTTAAAGGCCACAGTTTTTGTACTCTCTTCCCAATTATATGGTATTTTGATCATCTCTGACCTTGAATTACATGTAGAAACATTTAAGCCTTACCTTCTCCTGATAGCATCATCCCTCTCCCCAACAATGCATACAAATAATACATGTTATGGCTAACTTCTGACAAATAGATCACTACTAAATGATGAGCATTTTGCTACAGTCAAAAAGTATAATTTCAATAAGCTCACAATCTCCTAAGGGATCCTAACCATTCAAGAATGGTTTGCTAATTCCAGGATCTTTCCTAATATTATTCTTTGACTAATATGATTATTAGCCAAACGTTAGTAGCATTGGATTGAGACAAAATACCTTCAATCTTCAGCGTGATGCGCTATTATCATCTCTATTCCAAATACATTAACCACTGCATGAATTTTAGTGCGCGAGGATGCACAGAAAACAGAAAGAAAAAAACATTGGTAGAAGAGGGAGTGCGGGCGGGGTGAGGGTCAGGGTGGAGAATAACCCTGCACGCAGTCAGTAATACTCCTCACAGACTGCTGCTGGCCACATAAATTTGGCATATGCTTGCATTGCTGGAGTTTCTCTTCTAGCATGTTTATGTTCATTGTTCATCATTAGTCCTCTGTACCACTCCTCAGTATAATATAATACTATATAATGTTAATGTTACAGCAGTTCAAAGTATTACTTTTAATTTGGGGGGAAATATAATTCTCTTTTAAACATATGATCCTAAGACTCTAATGCCTTATTAAGTGTATTAAGTATCGAACTTTTCCCACCAAAAAGAAAATTTATAATACAGGTCAGTGAGAGGCTAAGTAACAGCTGGTTTTGCTGGGAAAATATAATCAAATGAAATTCTTCAAAAAAGAAACAAATAATTCGACTCTTTCCATGATTTTTATGACAAATTAAGTCATATATACAAATTTAGTATTGTATTAGTTCCTCTTGCTAACCTTATTACTTTATTTTCATATATGAATATGTGTTATGTATAAAATATAAGGAATGAAAGTCAAGAAACATTTGTTTTTAATTTTTCAATTTCTACCATGTTGCACACTGGGAATTTAACATATATTTAGAAAATATATTTTTAATATCTATCTTCTAACATTTATTAGTTTGACAAAAATTTGTTAGCAATCTAATATGTATATAGCACTGTGCTAGGAGCTATGGGCAAAGATGAAACAGAAAAAGATCCCACCTCCAACAGTATAGAAGATGGGCAAAATAAGTACATAATGTGAATAGTGATATGAGAGAAAATTATTACTTATTCATCTCTTACAAAACTAAACAACATGAATTTGAAATAAGAAAAACTGCTTTTAATCAGAAGACTGGTGGCCAACTCAGTGAATGTGATTGAGCAGGGCCTTGAGAATCTACAGAACTTGGGCATGATAAGTGAGACAAAAGGAAAATCCATGAAAATACAGTAAGAGTAAAAATTCAGACAAATTAACTGTAAGGGACAATTGAGGATTAGCAAGTGAGGAAAGAAAGATAAACTAGGACCAGGACATAAGAGACCTCATTTGCCAAGTCAAGAAGTTTGAACTTCATTCAGCAAGTAATAGAAAGTTTTCGAAAGTACTGAGCAAGGGAAGACAAGATAAGAATGAGAGAAACAAACAAGCTAAACAGAAGATAAGAGCATGAGAAAAGGACAGAAACAGTGAGAATAAAGAGAAAAAGGTTAGGGAGTACAGCCAGTAGGCCTAAAAGTTAGTGGAATTAGAAGAGACAGAAGTCCCACATCTGCATGACTAGAAGCGCAACAAACTTTCAACACAGACAGAAAATCAGAATCTGAAAAGGTGCTACGTGTGACAGGGGACATGCTAAGTCTAAGTTCACAGTGGAACATCCAGGGAGTCTAATAGCTGGAAACTCAGGACAGAAGCTGGGAGAAGAAGAACTAGATTTCAATGGCAAATGCACCAGAGCTAATTATGATACTCCTGGACACAGGTGAGCAAAGAGTGGGTGCACAGAGAAGAGGCCTAAGCACAACACTGAAGGAACACCTCACTTAGGTGAGGAGAGATGGAGAAGTCAGACAGAAGAATGCAGGGTCACATAAACCAAGACATACTTTGAAAAGGTGGTGATGGTAAAAACGTGAAGTGCTGTAGAAACCAAAGAGACATAGGAGTTGCCATCAGTAAACCCAAAATGCAAGGGGTTAAGGACTGAACTAAAAGTGAAGAATTAGTGACTGTAAATGTATGCTTTTCTTGTTTTTTGTTTTCTTTTTTGCAAAAAATGAACTGCAAATGAAAAGAGAATACAGATCAAGAGGGCAGCTAGACCTAAAAGGGGGCTTTTTATTTTTTGAATAAAGGGGAAAATTGAGTATTTTCAGGGAAAGAAAGGAGAGTGCCAATAAAGGTTATGTGTCAGGTATAAGAATAAAAATGGAGTTTTGATAATCTGCCAAATACCTTCACACATATTATCTCAACAGCTAAAGCTAAACGAGGTTAAGTGGCTTCCTCGTTCAAATGGTGTAACTTAATCCCTAAGAGCAAAGGTTCTGCAGTCTGGCTGCTTCTATTAAAAATGTTAGCTCCACTGCTGACTTAATCACTCTAAACCCTAGTTTCCTCACTCTGAAACTGTCAGTCAACAGCAGAGAGTGAAGACGATGACATTAGCTACAAAGTAAACTCAACTCAGTGAGAAATTAAAGCCAGCAAATCTATAGCCATCCCAGTACCATCACCACCCCTGCCCCCAGGCAAAAAAAAAGAAAAAAAAAGTTGAACTGTGAAGAAAAGAGAACTATAGCTCAAGAAAGAAGGAGTGTTGAGTGCAAAAGATCTAAAACTAGACACTTTTAAGAGGCAAGAACCATGCTTGCTTTATTCATGAGTGTATACCTTGTGCCCCGTGTCTATGAGAGTGAGTGCTCAAAAAACATTTGCCGAATGAATGAATGGAATGTGGCAGGGAGTCAACAAGAGATTAATTAAATGGCGACCAAGCTGTAGGGAGTGTCCAACTAAAGCAGGATAGCATAATTTGTGGCGGAACCAATCACCCAGTTGGGTTGGAAAAAACATGTCTAGTTTATGCTGACTACAATCTCGATGCTGGAAGAAATGAATTACCTCTAGATTACTTCTCATTGCCTTCTCTTCTTCCAAATCTTTTCGTAGTTTTTCCAGTTTTTTCCTAAAAACAAAGTATTTATTATTGTTAAGTCTTTTGATTAAACAATATATATTTGACTAAGGTTAATAGGATCTGTTGCCTGATATCCCAGAACATAGGGAAAACTTTGAAAGGAAACAGCCATATTGACTGAGAAAAAATTCAAATTCTCTAGTTGAAATGATTCAATACAACAGTTAAAAAACACAGCAAAATCATGGCAAACCTGAGATAAAGAAATTTTTAAGTGAATACAGGTAATCTTCCATATTCAGTTATCATCCATTTCCAAGGCAGGACACACAGCCCAAATAATTTGGGAAAATGAATGTGAAAATATGTCACAATGCAAGGCAAATTATAATTTTTAATACAATAACCTGGACTTTACATATCTTTCTGTTTTTTTTTTAAAATTAACTATTACATTAAAATCCAAACCAATAAACAAAAAACTGCAGCCAACAATCCCTCTTCTGTAACTCATGTTTTCATTTTTCTAGGTTCCCTTGTATGTTTTTATATAGTCATTTTCCCCTCCATTTCATTTTCCAAGAGGAACTCAAGACTTTTAAAATACTCTTTGGAAAGAATTCTAAAATATCTGATAAATAATATATGTAAGTCAATATTTTTATTCATTCTACAGCTTATTTAAGAGCACCTATGGGCAATTTGTATGTGGATTTATTCTTTCATTATAGCACACTTGGTATCAAAAATGCAAAATGTCAAAATTAACAAATCAGATTGTTCTCTAACTGGTACCTGAGAGATGCTCAATAAATATTTACTAGATAAATGAACGTATAGTTTATAATGTGCTTACTGCAGAAACTGTGGATAAATTTGCCAAACCTAAACCAAGGTAAACTGAAGAATTCAAGAAATATCATGTATCAAATTTCCTCTCTCTATATGATATAAATGTGCACAATATATGTTTTTCAAGTAGGCATTCAAGATAACTTTATGTTTCTAAGAGATGTTTGTAGAAGTGCTCTGCAAACTACAAATACATCATGTTGTTAATCTCAATATTTTTTTAAATAAATAATCCAATGTCAACAAAGAATTGGAGGAGAAACAGTGAATTCAAAATCAGTGGTAACACGGTCTCTGGTGATGAGTATTATACCAGATTCCATATTCCATGAGATACTCTTAGAGGCCAGAGAAGAAGCTGGAGTAGGGGAGGAGCACCTGAACCCTCACCCTCAGTTTAGTTAGATTAGCTGATCTTTGATCTATTTTACCTACTGGGCTTTTGCAGAAGTATGTTTAAAATGTTAACACATTTTAAAATTCACATAATAATGTTTATAAGAAAAGATCTCTAAATCAATAGAAGATTCAAGTTTGAGTTCTAGCTCTACCACTTAAGAGCTGTGTGATCTTACATAATTAGCTTTACCTCTCTAAACCTTTATTTCTTCATTTAAAAGGGAGGGGACTATAGCAGGTGATCTTTTAAATTTATTTTAGCTCTAAAAAGTCCCTAACTTTTACTTAGGCACGCCTCACCATATACCATTATCAAAAACTTTCAGAGTTAAGAGAAAGGCCTTACAAATCACCTATCCCAACCCATTTGTTTTATAAATATCCAACTCAACCCCAGCAGAAACAGTGATCAAAGTCCTCTGAGAAGAAAACCAAATGTATATATAGATACACCACAGATCCAAAATAAAATGGCTTTTCCTAATACTTTTAAGACTAATTAACCCATGTTTGACATTTCTAGCCTCAAATTATGTGTTTAAGGTTCATCTATGATATAACATGTATTAGTATTTCATTTCTTTTTACGGCTGAATAACATTCCATTGTATGGATGTACCACATCTTGTTTATCTATTCATCAGTTGATGGACAGTTGGGTTGTTTGAGCTTTTTGGCTATTATGAATAATACTATAAACATCTGTGTACAAGTTTTTGTTTGAACACTTGTTTTCAATTCTCTTGGGCAGTACTATACCTTGGCGAGGAATTGCTGGGTCATATGAGAACATGAGATTTAACTTTTGGAGTAACTGCCAGACTGTTTTCCAGAGTAGCTGTACCATTTTACATGCCCACCAGCAAGGCATGAGGGTTCCAATTTCTCACGTCCTTGCCAATACTTGTATTGTTCATATTTTTTATTATAGCCATCCTAGTGGGTGCGAAGTAGTATTTCATTGTGGTTTTGATTTGCATGTGCTAATGACTAATGATGTTGAACATCTTTTCATGTGCCTATTAGCCATTTTTCTATAATCAAGCTACTAGAACCAATTCTATAATCGAGCTACTACTTTCTGATTTACCTGGTTTGCCTTTTTCATAATTGGGCTGGGTTTTCTTATCCAAGCTTTCCAATTCCTAATTAGAATAACTAGAATTAATAGAGTTTCTAATTATTATGTTTTCTAATTCAAGCTTTTTTGCCTAGAGAGACACTATCAATAAAAATTTCTTTGAAAACAAACTTGCTCATACTAGAAACTTGGCAGATTACTTCTTTACTTGATATAATTTGAAAGAATTCTTTACGCATGTGTTAAGTAGTGCTCAAAGAAGAAAATAAGGGCTACTTACCCATGATCCTTTTTTAGTGCTTCCACAACACACAGCAATTCAACAAACTGAGCTTTAAGCTCATCCAAAGAATTTTCTGTTTCTAGCTTAGCTTTGATTTCTAATGGAGTTAGAAAAGCAGCTGTATTTGGTTTAGAAGCACTTGAAGGTGTTGAAAGGTAAACAGACGGCTGAAAACATATAATAAACAGAAAATTTGTATTTGTATTTACATTTAATATTACATTATAAATTCAAAAGATTTTTACTGCAAGGAGATAAATAACTGAAGTAATACTTCCAAGATAAATAAAAAACTTGAAAATCCAAAAAGCAGTTTGACGTTCATAACTGGAAAAACCACTAAACGACCAAAGAATAAACTTATAATTACTAAGGGTTTTTGTGAGAAATGTCAAGGGCTTTATTTAAAAAAAAAAAGAGAGAGAAAAGAAGATCCATTAGATTTATCTTATGGTTTACCTAGTGGAACATCTAGAAGCAAGAATATAAAAGCATTATTAAGGTACTGCTTTGATCCTTCATATTAAATAGTTATTATTTAGAATATCCAGAGAGCTCCAATTAAAAGCAATTATGAAGGATTTAGTAAGTCCATAGAAGAGGCATTAAAATGGATCCATGGCCTGACATTCTTTTACCATTTCACTTAGGTAACAGCAAGTAAAATTTCAATAGACTGCTAACAGCTGAGATAATTCAGATTAAGTGTATCTGATAAAATGAACAGCAGTCAAATGCCTTGAAATGAATTTGAGGAACAGGCATGATCTTCTCAAATATAAGATCTGTGTCAGTTGTGGTAATACTATCTTAAATTAAAATGGCAAGGGCTTAGCAAAGACTCTTAACACCACGTAATAGACGGAAGAATCCATGTATTCTACCATTCATTCCAGTGTGTATTCAGTGCTTATTATGGTGCCAAGCACCAAGTTACATAAGGAGTAAAAGAGTGATGGCTTCTGCCTAAGGAGTGCATGTTTAACAGGAAATGAAACAAATGTATATAGATCTATGCCTTAAAAAATATGAAACATGTAACATTTGTATTACTCATTTAAAATAATGTGACTCTCCTAAAAAAGATCTACAGAGAATAATGTAACTTAAGTTTAACAGTAATTATTTTATTTTATTTAGTTTTAGTAGGAATTATTTTATTTCCTGGCAGAAGAAATAATTCTTCCTGAAGGACATGTTAAATTCCACAATTTTCATGTTCACAAAGAACCCTACAAATTATACGAATCTTCGACCAAAATGCACCTTACCTTTGGAGAGTAGCATGAATCCTTCTTAAATTCAGATGGCTTTAGGTTGGCACTATCATCTTCTTTTGGTAACTTCAGGATTTTTTCTGGGCTTTGAGTTGGCTGAATGATTTTTTTTTTAAATCAAGAAACAGAAAACACCAAAGAAAGAAAAGGCAGTAAGCATCTGGATAATAATGTAAGTAACTTTTATCACTGTTTTCAGCAGATACTGTTCCAGATATTCCATTATTGTTAACAGGATTTTACATAATTTCACGCTGAATAACACACTTGCATATCTTGAGGGCGGAAAAACAGCTTGCCTATTAGCAACAAAAATTTTCCCTACTTAGGTAATTTAAAAGCACAATAGTACTTAAGAGCTAATGTATTAACACTAAAGTACTACCCGTATCCCAGGCAATATACTGAGAGCATAAAAAGAAGTTACACGTTTAGAGACCAGGATTAGTACTACAAAAAACACTGACTATTTCAGGGGGAAAAAAAATGTTCTCATTCTTTCTTGAAGTGAATATGTACAACTCAATTCTAATTACTGCTTTTGGACAAGTATATTGCACAGGTCCCCTGTCCCCTCTCGACACTGTGCTCTGTGGTTATGGTCTTAGGACAACTCTGCTTCTGATTCTGTAACCTTCCATTCCACGACCTGTGGAAATGAACAGGTCTCTTCCCCATATCTCTTAAATACAACCCTTGGCCACTTGAGTATAGTTATCTTCCTGATTTTTAAACTTCAGTGGAGCTATAAATCCTCCCTCATTCTTATCTTCAGAAGGACTCTGGATTTACTAAATTCTCTGTGTTTTATAATACTAAATGTAACTCACAGAATGTCCACCATTGAAGCGGCCAGGCAACCTTCTTCCAGGCATCTTCGGTCTATTTGCAGTGAGATGTAGCAAGTTTTCTGATGAAGCTATGTCATCAAAATTTACAAGATCTGGAGAATAAAAGTAAACATATCTATTAAGAGATAACTGCACATTTTAAAGGGCAAAAAAGAACATCTCTGATTTTTAACAAACTATAAAATTAAAAAGAACACCACCAAGACTCACAAGTTGACCTGTGCTTTTCATATGCATTTGGAAAACAACACTCACCCTCAAAAACTAACATCCTCTTTACCTGATACATTTTATATATTAACAATATAAAGTTCATGTTTTTAACAGAGACTTAGACCTCAACAAAAGTTCTTACTGAAAGATATAAATCTGTACCACAAGTTGTAGTAGTATGAAAAAGCAGTCATCTTAAGTTCTTGCTTATAAAAAAAAAATGATCTACTTCTTCAACTCAGAATTAATTACAACATATCAAAAAACTAACTTATGAAATGTGTTTTAAAGTTCAAGTAATATCCTAATATTAAAAATTTTTAAACTCAATTTTATCTGGGACCCTGCTGCTTTCCAATTGCGTTTCTTAATGTAAAGTGAAAGTGTAATTTAATGTGTCTTCATATATGTATGTGCATAGTATACTGTAGCTGGGACTCGACCTGTTTATAGTTCACTGTACTTCTGCTTAGACATTATCATGTGTAGGAATCAGACGATAGTTATAAATCTAAGGCAAATCAGATACCAAGGGAAAATGCTACGTAAATCATCCATTTGCTTCCCCACCATCAAAGGCTGGTTGACCTTTGATCCAATAACTTGAGTTTAAGGACAAATCTAGGTAATTTCTATCTCTGAAACAATAGTATATAATACCTTCCCTTTTTCTAGATGGTCCAGAAAACCTTGCTGAAGGAGTTGGTCTTTAATTTTGAAGCCCAGATATCTATAAGTGGTAATAAGAACCCTAAGGTTAATTCCTGGCACTTCCACTATCATTATAATTTTCCTTTGGCCCAGGTTCCAAACTAAGATTATTAATCACAGTCAATATGCCGTCACTCGTTATGGCAGCAGGTATCTTTTGCCTTGTCTTCCAGGTATGGAATCATTCTTCACGTTGCCATTGCTTGGAAGTTTATAATGCTTTCTGTCAAATATTTAGATGTCCAAACTCAGAGAATTGTTCTTTCTTAAAAGAAATCTAAAGATACTTATCATTACTGCCCTTAAAGCTTACTCATCAAATTTCATATTCAAAGTAATTTATTTAGAGAATTTTTTTTAAAGGGATGGAGGACACAAAGGTAAAACAGGAAGAGGTTACCACTAACTGGCAATATACATTTTGTAACAACTGTAAGTATTTGTTGACCTCTGTTAATTCTTTTCCATCTTCACATTCTGGGATTACTTTGTATGTTCTATCTTGGATCTAGTCACTAGGCTAATATACCACAACAGGCAATCTAATGGGCTTGGATTAATTTTTGTGTTGAGTTGTTCAATAATTGTCTATAAATAATTATAATATACAACAAACCACAATAAGAAACACAGTGGCTTTAATGGAGAATGCATTATATAATGTGAAAGACCTTGAGCTTAAACATATATTTAAATATCTCATTTGTTAATTTCATAAACAAAGAAAACAATATTTTAAAAGATGTTAAAAATATGCTATAGTTTGAAGGGTTAAAAATTGTTTTTTACATCGATAAATATGTATTGACAACCTACAAAAAAAACCTTGAAAAGTACAGTCCATTTTGGCCTGTGGAGATTATTTTCAAATGCATATTTAAGCAACTTTTAAAAAGAAAAAGAAACAAACAAAAACAAAGGAAGAGATGAAGATAAATTAAAAGGGTAAATAAAAGGAAGATTTACAAAATTATACACCATGCTCATGTAAAAATGTCTTCTGTACGTCCAGTTTTGGGCCACAACACCAAGACAAGTAATTTTGCTATTCTAAAACTCTCTCAGGTCCTCCACTTAAGTCATTAGGTTAGTAAAATGAAATAGTGCACATTTCTGACTCATGATATACTTGAATGCTTTTAAATTTACCTACGAGTGGTATCAGTGGATTTATATTTTACACACGGCATAAAAGGCATGACAATCACTTAACTCTTGCCATCACATTGTCACTCTGCCAGCCATTTACATGTCTACACATTGCCTAAGACATGGAATTTTAAACTATCAAAATAAATATAAAACTTTGGGAGAAAAAACCTGACTTTCATGGTTGTCAACTAAAATAACCTTGTATCAAAAGAATATTTTAAACTATCAGGAAAAAATTTCCAATATGAATTTCATTTTATTTTAAAATGGAAAACCAAAAGGGTTAGAATAGACAGACAAACACGTACACTTTAGTAAAATTACAAAGAAAAATCAATGTGCACCACCTATTCATATTGACTATATTATTTTTATTTCTTTTATAAATTGTCATCTTACCAAAATGGAGAAAGGTAGGATAATTTCCTGACACGTAAGAAGGGAAACATGGCAAACAGGCTAGGAAACAAAATCTGGAAAGAAAAGTCAAGGATAGGAATGTCTAGAAAAAAGACTAAACCAAAAAAATTATTTTACAAAGCAGGAAAAAGGAACAGTTGTAGAATGAATAGAACCATTTTAATGTTTAGCAGATATTGCAGTTTATCTAAACTTACATTAAGATGTGTATTAGATTTTAGATTTATTCTTTTGTCTTCCAAAAGGAAAAATTATGATTAGTATTAATTTCAATATACATTAAACTAGAAAGAAGTCTTTTTTAAATTACTCACTGAACACCAAGACAACTTCTAAAAGAATGTTTTAGTACTAAAATTAGAGGTCAGAGTAATAAATCAACATATTAACAAGTCATTGATATAGTTATAACTGAAATTAAACCACCTTTTAGTCAAAGTTTTGGTCCTCAGCACATGGTAGTAGTTACAATAAAAGAGGCAATTTTAATTCTGGTATGGTATGATAGGAAAAAAAATATGCCAAATATTATTTTTAAATATCCCACTATAAAAATACAGTAGTGCCTTAAGTGATACTCTCTATAATGATATTATCAAGGAAATTATTATTAGAAAATAAAAATTTTAATTACTGCTCTTATTTCCCAGGTAAATTCTACCTTTTGGGGTATGGTATTTTGTTTTGTTTTAATACTAGTTTAGATACAGGCTCGCTTTTTATAGTGTCTACCACTCAACAGGTAAACATTGTATTCAAAAAATCTCACCATAAATTCTTTCTGGAAGAAATAAATGAATAAATATTGGGAAATTAATTCAAACAAAATAGATCAATTATTAAATAGAAGTGAAGAGAAAGAATGTTTCCCTATTTAACAATGAAGGTTTTCAGATCAAATAATGTATCTCTAAAAATTTCCTTTAATCCAAGAAGAATTTATCACAAAAGATAATGAAAAAGGATAAGATACTACACTCTAAGAATACTTCATCAACTGTGCTTTCTTAATGAAATAGCTATGTTTCCACTAAGTTTTCTGTCCTGTAGTTTAAAACTAATTGTAAACCAATTTTACTTCCTGGAAAATTTACTATTTTAGAAATACCTAGACTATGTGAACTTTACAATTAACCTGTAGTAGCAATGAGACTATCCTAAACCAATTTTTGATGAAGTGTTGGAAAAAGAGAAAAAAATTAAAAACATGGTCTGATAGCTCTGCAATTTGTAGTACTATCTTGTATCATATATGAGAATATTTATGAAAAATCTTAAAAAAATGAAACAAATTGAGTATTCTAGGAATGTTTTTCTTATGAACAAAGACTGTATTTATACACATGAATATATATGTTTACATATGGGTTTGTATACAATCATATCAGAGAGTAACGAAAGGAATTTACATCCTTAATAGATAAGAGCAGAAACAGAGTTAAGAAGTGATTAACAGTAGAGGAGGGGAAGAAGGGAAATTACATTTTATAACAACTTCCATGTTAGGTTTTCTAATAGGTATCATAGATATGATGGGTCATTCAATTGTTAAGTGAGAAAATAAGCAAAACATGCCAATGACCAATTAGCTAATAATTTAAAACTCACATTTTTTTAACAGCAAATTCTACTATATCATTTCACCTCAAATTATTCTTTTACAAAATAATTAAACTCTAAGGAGATTTTCATGTATGTTTTAAACTTTCTGAAACTTACGTTAAAGGGCTAGTTCCATATGTTATTTAAAAAATTTAAAACTTCAAACTGGGCCATATATGTAAATTAAAACATGCCTCAATCTAATGCCAAATTTGAGGCTGTATCTAATACAGAACACAGTTTTTTTTATAAGGTGCCAACAACTCAAAGAAGAGGTAAAACACTTTTATACTACAAGTACTAAGGACATGATATTCTAATTTTAAAAAAAGGAAATAAGGAATAGTCTGAGTTGAGGTTGGAGACATAAGCTACTTGCTATCAGCAGCTATGCCTTTTATCTTAGCGAACTATTTGTGCCCAAAACACTACTGCAAATACACAGCTGCTCAGTAAATATTTGCTACTTAATATGAACTCAATTTCCAAAATTTATATTTTCTGAACTTTATAGGGTGTAAGTGCAGTACACCAAAGGCAGTGTGATAGTGGAAGATATAAAGACTGAAACTTGGAAGTCAGCTGTTAGTTTTTTGACCGTGTATGTGTCTCGGCACCTCTAAATTACTTCCTTATTTATTTAAACAAAAAAGCAAACTAGAAGTTAGAAATTTTCAAACTCTGTTCCACAAAGCCTCACATTTTTAATGAAGAATAAATAACAGCTATGGATGTAAGACAAGAAATGGGACTAAAATACAAAGGAAAAAGAACTTTTCAACCACCAATAGTCTGACATTGTTACATGGTATTTAGAAATGTACCAAAGGAAATAAAGCTTGCTGGTAATCCTATATAGATAAAGTTTGGAAAAAAAAGTGAAAATTTGTTTTAACTGACTTAAATTATTTTGGTAATTTCCACGACTTTGAGAAAACTAAATAAAGCAAATGTTGAAGAATGATACAAAGTAACAAAAAATACAGAAAAAAAATAATAAGCTCTAAATATTACCCTTTCAGCTCCCAAAGAGACTCATCAAAATTTAAGACTTCTGATAAATAAAGACTGCAGAAAATTGTGGAAATTCAAAAGATAATACCTATGGATTTTTGATATCCAGAGTTAAAAGTGTGTGCTTAAATTTTTTTTCTCTATTACTTTTGAAAACACATTTCTAGCTACATTTTAAATCAAACAGAAAACAGTAAGAACTAATAGAATTACATTTTTTACCAGCAACCTCAATTTAAAAAAAATTAAAGGATATTTTAAAAAAACACGAAGTTTTTTTTGTTTTTTATTTAACTAACAGTAAATTAGAACAATTTTCACCAAAAACATACTGAATATATTTGAGTGACTGTCTCTAAAGTACAATCAACATCTCAATTTCCAGAAATTATTGATGACTATGGCTTCATCCAGATCAGGTAGGCTCCAAATACATGATGAAAGATCTATAAGACATTCCAATTAAAAAACTGAAGGAGACTATGCTTAGGTTAGAGCTTTTGTACTGACAAACTAAAGAGAACGAAGAAAAAATCACCTAAAAAATTTGAAAGGTAATACGTAGCACATTTTACAATAGAGTGACAAAAAAAAATCTTAGTGTAACTGGCCTTCAAGTTTAAATGTAAAGAACTGTTAACTTGAAGCTAAAAAGTACGTTGACATTAATTTTTCTTTAAAGAAAATCACAGAGAACTTTATATAAAGGGGATTTAAAGAGTCCTCTTCTGGTTTACATGATCTTGAACACTTGCTGTGTCTTTAGCTTACTTTGTTTAGATGCAAAATAGGGGAAAATGGCATCTACCTCTTAGAGTCAGTGTTAAAATAAGAATATATACGAGAAAATGCTTTTAAAATGTTAAAAAACTAAAAACGAATGCAAAGTGCTATAAAATAAGCATTACCACAAAGTAATGATGGTGCAATGCCTTTAACAGTGAGACCTTGTATCAAGACTTCTCTGAAGCAAAAAAAAAGAGACTTTTCTGTTTCAAGTATTCCATTTTACAACTGAGAAGTATAAAAAACCAGGAGACAAAGATGATTAATGGGCTGAAAAATCAGTCCTAAAACTTAAGGAATAACATTTAGCTAAAGAAGTAAAGCCTGCTGAGATAGACAGATATATACAGAGAGAGAGAGTCATAAGAAAGCCTATTTTCCAGAATTGGAAACAAAACTATCTTGAGATTTAAGTGGGAAAATAAAAATAGTCTTCTTAAATATAATCTAGTGTTGGCACTGAAAGTCTGTGTCACTCACATCTGCTTAAGTTAGATGGTATGGTCATTCCATTATAAAGGGACAGAATGATAAATGACTGATCTTTTAATATCCATCTCAGTTCTCTGACCAGTGAGAAAGTTTATGTGAACCATAAATACCTTGCCCATTTATATTCTTTCAGTTTCATTTTTCTATTTCAACTTCAGAGATTTTTTAAAATTTTAATAAATTTCCACTGTATCTATCCACACACAAATTACATACACAACTTTCTTATTTTAAATAGTTTCTGAAAACTACATTTGCAACTTCTTTTTATGCACCACCTTTCCACATGTTAACTTACCTGTTTCTTTAGAGCTTCTAACTGTAAATGTATCTAGGTCTACTGATTTTGGTCTAAGTGGTAACTGTTCAGAATCTAGCTTTGGTTTTGATACTGGCTCAGTTTCAAATTTTGATAAAATGGTAGAAACGTCTCCATTAATCCTAAAATGAGAAAAATCAAACACATGCAAAAATCATTTGTATGTAAAGCATGACCATCTTTTAACACTGTGATTTAATGACACTAAAGAGGGACTTCCCTGGTGGTCCAGTGGTTAAGACTCCACACTCCCAATGCAGGGGGCCCGGGTTCGATCCCTGGTCAGGGAGCTAGATCCCACATGCTGCAACTAAGAGCCTGCATGCCGCCACTAAAAGATCCCACATGCCGCAACTAAGACCTGGCACAGCCAAATAAATAAATAATTTTAAAAAATAATAATAATGACACTAAAGATGTTATACCATAATACTGATTTTCTTTCTTGTCTATAAAATTATTTCCATAAACATAAACCTCTACCCTAAGACCAATCATAATAAAATAAGAAACGTAAAACAGCTTAACATGAGTATATTCACCTAGCATGAATATAAGATTAACATTTAACACAGATTACAGTCTCTACAAAAAATATGAAAAGCAAATACTTTAAAAATTACTTTGACATTTAGAAAGGCAGTAGGGCCAATTATGTCAAAGGCAGGTAAATCAATAAACTAACTTCAAATTAGATAAAACTTACTTGGCTACAGGAGGTGGTGGAGGAACCGGTTTTTCAGGTCTCTTTGGGTACACTGTTCCAGGAGATCGCAGTAAATTATTGGCTTTGGCGGGTGGAGTAGGCTTCTTGGGTGGGACTTGTGGAGCAGCTGGTTTAGAAGGCTTCTGTTCCAGCACTGACTTTTCATCTGATTATTTTAAAATATTCACTAGGTTACTAACAATCAGAACTGTTTAGGTTTTCCTATTTCTTAAAGCTAATGTCAGGCTGGAAAGGTGTGAAACAGAAAGAGACACTATTCGTGTATATGTGCACTGTTTTAAAATTATAATTTAATAATCTTAACTATCCTTTAAAAAAACTCTACTTTGGTGGGAAGGAGGACCACTAATAAGCTTCTGATCAACAAATAATGCCTGCTTCTTACTGTCTTTCCACCACCCTTTGCTTTTAGGGCTGGTATTCTACTCAAATATAATCATGTATGATTTTACTCTAAGCAGAGAACAATATTATCTAGACTTATATCTAGATCACTTTCTGAAACTGAAGTATAGAGAACTAAAAATGAGTAGGAACTCTAGTGCCATTTAATGTACTTATTTAAAAATAATCATGATGACAAACATATTTTTTAAGAGAAACTGAGGCTAGATTGATTAGTCACAGATGAAAAAATTACAGGCTTATATTTATAACTCTTATCATTGTATTAGGAATTTTATTAGTACCATTTCATTTAATAATTCTATGAAATAGATAAGAAAATATGCTGGGAAAAAAACATTAAGGACAATGTCATGCCATGTTAATAAAAACAATTTTATCACCAAAAAGGCATAGTTCTATACATAATGACATACTTAGTTCCTGATCTTTCAGGTACTAAGAATGGGTGTTAAATTTGACACGTGTGCAGACATATGAGATATTCATGATACAGCAGTCAGCAAAAATATATTATAAGGCATATATGCAAAAATAAGAAAGCTCCCAAGAGCAATACTGAGTGCTTTTCAAGATTTACTAGGTCTTTGAAAAGAATGTCTATCACAGGACCACAAATAATTTCATGAGATTTCTTATCAATCAGAAACCAGTAATTATGAATCTTGAACAAACACTGAAGGCCAGGGGCTTCCCTGGTGACACAGTGGTTAAGAATCCACCTGCCAATGCAGGGGACACGGGTTCGAGCTCTGGTCTGGGAAGATCTCACATGCCAAGGAGCAACTAAGCCCATGTGCCACAACTACTGAGTCTGTGCTCTAGAGCCCGTGAGGCACAACTAACTGAGCCTGCGTGCAACTAATGAAGCCCACGTGCCTAGAGCCCGTGCTCCACAACAAGAGAAGCCACCACAATGAGAAGTCTGAGCATCGCAACAAAGAGCAGCCCCTGCTTGCTGCAACTAGAGAAAGCCCGCGCGCGGCAACCAAGACCCAACAGCAGCCAAATGAATAAATAAAATAAATTTTAAAAAAAGAAAGTACTTGGCAAAAACCAAACAGCAGTCAAAACTGATAAAAGGCCAAATTTAAAACAAAACAAAACAAAACAAAACAAAAAAACACTGAAGGCCAGGGGTAAGCCCCTTGTTAAAAATATCTGATTTTATCTAACAACAATGAAAATACAAAATGCTGTTGTTTCAGTTTTATCATTTATGTACAGCTTCCTTGGATCGTTTGAAAATATAGCTTAGTCTTTTAAACCCTCATCATCATTTGGTACAAAAATCCATCTCTATATGGCTTCAAACTGTACAAGCACATCACGTAATTACACCACCAGAAGTGAAAGCCAACTCCCCAATTCTAACTATAAGCCGATAGAGCCATCATTATCAGAATTATAACAGTTAACCAAACTTATTTCTAGAAAATATTAAAAGAAAGATATTTTAGATAAATCAGGGAAAATGTTAAATGATAAATAGAAGTTCACTGATTAAATGAATATACTTCTTTAACAGATATGTAAATAACAGCTTGTGGAATTCCCTGGTGGGCCAATGGTTAGGACTCTGTTTTCCACTGCAGAGGGCAAGGGTTCGATCCCTGGTCTGGGAATTAAGATCCGGCATACTGTGAGTCGCAGCCAAATAAATAAATAAATAACAGCTTGAAATCAGTTCAATTCCTATAGGTTAGTCTAAAACAAAAGAACACATTCAATACTGCTGGAAATCAAAGGTGACAAAAATAAGATTCACCATTCCAGGTATATCCATAACTAAACCAACTACTACTATATGTTGATTTATTATATAACTAATATATGATGGCAGTGTGTTTGAGTACCAGATTTATTTATTTTTATTGAGGTTACATTTACCTAACGTAAAATTAACCATTTTAAAGTGAACAACTCAGTGCCATTTAGTACATTCACAATGTTATGCAACCACCACCTCTATCTAGTTCCAAAACCCTTTCAACACCCCGAAAGAAAATTCTGTTCCCATTAATCAGCTACTCCCCATTCCCTCCTCTACCAGGGCCCAAGGGGTCCAATTTCTCCACATCCTTGCCAATACTTGTTGTTTTCAGTTTTTATTGTTATTACAGACATCCTGGTGGGTGTGAAGTGGCAGCTCAATGTGGTCCTGGTTTGCATTTCTAATGACTGATGATGAACATCCTGCCATATGCTTGGTAGTCATTTAGAAAAATTCTATTTCAGTTCTTTGCACATTTTTTGATTGGACTGTTTATCTTTCTGTTGGTGAGCTATAATAGTTCTTTATATATTCCAGATACTGGACCCTTTTCATACTTCAGATATTGGATATAGGGCTTGTAAATATTTTCTCCCATTCTGTAGTTTGTCTTTTTACTTCCTTGATAATATCCTTTGCTGTACAAAAGTTTTTAATTTTTAATAAAATCCAATTTAACTATCTTTCTTTTGTTTCTGTGCTTTTGGTGTCATAGCTAAGAACCCACTGCCAAACCCAAGACCATGAAGAATTACCCCGATATTTTTTCCTAAAAGTTTTAGTTTTATACCTCTTATATTTAGGTGAATGATCAATTTTTAGTAAAATTTTGTATATGGTATGAGGCAGGGGTTCAACTTTTTTCTTTTACATGTGGATATCCAACTGTGCATAGAATTTAAGTTTAGCTAGAGACTGGCCAAAAAAACAAAAGGAAATTTGGATTTAAGGAAAACATTCTTATGTTAGCTATCCAAATGCCCAAAAGAAGATATGTAAGATACAGATGTTATGACAACTTAACATACAGAAAACTATAAGCATATAAAGAAATTTTTTATTAAAACAACAAAAATATATGACAGTTAACAAAATACAGCAAAATAACAAATATGCCCTATCTTATTTACTACAAAATATAGCAATACATTACTAACACTATACATTACTAACACTATACATACTAGGTTAATCCATTCATTAATTCAGATTAGGGTTAGTTCCCTGCTGCATGAATAAGAATTTAAAAATAAGTAATAATACTGGTACTAAAGCATGAATGATTACAAGTCCTTAAATTCTGACTAAAAAGTCAAATATTCCATTCTTTATCACTGGTCGTTTGGAGATACATTAGAGAAAAACACAGTACTATGCAAAAAGTAGCAAGTATGTTCTTAACTGAATCTATTTTCCTAATATTTTAGAAAAATTCAGGACAAAAAAAATCTACCCATATTTATCTCACTGAAGTGACTTAAACTGTAATATAATGTATTTTCAAAAGCCTAAGTACAAAGTTCAAGAAGTTATCATCACGGGAACACAACTGAGTAACCACCACTCCGGCCAAGAACTGAACCTTAGCCACATTAAGTTCCTTCCCCTCATGCCTCTTCCCAGTCACTACCTCAACGCTCCCATCCAAAGGTATCTTCTAACACTATAGATCACTTTTGAATATTTTAATTTTACACCACTGAAATCATAATATGCTGCTGTGTGAAACTCTATCTCATTCATTTGTTGCTACGCTATATATATAGTATCCTGGCATATGAATATACTTCAATTTTTTTATCCATTTAACTACTGATGGACGTTTGTGTTGTTTCCAACTGACGGTCAGTGTAAATAATACTATGATAAACTTTCTTATTTGAGTCTTTTGGTGTACATATGGAACACACATTTCTTGTGAGTATATAATTAGGAGTAAAAGTGCTGGGTAACAGGGTATATAGATTTATTCAACTTTAGTTCTCAAGAGTAGATAAAACAGTTTACATTCCCACCTACAGTGTATAAGAGTTCTGAGAATCTGTATCCTCACCAACATTTCGTATTGTTAGTCTTTTTAAAAATTTCACCCATTTTGGTGAGAATCTTACTTTGGTTTAAAATTATATTCCCTTGCTGAGTAATGAATTTGAATAACTTTTACATACATTGGTAAGAATGAAGCAGGCTACTGAAAGGTACGTCCAAGAAAGTCTTCCCCAAAAGCAGGAGAAAAACTTGTGCTCCAAACTGTTGCTATCATTACTCTCCTGAGGGGCAACGTGCATGGCAAGCACTCGAGGTACCTCTGAGGAAACAGTGAGAATGACACTGCTAAGCAGATTTGAGAAAACCCATGCGGTGGCTTGGACAGCGAGTAGACAGTGAGGATTTAAACTCCATTCTTATGACTTGGGAAAGTATCCCATGAAATAACGGGGCGTCACCTAAGAATCAAGGGCAATAGGTGATTCGTTTCATGTTTTCTACTAGCTCTTTTTTAATCCTCCTCAATATGGCAGGGCTTTTCAAAGGACATACTCTGTGAAACTGAGATCAAAAGAGAGAGAAAAGTAATGAACGCACACACTGGCGGCACACACCGTTTCTCCTGTAAGAAGGCTTAAGGCTCCTCAAGGTGGCCCTAGCCATGGTTTGAAAAAGCTCTGTTGACTCTGGAACAAGAGAGAGATAAACTTATGTTTATTTTTAAAGAAATAACTTAATCTATGCCAATAATATTCAGACCCTCTGACCCTGAACTGACAGTGGCTCTCTCCCCCAATGCCCATTAATAGGCAATGCCTGACACTTTTCTTATTTCTTGCACCAGATCTATTAAAGCCATGTCAGGTTAATGAGAACATTTTGACAATATTAAGAATTGCTTCCCTTGTTATATTTGTCTTGTTTCACTTATTTAAAAACTGCTTACATTTGCACACCTAAACTTTGAAATCAACACTTTATAGTAAGTTTTAAAATCTTTCAAGTGAAGAGTTTTGGTGGTGGTGTTAAGATTTAGAAATAAGGGGGAAAAGGTCTTTTCTATTTACTCACATATTTACCACTTCTGGCATTCTTCATTACTTTGTATACATCCAAATGCCAAAACAGCATCATTTTCCTTCTGCCAAAAGGAACCTCTGTTAACATTCCCTGTGTAGTACATACAGGTCTACTAGCAAAGAATTCTCTCCGATTTTGTCTGAAAGTTTTCGTTTTGCCTCCATTGCCTGAAAAGTATTTTTGCCAGGTAGAGAATTCAAGGTTGACAATTATTTTCTTGCAGACTTTATGTTTTTTTCTTTATCACTGCTTTTCATAGAATTTATGATGATGTGCCTTAAGGCGATTTCCTTTATGCTTGTTCTGCTTGGAGTTCACTGAGCTCCTTGGATCTGTGGGCTTAAAATCTGCACCAAATCTAAAGATTTTTCAACCATTATTTCTTCACATAGTTTTTCTGTCTCCTCTCTTCATTTCCTCAGGGACTCCATTTACACGTAAAACCGCTTGATATTGTCACTGAGGTCACTGATGCGTTGTTCATTTTTTTCTAGTCTTTTTTCTATATATTTTTAGATAGCTTCTATTGCTATGTCTTCCAGTTTACTAATATTTCCTTCTGTAGTCTCCAAACTGCTGGTAATTCCATCCAGTGTCTTTCATTTCAGATGCTGTATTCTTCGTCTGCAAAATTTCAATTTGGGTCTTTTTTACATTTTCCATTTCTCTCACCATCATGTTTGCGTTTTCTTCTACTTTACTGAACACATGGGCTACATTTATAATAGCTATTTTAATGTTCTTTCTACTATTTCCATCATTTCTTGATATTTCTGGGTCTGTTTAAATTGACTGACTTCTCTTTTGGTTGCTATTTTCTTGCTTCTTTCCATGTCTGATAATTTTTGATCAGATAATGGGCATTGTGAATTCTATCCTCTTGGGTGCTAGATTTTGTTATATTATAATGTAAAGCATTCTGGAATTAGACTGATCTGTTTCCAAGGTAGGCCTTTAGTCTAAGCTGATACACCCTTTTATGGACTTCAATGCATTATGAGGTCTTGTGGCTCATGGGAACATGAACTATTTGTGAGTTCCAGAAACTGTTTCAGCAAATGTCTTCCAGCAGTTATTTCTCCAGCTATGGAAAATTTCCTTTCACAGGTATGTAATTCAGTACTCGGCCAAAGCCTCATGGTAAGCCCTGTAGAGCTCTCTCAGTGCTCTATGCAGTTCCTTCCATTCTGGCACTCTGTCCCACAAACTATAGCTGCCTTGGCCTCCCTAAACTCCTATTACCTCAACTCTCTATGAATACTGGGCTCTGTTTGGCTTTCTCCTTTCTGCTGCCTGAAAACTGCTTCTAGACAATAAGCTAGGGGTAATTTTAGGGTTTGCCTCATTGATTTCAGTGATAACAGTCCTATGCTACCTGTTGTCTGATGTCTAAAACCACTGTTGTATGTATTTTGTCCAGTTTTCTAATTGTCTAACTCAGGGGGACAAATTCAGTCCCTGACACTTCATCATGACCAGGATTTTGAGCAAATAAATGTAATACAAATGCATTACCTTCCATTTTATTTATAAGATCAACTGACTGATTTCAGGGAATATAAGAAGCCATATTCTTAATTTTAACAAAACCCTTACCTATTTGATGAAGGGGACTATAAAAGAAATATCATAATGAAGATAATAAAGCCAGTAACATACTTCTTACATTTGGTTCTATGTATCTTTGTATGATGAGTTTTTCATGTAGGAGATATTATAACCAAGTACCAAAATAAACTGATCCAAGACTTGGACCTAACAACAGCTATATCACAAAGGACTATTCTGAGATCAAGAAATACCTTTATTAAATATAAATTGTTTTTGCATCTAAATTTAAAAATCTCAAATGCAAAAACAAGGGGAGTTGGGGATATAAAAACTTTCCATGCTGAGCACAGATCATGAGAGAGATAAAGCTATGAAGGTGTATGATATTCAGAGTCAAGAGTGTGGTTGCTATATTTAGTGAATGAAAAGAGTAGAAGATGATACCAAAAATGTACTGAATAATTTGGGATCAGTTCCTGCCAACACCAAATGCTGACCAGGATGTGGAGCAACAGGAACTCTCATTCTTTGCTGGTGGGAATGCAAAATGGTGCAGACACTTTGGAAGACAATTTAGCAATTTCTTACAAAACTAAACATACTCTTACCATATGAACAAGCAATTACATTCCTTGGTATTTACCCAAGTGAACTGAAAACTTAGTACACACAAAAAGTATGCAAGGTTTATAGCAGCATTATTCATAACTGCCAAAGCCTGAAAGCAACCAAGATGTCCTTCAGTAAGTGAATGGATAAACTGTGATACATCTGGACACTGCAATATTAATCAACACTGAAAAGAAATGAGCTATTAAGCCATGAAAATACATGGATAAACCTTAAATGCATATTACAAAGTGAAAGAAGACAATGTGTAAAAGCTACATAGTGTATGACTCCAACTCTACGACATTCTGAAAAAGCAAAACTATGGAGAAAATAAAAAGATCAGTGGCTGTCAGGGGTTGGGGGAAGAGAGGGATGAAAGCACAGAACACAGGAATTTTAAAGAGATGAGACTATTCTGTATGATATTACAATTATACATTGGTCCAAACTCATGAAATGTACAACCCCATAAGTGACCCCTAATGTCCACTATGGACTCTGAATGGTAATGGTGTGTCAATGGAGGTGCGCTGACTGTAACAAGTGCACCACTATCATGCAGGATGCTGATGGTGGGAGAGGCTGTGCATGTGTGGGGCAGCAAGAATACGGGAACTCTGTACTTTCTGCTCAGTTTTGCTGTGAATCTGAAACTTCTGAAAAACAGTCTCTAAAAAATGAATCTGAAATAGAAGCCAGACAAGGAACTAAAATGAGAGAATACAGTAACACTTTAAGCAAGAGACAAGGATAGGAAGTAGAAACAACAAAGGCAGTAGAAACAAAAGTATTCTGCAACAGTATTCAAGTTTTTACAAGAATATATAACCTAATCTATTAGATACAGCCACTGCAGATCTTTGTGTACAAAGAGAAGGAGGTGTTAACAATAACAAGTAATGTTTTCAAACAAAATCATATGTTGGAATACCTTTCCAAGTTTATATGACAAATATATGCAGTGAAAATTAAATAATACATAATAAATCACTTACATGTTTTAAGTAAGAACTCACTCTTATACCTAAGAAAAAAATTTTAAATGTATTTCAACTTGGACACTATGAAAATAATAAGAGTATAACTGTTTAATGCTTAGTTTTCTTACACATTATTTGAAATAACATTAAATACTACATCCTTACTGAGGTGATGGTGTAACTTTTTCATGAATGTAAACTGGTATCAGTTTGAATAAAAATCTTAATTTCCTATTGATCTTGACAAACTTCCTCTTTGAAATCCCCAAGCACTACATAGTAAATAATGAACACTTGTTAAAAATCAGCGTGAATGACTCAGTGTGGAGATATGTTTTTCTTTACACTGACAATGAAAGGAATTATTTTTCTGACAGTAGAAGAATCTGCCTCACGATATGTTTTTCTTTACACTGACAATGAAAGGAATTATTTTTCTGACAGTAGAAGAATCTGCCTCACCTTTTTCTTCAGGCTTTGTAGGAAAATACTTCTTCTCTGCACCTGTCAGCTCAGGCTTTGGAGCTGAGGGGAAAAAAAACATTAATACATTAAAAAAAAAAAAAAGTTTTAGAGCACAAAGATAATTATACTCCCAAAAAGCAAAGGTTTAAAAAATAACATCAGATGAAAATATGGTTTAAAAGAATGAACAATATACCAGAATCACTGAGCTCAACATAAAATCTTGCACCTGCCACGATCACCTTAGTAAGTGATAGCTCTGTGGTCTCAGTTCCTTCCTTATCAAATGAAGGAGTTCACATTCTCTACAATACCGCTGTCCAGTAGAACTTGCTGTGATGATGGAAATATTCTGTTTTTGTGTGGTTCAATACTGTCCATTGAGACTTGAAATGCTGCTACTGCAACTACAGAATTAACTTTTTTATTTTATTTAATTTTAATTAATTTTAAAAGCCCAGTATGACTAGTGGCTAAAAAGGCTCCAATACCAACTTCCATAAAAATTACTTTTAACTTATCCTTGCTCTCAGATAAGGTTAGCAAACACAAAGCTGAAACTATGGAGGAGGGAAGGACTTGCATTATTCTAAAAAAAGAGCAAATCTTTCAAGGAAAACAAAAATTGGACAGCACATTTAAAAATCAGAAATTAAGGGCTAGAACTTATAGAAATAGAATCAGATGACAAAACTCTAACTCTGGAAAACTCTTCTAGGGACTCCATCATTTATTCCACTGTTTAAAAAGGAAAAACTAAACTCTTCTAGTTTGCTTAAGCCTTATCACACTCTCTGAAGGAAGAGTATATAAAAAAATCAGTATTTGTTTGCGGCATTAAAAAATGGATTGCATCTGAAAAGGCAGAATAACTTATTAACTAGGTAAATATATTGTCTTCTTTTTTAATATATTGTTTTCCATAGATTTAAGCTTAGTCAATTTTCTTAACTCAAAATGCCATATAACAAAAATATCCAAATTATTTTCAAGATTCCTATTTTATACAGTTTGTACTTTAAAAAAAAATACTGACAGATATTAATACACGTGAACATTCAATTTTTATATATTTTTAAAAATTATATATAGCACCATAATATTTAATTTTTGCTAAAAGAAAATAAATGATTTACAGGAGACCCAATTTCACCATTTTAGAACTTAAAAATATGAAAAATAGCTATCTGAATAATCTGTTTCGTACTTACCTGGACCCTTCGCAGGTGGTGGTGGTTTCTTTGGTTTCTATTAAAATAATAATTGTGAGAACAGTAAAACACTTACATATTAAATATTTATAGTTAAAGTAAACTCTGATCATAAATGATCTAAGTTACATAAACATCTCTCCTCATCCCATCCCTGTCAAAAATTATAAAATCATAAGATTCAAACAACTCCACAAAAGGTCACAGATGAAAAATATATTCTATTAGAACAAATGCCTCTTTGATAAAATTCAAATATTTCAAAAATATCACTGAGTTAGATAAATTAAAAAAAATCTTAATGATGAGCAAAAATATTCTCTCCTGCCTTCCCTATTTTAAGATTCCTATGCACCATTTTACCACTCTTTAACAGCTGAGTTTTTCTGTCGGGGGGAAGGAGGGGTGGCAGGGAAAGGGAGAGAGAAAGAGACTTTGTTTAAAAAAATAGGAGTAGCTAATAAATATATCTAGCTTTCACCCTTGGTTACTCAGCACTCTCAAAAAGAAGATTAAAGGCAAAGGTCTGTTTTTCAGTTTATTAAAATTCTCTTGGGTTTACTCATTCACTCATTTTTGCCTTAAAAAACTTGAGACACATTTCTAAGTATGTGAATTTCGTTTTTCCAAATTAAAAAATAACTGATAATCAATATTGCATAAACACCTAATAAAAATCAAAAAAAGAAAATGTGTTCATTAACAAGAATATAAAAATAAAGCACACCCGAAGGCTGTTGAATTAATACTGAACGAAATCTAGCAAAGGAAGAATCTCAGAGAGTGTAAGCCTTCTTACATTATCCTCTTGTAATTTACTTTAAATGAAAGACTGCAAAGGTTAGAGATTTCTGCATTGACTTAAATCAAATATAGTAGACTGTCTTGCTGGGGTGTGTCTGTTCTCTGTATAACTCTTTCCCTCTAATTTAAAAACTCAATTAGATTCATCCCTCCATAGGCGATCAAGCTGTAGAAAAGCAAAAGATCACTGATGAATGACTCAGTGTCACTTTATTCACTGTGAGACATGAGATAGATACATTAAATCCTGTAAGCAGGCAAAGCCTTCTCACTCTCCCAAAAATGCAGTGACAGAGTAATAGTAATCAATAGTACCTTAAAATAAAAAATTTCAACAAAATTAAATAAAAATATAATTTTTCTTACAGTCAAGTGCTAATTTGTCTAAATAGTATGGGCAGCCTTTTTTCTTTTAATTATAATAAAGTAATAAAGACTAGGTTAATTTTTAGTTAGGGGGAAAGGAAAACAGGAATAAAGCACAGAACTGATACATTGTTTTGTTTTACCATAATTCAGATAACTTTCACCTGATTATATAAATCTGAAATCCCCTCAGAAAATTATTGTTACTATGTAAAAAACTTGTTTTTTAAGAAATATTGGCAAAAGGTTTTTTTAAATTATTATCATCACTGAAAAAGAAAAGCTTACAGGAAAGTCCTTATCCAGTTCATTTATCTGAACAGCAAAATTGTCTGGAAATACTCCTTCTTTACCATTAAGTTCACCCTTCCACCAGCCAGCTTCTCCAGTCTCCTAAACCGCAAAATGAAGAATAAAGATAATAGGAGTTATCTCTAAATAAGAAAAAAGTTAGCAACAAAATAGTAAAATACTGAATTTCATTGTTGCTACAAGGAAAAATAAAGACCTAACAGACTTTGAGGTCCTCCAAAAAAATATATTGCCCACACATTACTTCAAGCAGCAGTTATAAAATTAAGTTTAATTTCTTAATTAGTCAAATAATTTAAAAATTCAGGGGATTTCCCCAGTGGGTCAGTCGGTAAGACTCCACACTCCCAATGCAGGGGGCCTGGGTTCGATCCCTGGTCAGAGAACTAGATCCTGCAAGCATGCTGCAACTAAGAGTCTGCATGCCTCAACTAAGAAGACTGCATGCCACAACTAAAGATCCCACGTGCCACAATGAAGATCCTGCATGCTGCAATGAAGATCCCGTGTGCCACAACTAAGACCCAGGGCAGCCATAAATAAATAAATAAACAAACAAACAAATAATTTTTTTAAAAATTCAGTTTACAAGGATACAAAAGAGAGGGAAGAGAAAGGAAAAGGAAGTAGAAGAGGAGGGTGGTGACAGAATATAAATTTCCAAACTGCATCTTAACATTCTTTTCAACACTTTATACACCAAAAATTAATCACATTATTCATTTGCTTTAGAAGTTAACAGAATCTTCTACAATTCCTTCCAAGTACCCTTCTATGAGAAATTAGTTGTTATCAATCCAATCTCCATGTGTATTAAAAATTATATGCACTGGGGGGGACTGGTCAAGATGACAGAGTAAGCAGACCCTGAGCTCACCCTCTCCAAAATTAAAACTATTTACAGTAGAGCAACTATCAATGCGAATGACTAGCAGAAAAAAATTTCCACAATTAAAGATATAAAGAAGGAACCACAATGAAACAGGCTGGAGGGGCAGAGAGACAATATAATCAAGACCCACACCCCTGGGGAGGTCATGCACAAAGGTCAGGATAATCACAACTGCAACACATAACAAGTGTTGGGGAAGATGTGGAGAAAAGAGAACCCTCGTGCACTTTTGGTAGGAATGTAAATTTGTGCAGCTGCTATGTAAAACAGAATGGAGACCTCTCAAAAATTAAAAATAGAACTATCATATGATCCAGCAACTCTAATTCTTTGTATTTTTCCAAAAACAAAAACACTAATTTGAAAAGATATGCACCTTTATGTTCACGGCAACATTCTTTACAATAGCCCAGATATGTAATATGTAAGCAACTTAAATATCTATCAGTAAGCATCTTAAATAAAGATGTGTTTCATATATATATATATATATATATATATATATATATATATATA
>NW_021703780.1:28649027-28895610 GCF_005190385.1 Monodon monoceros
GGCCCAGCCGCTCTGTGGCATGTGGGATCTTCCCGGACAGGGGCACGAACCCGTGTCCCCTGCATCGGCAGGCGGACTCTCAACCACTGCGCCACCAGGGAAGCCCTATATATATGTTTTATATGTATATAATGTATATTACAATGTAATATGACTGACACAAAAAAGAATAAAATGTTGCCATTTGTGACAACATGCATGGACCTCAAGGGTATTATGCTAAGTGAAATAAGACAGAAAGACAAATACCATCTCACTTATACGTGGAATCTATAAAACAAAAGGAATGAACAAACATAATAAAACAGAAACAGGCTCACAGATACAGAAAACATACCGGTGGTTGGCAGAGGAGAAGAGGTTGGGAGGGATGAGTAAAAGAGGTGACGGAGCTTAGGAGGTACAAATTTCCAGTTACAAAATAAATGAGTCACAGGGATGAAATGTACAACATTGGGAGCATAGTCAATAATATTGCAATAACTTTGTCTGGTGACAGATGGTAACTAGAAATAACAGATGTATAGAAATATCAAACCACTATGTTGTACACTTGGAACTAACATAGTGTGGTAGGTCAATTATACTTCAATGAAAAAACTTCTTTTAATTACATACACTAAACAATCTGTTAAGTCAATTTAAAACAATGGGAGAAATTTCAAAAATTACTTTAAAGGGATATAGCAAAAACAAATACTTTAATATTTCTCTATTACAGTTATTACAGAACTCTGCCCACACCCCAATACTGTACGGTTTTCTTTTTCCTTTATTTATTCCAAGTTATAAAACTACCTCATTCTTTGAAATAGCTACATCATTTTCCATAGTATGACATTTCATAACCATTTATATATTGATGGACATTTAAGTTATTTCCCTATTTTTCTTCTTTTTCTTTTTATATTACAAACACTACAATGAACATTAGATGGGGCAAAAAAATGCAATGAGGTAAAACAGGAAATGAGAACAGAACCCTGGCGGGGGCGGGGGGTGATGTGGTTAGAGAAAAAACACAACTTGATGGTAAAAATAATTTCCAATACATCAATTATAACAAAGACAGACAATAAACATTTGCTTAAAAAACCTTTCTGATCACTTACTACGTGCCAGGTTCTCAGGTCACAGAAATAAACAAGACAAAGTCACAGCCTTTCTAGAGCTTATATTCTAGTGGGAATGCGAGACTACTGAAAAATATTTCTATGAATAAATTAAGTGATTCACTGAAAACTGAGAAAAGTCTTACCTTACTTATCAACTGTATTATCTCCCCTTCTTTAAAAGTAAGTTCATCTTCATTAGTACCCACATAGGCAAACAACGTTCTACAATATTCTCTAGCTAAAATGAAAAATGTAAATAATGAAGCTTCTATAAATTGGTTCTTTCAGCAAATACTTATTAAGCCCCTACTTTGTCTAAAGAAATGTACACTAGAAGCTTCTAGAGATGATTTCAATAATTTTGGCCAATACTATATGTTGAATTAAGTAACAATTTCATTAATCATTCATTCAAATAGTTACTACATGCCTACTATGTTCTAGGCACAGTTCTAACTGTATCAGATACATCAGTGTACAAAGCATACAAAAATCCTTGACCTCATGGTGCTTACATCTAGGAGGATTTAACACTCCGATGAAGTAGTACAATGTAACTAATGTCTTCAACAAATCTAATAATATATTTGAGCATGCTTCATTCTTAATATGAAAATTTCATTCAAACACTTACCTTTAATTTTACTTTCAGTGTCTGTTTTTGTTACCTCCACACTCTGAGTTTTGGAGCCTAGTGACTGTGTGATTAAGGGCTAGAATAGAAAGGATGGTGTCAATTATTTTAAGTTAGAACAAAGCTAATAATGTTAAACAAAATTTCCATTAACAGTTATCTAGCTCTCCCTAATGGTACTTATAGCCAGGTTAGTAATGTGACTGAAAACTGCCATGAAAAAGATAAATATCTGAAAAGCTACTTAAATGATAGCCCAGAACGTCTAGTTTTTAAAACTCCCTATCTTAAGGATAATAAACATACTCTGATACCCATAATACTGTGATTTATTTTAGAACCTCTAAAATAAATAAAAATAGCATTTGAAAATTTACCATGTACCAATCTCTGAGCTAATAAGCACTTTACATACATTGTAACTTAATCCTTAGAACAATCTGCATAAAGTAGGCACTATCATCCACTCCTTTCATGGGTTAGGAGGCAGTTAGGTAACTTGCCCACAATAAAAATAATTTAGTAGTGGAGCCCAGATTTGAACCTGGAAGTCTGACTCCAGAAGGTGGACTCTTAAAACAACTGCATTAAACTTCCTTACAATGAGACAGAGTATAAAATAAAGTCTTTATACTTACTGCTGCTATCAGAATGAAAACATTTAGGTAATGTTACAACCCTTTTTAACAATATATAGTCTAGTAGGCAATTTTCCATTGTAATTGACTACAGGAAGTCCTTCATCTTGTACTAGTGTTTCCTTGAGTTCTGTCCTTAGAAGTAACACTACATTTGACCCTGGATTTCATTAGTTAAAAATCTGAACATACTGTTAATTTACCTATCATTCTGTGTTCTAGTTATCTTTTAAGATGCTCACTTTAATTTCTCCTAATTTTAACCATCATATCTTCCAATCTGGTCCTACAAACATAGCAAATGTGCTCCCTACTTTATCAATTCCTACATCAGTGATCAAAGAAAGCCTTCCAAGGCCATCCTATACGGTAACCCTGAGACTACTCTCATTAACAACAACTCTTTAGTGGACATTAAAAATGGCAAATGAAAGATTATTGGTGTAATCATTAATCGAATAAAGTTATTCAATATAATCATAAGCTTCAGAGTTAGAAAGCGACCCCAGATCATCTAGCTTAATGTCCCTCATAATGCAGACATTGCTTCTAGACATTCCTAGCTATTACATGACTATACAGCACTATTCCAACAACAAGAACTCTAATCTCTACCTTTAAAACCAAGAATTAATTAATAATCTTAATGCCAGACAGTCACAGAGCTAGGAGAGAGCAGGACAGAAAGTACAAGTTCTCTTTCCTGAACCCAAATTATTATTACATGAGAAAATATGTAACAAGCTGGGAAAGGAAAAAAAAAAATGTTGAAACTAACCATTTTAGGAGAAAACATCAGAATATATTTCACCAACCAAAACAGTCTTCTAAGTGAAATGTAACTAAAAAAGGCAAGTAAATACTAAAATATTTTAAAATCTTACGAGTTAAATAAGACATACAAATGAGCACTACAAGGGAAACAATGCTTTAAAAGTCAAGGGACAAGCCACCTATGTGAAGTACTCAATCTGATCTCCAAGGTGTTAACACCAGGAAGACTATATTCTAAAGATTGTAGCTATTTCCCCCACAAAACAGAAACTTAACAGTTTATTTTAAAATCTCTTATTAGTATGGTACATTCACTTTGATTTACTTCACAACGCCAGTGAAATGCTAATAAAAAATGAAGTTCTCCATACATCTAGGGCTAGCGATTAGATTTCACCATTGCTGACAATCCAGAGTAAAGTTAAGCAGTGCCTAATTAACTTAATATCTCACTGAGAATTCACTTTAAAATGGCCCATTTTAAGCCTACTTCAAATTGAAAGAAAAACATATAATTTTAGCTTTAAAAGGAAAACAAAAACTTGCCTTTTCTATTTTTACACTATAACTAAAAATTCTAAAGTTTCCACTAAGAAAAGTTTGTGTAAAATTTACCCCCCAAAATCCAATTTTATAAGAATCAAACATAAACATTAAAGTAAGTCACTTAAACTTGAAAACAGTTTCTCACAGTCTTCTCATTCATAATCTATTATTGGCAATCTCAAAAAAGAAAAGGTAACAGAGTTGCAAACTAACTTTTACATTTTAAGAAAAGCTTAATGAGAGAATGAATGGGGTTAATCTAAGGAAAGCTCATCATTACTACCTTCTCTGGTTTTTTCTCTTCTGTTTCACTACTGGATGTTCTTGTCCTAAGTTTCACAGAGCCTTCTTTAAATATATCTCCAAATCCAACTCCTCGGATTTTCTTTGGCTGGGTAACTGATCCAGGTGCAGTTTCGTTCCCATTTCCCGGAGAAGGTAAAGGTGAGGTAGACCCAGTCAAAACAGTTTCTGAAAGGATAATTTGTTTTTAAAGAATGACACCTAAAATCACAAAAACCTTGACATTCCCCTTCCACAGTATTTATATTCTATACCTCCTAATAAAAAATGGTATAATATGGTATAAAATGGTATAAAAATAATAAAATGACTGAGTATTAAAATATCCCAAAGAATAAGATGCACTTTATACTGATTTTTTTTAATGCTGTTTAAAACAATTTTAGGTATTCCTAATTAGTAAAATGCTAATCAGAAATCCAGGAAAGCATAGTATACCAGGTCCTCAAGAAGAGCATATCAAAATTTACAGCTCTTGCACAAACATGAAGTAATGTAAGACAGAAACATTAAAGAGATAAAGTTAATCATTTAAAAAAGTTACATGACCCAAACTGATCAAAATTAGGGTGATTTTCTGAATATAAAAACTGGTAATATTAGCAAGTTTTTATTTTAAAAAGTCCACAGTTCAAGGCCTGTCATTTTAACTCAGGGATGAAGTAATTAATAATCTAAGAAAAAAGTTCTAGAGTAATCATCCAAGAAGATTCCAGAAACATTTCAGAATGAGGGCTGAGGGGTAGGGAAAAATACATGATTTCAGTTCATTTAATTAAGCAGTCTGTTGAAGTTTAATGGTTAAGAACAACAGAGGAAATAATAAAAATGGTAGTTACCATTTATTCAGGGCTTAATCTGTGCCAGCTATTTGCTGAGCACTATACATGAATTATATCTAATTTACATAATCACCTACAGGCTTAACATTAAGCACTATTATTCCTCATTTTCAAAATAAGTAAAATGGGCAGTTATTCAGAACTTTCCCAAGGCCATACAAGTAGTAACAAAGCCAACATTTGAATTGAATTCCAGATGACCCCAAAACCAGTCCTAAATATTTTAACATAATGACTCAGACAACAAAAGCCTCTAATCACACATTTGAAACTATCTGAGAATAAGTTAACAGAAACTACTTCTATGAACTTAAGAAATGTAATGCTAACAAGTACAGTGATCTACCCTAACCACTTGCAACATTAGCCCAAGCCACCCACATATATTCTTGGTGATATATTTTTAAATAAATTTTACTCAAAGAAAGTTTACATACAATAAAATGAACCCATTTTAAATGGATATTACAATAAATTTTGACAAATGTATGCACCATGTAACCACAATAATCCAGATACAGAATATCCCTGTCACCCTGAAAAGGACACTTACACACGATCCCAGTCAATTCTTACTACCCTCAAGTCTCAAGAAACTTCAGATCTTCATTCCGTCAGTATAGATATGTCCTTTTGAAAAGTTTCATATAAATTAAACATACAGCACATAAGTCTTTTGTGTCTCCTACTTTTGCTAAGTATAATAGGTGTTCCATGCATCAACACTTCATTCCTTTTTATCACTAATAGGTATTCCATCAGACAGGTATATCACTATTTACCTACCATTAAGAACGTTAGCTGGTTCTTCATAGATGAACTTTATCCAATTTAGAAAGTTCCCTTCTGTTGCTATTATGAAGAGTTTTTATCATAAGTGTTGAATATGTAAAAATCTTTCTGCATCTACTGAGATGACCATATGGTTTTTCTCCTTTAAACTTTTTAATATGTTAGATTATATCAACTTTTGAATGCATAGATTAAACCGCATTAGTCATAATGTATTAACATTTATATATTTTGCTAGATTTGATGTGCTAATATTTTGTTGAGGATTTCTGTGTTTATCTTCATGACATAAAGTGTTATAATTCCTAAAGTCATACAGACCTAAGAAATCTGAAAGAATTTGTGGAAGATTAAATGCTTGACAGAATTCAGGAGTGAAACCACATAGGGAATTTTCTTTGTGTGAAGATTTTTTTTCTCTTTTTAACATCTTTATTGGAGTATAATTGCTTTACAGTGTTGTGTTAGTTTCTGCTGTATAACAAAGTGAATCAGCTATACATATACATACATCCCCATAATCCCTCCCTCAAATCCTCCTTATCCCACTCCTCTAGGTGGTCACAAAGCACCAAGCTGATCTCCCTATGACATGCAGCTGCTTCCCACTAGCTATCTATTTTACATTTGGTAGTGTATATGTGTCAGTGCTACTCTCTCACTTCATTCCAGCTTACCCTTCCCCCTCCCCATGTCCTCAAGTTCATTCTCTACGTCTGTGTCTTTATTCCTATCCTGCCCCTACATTCATCAGAACATTTTTTTTTTTTTAGATTCCGTATATATGTTAGCATATGGTATTTGATTTTCTCTTTCTGAACTTACTTAACTCTATATGAAAGACTCTAGGTCCATCCACCTCCCTAGAAATAACTAAATTTCGTTTCTTTTTATGGCTGAGTAATATTCCATTGTATATATGTACCACATCTTCTTTATCCATTCATCTGTTGATAGACACTTAGGCTGCTTCCATGTGCTGGCTACTGTAAATAGTGCTGCAATGAACATTGTGGTACATGACTCTTTGAATTATGGTTTTCTCAGCGTATATGCCAAGTAGTGGGATTGCGGGGTCATACGGTAGTTCTATTTTTAGTTTTGTAAGGAACCTCCATACTGTTCTCCATAGTGGCTTTATCAATTTACATTCCCACCAACAGTGCAAGAGGGTTCCCTTTTCTCCACACCCTCTCCAACATTTATTGTTTGTCGACATTTTGATGATGGCCATTCTGACCACTGTGAGATGATACCTCACTGTAGTTTTGACTTGCATTTCTCTAATGATGAGTGATGTTGAGCATCTTTCCATGTGTTTATTGGCAATCTGTATATCTTCTTTAGAGAAATGTCTATTTAGGTCTTCTGCCCATTTTTGCATTGTATTGTTTGTTTTTTTTTGATATTGAGCTGCATGAGCTGCTTGTATATTTTGGAGATTAATCCTTTGTCAGTTGCTTTGTTTGCAAATATTTTCTCCCATTCTGAGGGGTTTTTTTTGTCTTTTTATGGTGCCCTTTGCTGTGCAAAAGCTTTTAAGTTTCATTAGGTCCCATTTGCTTATTTTTGTTTTTATTTCCATTTCTCTAGGAGGTGGGTCAAAAAGGACCTTGCTGGGATTTATGTCAGAGTGTTCTGCCTATGCTTTCCTCTAAGAATTTTACAGTGCCTGGCCTTACATTTAGGTCTTTAATCCATTTTGAGTTTATTTTTGTGTATGGTGTTAGGGAGTATTGTAATTTTGTTCTTTTACATGTAGCTGTCCAGTTTTCCTAGCACCACTTACTGAAGAGGCTGCCTTTTCTCCATTGTATATTCTTGCCTCCTTTAACAAAAATAAGGTGACCATATGTGCATGGGGTTATCTCTGGGCTTTCTATCCTGTTCCACTGATCTATATTTCTGTTTCTGGGCCTTGATTACTGTAGCTTTGTAGTATAGTCTGAAGTCCAGGAGCCTGATCCCTCCAGTTCTGTTTTTCTTTCTCAAGATTGTTTTGGCTATTAGGTGTCTTTTGTGTTTCCATACAAATTGTGAAATTTTTTGTTCTAGTTCTGTGAAAAATGCCATTGGTAGTTTGATAGGGATTGCACTGAATCTGTAGATTGCTTTGGTTGGTATAGTCATTTTTACAATGTTGATTCTTCCAATCCAAGAACATGGTATATTTCTCCATCTGTTTGTATCATCTTCAATTTCTTTCATCAGTGTCTTATAGTTTTCTGCATACAGGTCTTTTGTCTCCTTAGGTAGGTTTATTCCTAGGTATTTTATTCTTTTTGTTGCAATGGTAAATGGGAGTGTTTCCTTAATTTCACTTTAAGATTTTTCATCATTAGTGTATAGGAATGCAAGAGATTTCTGTGCATTAATTTTGTATCCTGCTACTCTACCAAATTTATTGATTAGCTCTAGTAGTTTTCTGGTGGCATCGTCAGGATTCTCTATGTATAGTATCATGTCACCTGCAAACAGTGACAGTTTTATTTCTTCTTTTCTGATTTGGATTCTGTTTCTTTTTCTTCTCTGATTGCTGTGGCTAAAACTTCCAAAACTATCTTCAATAACAGTGATGAGAGTGGGCAACCTTGTTTTCTTCCTGATCTTAGAGGAAATGGTTTCAGTTTTTCACCATTAAGAACGATGCTGGCTGTGGGTCTGTCATATATGGCCTTTATTATGTTGAGGTAAGTTCCCTCTATGCCTACTTTCTGGAGAGTTTTTATCATAAATGGGTATTGAATTCTGTCAAAAGCTTTTACTGAATCTATTAGATTATCATATGATTTTTCTCCTTCAATTTGTTTATATGGTGTATCACATCGATTGATTTGCCTATATTGAAGAATCCTTGCATTCCTGGGATAAACCCCATTTGATCATGGTGTATGATCCTTTTAATGTGCTGTTGGATTCTGTTTGCTAGTATTTTGTTGAGGATTTTTGCACCTATGTTCATCAGAGATATTGACCTGTAGTCTTTTTTTGTGACATCTTTGTCTGGTTTTGGTATCAGGGTGATGGTGGCCTTGTAGAATGAGTTTGGGAGTGTTCCTCCCTCTACTATATTTTGGAAGAGTTTGAGAAGGATAGGTGTTAGCTCTTCTCTAAATGTTTGATAGAATTCGCCTGTGAAGCCATCTTGTCCTGGGTTTTTGTTTGTTGGAAGATTTTTAATCACAGTTTCAATTTCAGTGCTTGTGATTGGTCTGTTTATATTTTCTATTTCTTCCTGATTCAGGCTCTGAAGGTTGTGCTTTTCTAAGAATTCGTCCATTTCTTCCAGGTTGTCCATTTTATTAGCATATAATTGCTTGTAGTAATCTCTCATTATCCTTTGTATTTCTGCAGTATCAGTTGTTACTTCTCCTTTTTCATTTCTAATTCTAGTGATTTGACTCTTCTCGCTTTTTTTCTTGGTGAGTCTGGCTAATGGTTTATCAATTTTGTTTATCTTCTCAAAGAACTAGATTTTAGTTTTATTGATCTGTGCTACTGTTTCCTTCATTTCTTTTACATTTATTTCTGATCTGATCTTTATGATTTCTTTCCTTCCTCAACTTTGGGGATTTTTGGTTCTTCTTTCTCTAATTGCTTTAGGTGTAAGGTTAGGTTATTTATTTGAGATGTTCCTTGTTTCTTGAGGTGGGATTGTATTGCTGTAAACTTCCCTCATAGAACTGCTTTTGCTGCATCCCACAGGTTTTGGGTCATCGTGTTTTCATTGTCATTTGTTTCTAGGTATTTTTTGATTTCTTCAGTGATCTCTTGGTTATTTAGTAGTGTATTGTTTAGCCTCCATGTGTTTGTATTTTTTACAGATTTTTTCCCCATAATTGGTAGGTAGTCTCATAGCATTGTGGTTGGAAAGGATACTTGATACGATTTCAATTTTCTTAAATTTACCAAGGCTTGATTTGTGACCCATGATATGATCTATCCTGGACAATGTTCCATGAGCACTTGAGAAGAAAGTGTATTCTGTTGTTTTTGGATGGAATGTCGTATAAATGTCAATTAAGCCCATTTGCTTAATGTGTCTTTTAAAGCTTGTGTTTCCTTATTTATTTTCATTTTGGCTGATCTGTCCATTGGTGAAAGTGGGGTGTTAAAGTCCCCTACTATGATTGTGTTACTGTCGATTTTCCCTTTTATGGTTGTTAGCATTTGCCTTATGTATTGAGGTGCTCCTATGTTGGGTGCATCAGTATTTACAATTGTTATATTGTCTTCTTGGATTGACCCCTTGATCATTATGTAGTGTCCTTCTTTGTCTCTTGTAATATTCTTTACTTTAAAGTCTATTTTGTCTGATATGAGAATTGCTACTCCAGCTTTCTTTTGATTTCCATGGAATATCTTTTTCCATCCCCTCACTTTCAGTCTGTATGCGTCCCTAGGTCTGAAGTGGGTCTCTTGTAGACAGCAGTTGTATGGGTCTTGTTTTTGTATATATTTAAGGTAATTATCAATATATATGTTCCTATGACCATTTTCTTAATTGTTTTGGGTTTTTTATTTTTTTTGCGGTACGCGGGCCTCTCACCACTGTGGCCTCTCCCGCTGCAGAGCACAGGCTCCGGACGCGCAGGCTCAGCGGCCATGGCTCACGGGCCTAGCCACTCCGCGGCATGTGGGATCCTCTTGGACCGGGTCACGAACCCACGTCCCCTGCATCGGCAGGTGGACTCTCAAGCACTGCGCCACCAGGGAAGCCCTGGGTTTGTTTTTGTAGGTCTTTTCCTTCTCTTGTGTTTCCTGCCTAGAGAAGTTCCTTTACCGTTTGTTGTAAAGCTGGTTTGGTGGTACTGAATTCTCTTAACTTTTGCTTATCTGTAAATTTCTCCATTGAATCTGAACAAGATCTTTGCTGGGTAGAGTAATCTTGGTTGTACGTTTTTCCCTTTCATCACTTTAAATATGTCCTGCCACTCCCTTCTGGCTTGCAGAGTTTCTGCTGAAAAATCAGCTGTTAACCTTATGGGGATTCCCTTGTATGCTATTTGTTGCTTTTCCCTTGCTGCTTTTAATATTTTTTCTTTGTATTTAATTTTTGATAGTTTGATTACTATGTGTCTCAGCATGTTTCTCTTTGGGTTTATCCTGTATGGTACTCTCTGTGCTTCCTGGACTTGACTATTTCCCTTCCCACATTAGGGAAGTTTTCGACTATAATCTCTTCAAATATTTTCTGAGACCCTTTTTTTTTCTCTTATTCTTCTGGGACCCCTAAAATTCAAATGTTGGTGCATTTAATGTTTTCCCAGAGGTCTCTGAAACTATCCTCAATTCTTTTCATTCTTTTTTTATTTATTCTGCTCCCTGGCTGTTATTTCTACCATTTTATCTTCCAGCTCACTTACCCTTTCTTCTGCTTCAATTATTCTGTTATTGATTCCTTCTAGAGTATTTTTAATTTCAGTAATTGTGTTGTTCACCATTGTTTGCTCTTTAGTTCTTCTAGATCCTCGTTAAATGTTTCTTGTATTTTCTCCATTCTCTTTCTGAGATTTTGGATCATCTTTACTCTCGTTACTCTGAATTCTTTTTCAGGTAGGTTGCCTATTTTGTCTTCATTTATTTGGTCTTGTAGGTTTTTATATGTTGCTCCTTTGTCTGTAACATATTTTTTTTGTCGTTTCTTTTTTTTTTTTTTGATGGGTGGTGCTATATTCCTGTCTTACTGGTTGTTTGGCCTGATACGTCCAGCACTGGAGTTTACAGGCAGTTACATAGAGCTGGGTCTTGGTGCTGAGATGAGGACTTCTGGGAGACCTCACTCTAATTGGTATTCCCTGGGATCTAAGGTTCTCTGTTAGTCCAGTGGTTTGGACACAGAGCTCCCACCACAGGAGCTTGGGCCCGACCTCTGGCCTGGGAACCAAGATCCTGCAAGCTTCGTTGTGCCGTTAAAAAAAAAAAAAAAAGGATGAAAGAAAAAAAGGAGCAGTAGGATATCAAAGAATAAAAAACAATAAAATAGAAAGGTAAAAAATATATTAAGAAAAATAAAACTATAATTGAAACAACTGCAACAAGGTAAAATAAAACCACAGCAGAAAAAAGAAAAAAAGGGGGGGGAAGGGGAGAACAAGCCAAAAGGAGAGATCACCAGTCACTGGGGTTTCCTCCCATACCCTTAGGTGTCTGTGGTCTACCACGGGTGCCTGGTAGGTGCCCTAGTTGTGAGGAGACACGAATTCTGCATCCTCCTAGTATGCCATCTTGACTACACCTCCTGTGTGAAGATTTTTGATTATCAATTATGAATCAGCAGATGATTCTAAGGTGCAATTATCAGTTTGAGTATTTGATTATAGCCATAAAATAAACAGTTTCTTTTAGATTTAGTGATTCTAAACTTTACTACAGTCATTAAAGCATGTATCATTAAAATAAATGCATAGATATTTCAATTATCTAGTACTAATGGATAGGTTAATTGCTTTTGAACTCTAGAGTTAAACCTTCTCGATCCATAGCTCACCTCTTCCACTGTATATGCCCAGTTTCTTCACCTGCAAAATGGGATACTTCATAGGATTGTTATGAGAATTAAATCAGTTGATTCCTGTAAAGCACTTAAAACAGTGCCTGGCTCAGGGCCTATTACTTTTAACAAGTTTAAAGATGTATTATTGAAAACTATTCAAGTGGGAAAGAGCATGATCACATAGAAGGAGCGAAAAATAAAAGGGCAACATTGACACTAGAAGGAAGAAAGCAGAGGGTCGGGGGAGAAGGCAGGGACAAAGGAGGAGAAAAGAACAAAAGAATGGAGAGAAAGGGTAAACAGAAGGTCTCATAATCAGACAAAACAGAAATCTTACCCTATAAGGTATTTCTAATATTTTTATGCCCATGTTTTATCCATCAGAGATTGTCCTTGCATTGCTAAGCTTTAAAAAAAATTATATTTGCATCTTATGTATGGCACTGTCATAAAACCTAACAGCAAATCTTCCTATTAAACCTAAAACTCTCCCTTCCTCCCTTTCTCATGAAATCTCTACAGCAAAAACTACTTGATGACTTGCACCTCCATATAAAATGACTTAAAACCACCAAGAGCCCCAAAATACAACTACTTTTTGAAAAAACAAACAAGAATCATTATGTGAACTGCACTGAGTGCTAAAGAAAAATAATATAAAGTAAGAAACCTGATGAAAATACAAAGCACTTAATGGAAGCAATCCAAGTTCACTATTAAAGTGAATGGGTCTTACATTAAGGTAAACCATGTAAACCAAGTAGAACTTGGAATCTACTTTAGTTGCTGGCATAAATTCCCCCTCTTTTTACTCCAGAGAAGAATATCTTTCACCATCATTCAAAGATTTTTATGATACTCCTGCATTTCCTAAGAAAATGTTGTGTTTGTATGTTATGGACTTAAAACCTGTATTCCTTAGTTCCTAAAAAGAATCATTTAGAAAGAGCATCTGGCTCTAACAACAACTTGTAAAGACTCATATAACATATTACCAGTAAAAGCACTGAAGCCCCAGAACATTCTTCCTTACAAAGCTGCTCACCAGGAGAAGGAGTTCAAGGTGAAAGCTAATGTGAGATTAGACACCAAAGTAAATTGTGCACCATCTTAACTCCTGGAGACTAGGCTGCAGATCACCAAATTTCTATCCACCACCTTTAGCACACCCAGGGTCCACCACCATTCTACAAGGATCCTGTGCCCCACTAGCAATAAGCATCATCTTCCTTTTCAGAGCCTGAATAATGAAATGAAACCTCAGATTGACTCCTCCGAAGAGAATGAACATAAGACACGAGAACTCCTAAAGAACAATCTATCAGAGTTTCTTAAACATTTTGTGCAATGTATCCCTCTAGTAGCCCGGTAAAGCCCAGACGTATGCATGGCTCAAATCATTTAACAATCCCTGTTGGGACCTTTTGAGTCTCCTCAAAATTCTGACCTCTTCACTCTGCACCTCATTCTTCGCTTCTCTTCTTTCTTATTGAAGAAATTAAAAGTCAGGTTATCTCGCCCTCAGCTTCTGGGCACTAACTCTGAAGTACCTCCAATAAATTGAAACTAATCATGATACCTATAATGTAAATCTCATTTCCTCCCACCTCCTGAGTAAATCCTGTTCTGCTGATAAGTCCCATTCTTCTGAATTTGCATCTTCAGCTTCTCCCTCTCTACTTGTCCTCTGCCATTAGCATTTGAAAATGATCAAGACTTTTCCTTCTTAAGAAAAGAAGGAAAACATTCTGGAGTATATGTTGCTACACTGCTTTATACTTACCAATCACCTCTTCACTGCTTTTGTCCAGGTCATTAATGATTTCTTCAACCCTAAATCAGGATTACATTTTATTTCTTACCTTACTTATCTTATTTAACCTTGCAGCAGCATCTGACACTACTGTCCATGTCCTCCCTGAAACACTCCCTTCCCATGATGACCACTCACTCACAGGTTGCCTCCTGGCTCTCTCTCTGTGCCTTCTTGGTCTTCTTTTTAGTTACTCTGTCTTGGCCTAGACCATAAATGTTGCTACGCAGGATTCTATCTTAGGCTGTATTCCTTTTTCACCCTAGACATCCTCCCTAGGTAATCTCATCCAACTCCATGGTTTCTTGTATCACCTAACATACTTTCAAGCCTCAATTTTGGACATCCACCCCAAATTTCTTTTCAAGGTTTCAGACACACACATACAACTGACTACCAAATATCTTCACTTGGATGCCCTGACACCCCCACAGGACTCAAAGTCAACATCTCCAAAAGTGAATTCATCATCTTCTCCCAAAACGTACCCCTTCTCTGCAAATGACATCATCTGCCCAGCTTACTGACCACAGATCTGGTAGCCTTGACTCTTCTTTCTCAGTTATGCCCCGTCATCCCATCATCACAAGGTGCAGCTCTTTATGCTGCCTATTTAGCACAGGAATGCGACCCATGTTTCTCCATTCACATGATCACTCCTCTAGTTTAGGTTAATACTATTTCTACCTAAATTATCAAAACATTCTCAACTGGTCTCGCTACCCCAATCTTATTCTCCTCCAATCCACTCTTGACACTGCAACCAAACCACTCTATCTAAAAGGTAATCTGGGGCTTCCCTGGTGGCACAGTGGTTGAGAAACTGTCTGCCAATGCAGGGGACATGGGTTTGAGCCCTGGTCTGGGAAGGTGCCACATGCTGCAGAGCAACTAAACCTGTGTGCCACAACTACTGAGCCTGTGCTCCAGAGCCCATGAGCCACAACTACTGAGCCCACATGTCTAGAGCCCATGCTCCACAAAAAAAGAAGCTACTGCAATGAGAAGCCCGCCCACTGCAACAAAGAGTAGCCCCCGCTCGCCACAACTAGAGAAAAGCCCATGCGCAGCAACAAAGACCCAAAGCAGCCAAAAAATAAATAAAATAAATTTATATAAATAATCTGATCATTTCTCTCCCCTCTAAGGCTTCTCTGTGACTTGACTACCAGTCCTGTAATGCCTTCTTAAGCCTGACCCAACAATTTCTCTAGCCTCAAAGCTTACCACATCCAACTATACACTCTATAATCCCTCTGAATTGAATCTCTTTCAGGATCTTGAAACTGCTCTGCTCATTCTTTACCCTCTGCCACAAACCTGCCTAGGGATCTCCTACCCATTCTGAGATCTCAATCTTTAACTTCCTATGGGGCGCATTCCCTTACATCCTTCTCAGTCTGAGTTAGCTCTTTACACATCTATAGCACCCTGAATCTTCCTGCCACAAATATTTCTCATGCTGAATTATAATCACTTGTCTAATATTCTTTTCTTTCTCCATGGACCAAAAGCTTCAAATATGGGGAATAATCATGACTATGTTGCTCATCACTGTATTCCCATAAACATGCACAATATGCTCAACAATAAGCACTCAATATACTGAATGAACAAACATATGAATGTTGAATTAACTAAATAATAGTATTTATATTTAGAATTTCACTTCAACTTTTAAATTTCAGATCTGGGAATGCACTGAGTCCATCGGAAATGCCATCGAACCCACATATTACTGCTCTATTTCTCACAGGGGTGAAAGTACACGAAAAGACAGTTCTATAGGCATGACTGACATGCAAACACATGAGCTAAAACAGTGAGAATTACCTAACAGCCTCACCCCCACATGTTAAATAAAACAGTAAAGTAAAAAGATCCGAAGAGAATTCCAGTTGTGATTTTACCACTCGGTGGTTAAATAATCTGAGTTCTAATTTCTTCACCTTTAAAGTGGAGGTGACACTAACTTCAAAAATTATGAGGATTTAACATGACAAAGTATTTGAAAAGTTCTCTGTACACCTCAAACCACTATGCATTCATTCATCCACTGAGCAACACTGCGACACTGTTTTAGAAACTAGGTATGCAGCAGTGAACAAAACAAAATCTATATTCTACTATGGGGGTAGACAGACAATAAGAAAATAAATAAGAAATAATAACAAATGTATCAAAGAAGATAAGGGAATTAAAGAATGGAAGATAGAAGCTTTTTGCTGTTTTATACAGAGCTATTAGGAAAGGCCTCACTGAAAAGGTGATTTCTGAGGAGAATCCTGAAATCAAACTGAAAGCCATTAAGGATATCTCAAAGAACATTCAGGGCAAATGTATACAGCAAGTACAAAGGCTGTGAGACAGAAATGTTCCTGACATCTTTAAAAACAGTAAGAAGACTAATGAGAACAAAGGGGATGGTTAAGTAGGAGATAAAGTCAGAGAGGCGGGGGTGAGACATTTGGTGGTGCCAGATCTTGGAGGGTTCTATAGCCAATTTAAGAAGACTGGCTTTTACTCTAAGTAAAATGGACAGCTACTGGAAAGTAAGCACTTTAACATTCAGTAGGGAGGTAATGGCAAATAACAGATTTTGCAATTATACAGGAAAAGATAACTTACACCAGGGTAGCAGCTGTTGAGGTGGTAAAAGAAAACAGGTTCTGTACATTTATTTAGTAGGTGACAAAGTCTGTTACTGAATCAAGTATAGAGTGTGGTATTATAAAGAGTAAAAGGTGAATCCAATTCTTTGGTCTAAGTAAAAGAAGGATGGAGTTGCCATTAGCTCAGATGAAGAAGACTGTACAGAGCAAATTTGGGTACAGAGAAAAGAAGATCAGTTTTGACCATCTTAGGTCAAGATGCCTGTTTAGACATCAAACTGGAAATTTTTGTTAAAAAATAAATTTATTTATTTATTTTTGGCCGCGTTGGGTCTTCGTTGCTGTGAGCAGGTTTCTCTGTTTGCGGTGAGCGGGGCCTACTCTTCGATGTGGTGCGTGGGCTTCTAATTGTGGTGGCTTCTCTTTGTTGCAGAGCACAGGCTCTAGTAGTTGTGGCACGTGGGCTCAGTAGTTGTGGCGCACTGGCTTTGTTGCTCCATGGCATGTGGGATCTTCCCAGACCAGGGCTTGAACCCGTGTCCCCCGCATTGGCAGGCAGATTCTTAACCACTGCACCACCACGGAAGTCCAAAAATGGAGATTTCTATAGGCTTAATGTGGGCAGAAGACTTAACAAGGGATAAAATACCAGTAGATATAGTCACTGGCTTTATTAAAAAGAAGGAAAACTGAAAGCAAGTCCTACTTAGGAAATAAGTGGAATCTGAAAGGTGACAAAAAGACACTCTAAACAAGAAAGGCTAAGAATACTTGAAAAAATGAAAGGGCAGTCATTTCATTATAAAAACAGAAACATCACACTTCCCTAGAGAAGCAAAGCTTTTCCTGAAATTGACTACTAAAAAGATACTAATCTTGAGATTTTATATAGAAGCAACTGAGTAATAGAATAGATTATAAGTTTACCACATTCCTAAATATAACAGGGGCTTTTTTTTTTTTATAGCTTTTATACCACCGTTCTTCAATGAAAACTGAGGGCATAAAAATAAATTACCCTAAGGCTCAGGTAATACTGTCAACCTACTGTCTAGAGTCAGAATTATCTTCTTAGCAGTAAGAGCTAGAATTTAACTGGTCAAACCATGAACATCATCCTATATACTTCAGTTTATTTATTAAAAGAAGAGAAGAGCTCTACTAAATGTAAAGGAGTGTAAGAAGAAACTATGTAAAATAAACAAATGCAGTGGATATGGCATTCTAATACTATAAGCAAAAAACAAATTTATTATGTACAGTTGGTAATTCTTATAACAGTTACCAGAAACATACACCATTTTACTGACTAAAAAAGACTATCAAAACACCAGTTATACATAGAAGATGTTATATTTTGTTAGGACACAGGAATAGTGGACATGAATTCTCTAAGTCATAATGCATAAGATATCAAACTCTTACATTAAAACTTAAAGGACTCTATGCCTTTATCACTAAAGTTCTAAAGACCTTATAAAGTACTCACTTCCTGGCATTTACATCAATATGCAAAAACTTTCTGCCTAAAAATTAGAGTTAAAAAAAAAAAGGAATTACAGTGTACTTCAACCACTGACTTCCCACCCCATAATCACAAAGCTCCACATTTAGAATGCACTGCTATTGGAAAGGGGTTAAGCAAGCAAGGAAGTACATTTTTAACAGATACGATTCTGCAAGGTTACTAAAATTCAAAGAAGGCTGAATGCTGCAAGGAATGCCCAAAGTTTTATAATTATGAAAGTAATGAACTACATCCAAATTTAAATTTGTCTTTTGCTAGTGGTTCCATATGGACTTTAAATTTTGTACATATTTTAAGGGCTCAGTTTACAAGGCATCATAAAGATGATAGAAATGTCCTGTACATTTATTGTGGTAGTGGTTTTCATGGATGTATACAGTTGTCAAAATCATCAAATTATATATTTTACATATACACAGTTTACTGTATGTAAATTGTATTTCCAGTAAGGTTAATTTTTTAAAATGTCACAGAAACTAGTTTGAAGGCTCTCTCACTGGCCAAACCTGGCAGTATCAAAATAAATAATAATGGCAATAATAGATTAATACCTAGTGAATAGAAAAGAAACAACTGATGAGTCCACGCTGATTTAAAAAAAAAAACAACTGGGGAGAAAGCAAAATTCTTCTCTATAGAAGAATGTCAAATAATAAACAGATGGGATGATGGAATTAGAAAATCATCATTTTGCAACTATCACAGTAAAAACTGATTCAGGCAAAATTTATCTGTGGATGCTTTAACTGCTGAGTGAAAGTCTGATGGGGAATAAGATATTTACATAGTCTCAAAGTACCTCCCCACAAGACACTTATCAATTGGAAGGAAAAAAACAGTAAACTTACAGTAGCAGCACAGCTTTAACCAAGTAATCAAATTTAACATCACCAGTAATAAAAGACACAAAGCACATGTGTCCTCCATACAATACAATGAGACATCATCATTCTGTAGCCCTATCAGTAAAATATAACCTGAAACTCCAAACTGGGATACATTATACAAAATAACTAGCCTAAACTCTTTAAAAATGTCAAGGTCAAGAAAAACAGAGAAAGGTTGGGGATCTATTCTAAACAAAAGAAACTTAAATAAATTCTCTGCATGGTCTTGTCTAGGAGAAAAAAATAGCTATGTAAAGTATACTAGAACAATTAAGAATTCTGTATATGGACTGTGAATTAAACAGTATTGGTAATATTAAATATCTTGATTTTGATAACTGTACTGTAGTTATAAGAGATTGCCCTTGTTCTTAGGAAATACACACTGAAGTACTTAAAGGTAAAGGAAAAAAAGACCCACAGATTTTTTTTTTTTTTTTTTGCGGTACGCGGGCCTCTCACTGTTGTGGCCCTCTCACTGTTGTGGCCTCTCCCGTTGCGGAGCACAGGCTCCGGATGCGCAGGCTCAGCGGCCATGGCTCACGGGCCCAGCTGCTCCGCGGCATGTGGGATCTTCCCGGACCGGGGCACGAACCCGTGTCCCCTGCATCGGCAGGCGGACTCTCAACCACTGCGCCACCAGGGAAGCCTCCCCGCAGATTTTTGAATAGAAATTGAGTAATAAATTAGCAAACGAGGCAAAATGTTAACAATTGGTGGTGAATCTGGATAAAGGGTACTATGGGACCTCTCTATTTTTGCAATGTTGCTCCACGTTAAAAAAAAAAGTTTCAAAAAAAAAAAATCACTGTACTGCAGTTTAAAGGATGGACCCATAAAGTGAGAGGTAGTGAGCAAAAGTACACAGGAATGAGATCAGAAACAGAAAATTCTTAGAAGTCTTGAGTCCTCTAAGAATATGTATGTAGAGTAATATTAAGTGGTAATTTCTAAAAGTTTTAGGTTTCTCTGTTACAGAATGAGAGGGTGGTACTGGGACTTTGTAGCTCTAAACCTAGATGTCTGTGAGCTTGCTCTATCATTTCATGCCCTATTCTACCATTTCATTACTTGACTTTTTTCAAAGCTCAACACTTTCTTCAGAAGGAGAAAAAAACTGCATAAATCTTTCATGTGCAAACAAACCATAATTATGGATGAGGATAAAAATTTCAGAGAACTTTATAAGGTTTAAAATGGTAGAACTAAAAATGCATCAGAAAAACTTCAGGAATTATCTCAACAATGATTTCTAGATACCTTTTATAAATTATGTTTAATATTACCATCTATTAAATGTAAAATGATTTAATTTTTTTCTCTAAAATTTATTCCCTCACCATTGAGGACAGTGAGGCTTACAAACTGCATTTGCTACACATAACAACCTTATAATGCTTTCCTACTTAATTTCAAAATATTGAAGGTACTGACAAAAAGAAGCAAAAGAAACTAGGTTCAAAACAATCTGCAATGTTGCAAGCATTATGCTTAGAAACTATCTTGCTAGTTCACAGAACAGTCCTCTTAGGTAAAAATTATTACTCCCATTTTGCACACTAAGAAACTACAGTTAAGCAAAGATGACCAAACCACACTCCATGCCATCATGGAGCCCAACATTCTAGACAGATTAAAAAACGGTAGTGTCCACTGGAATGCAATATGAAGTACTAGGTACAGAAACAGTCTGGACAACCTTAAGACTTCATCTCATTGTTTTGAATGATATATAGTTGCTATGGTCTGCAAATCTGTGTCCCTGCAAAATTCCTATGCTGAAATCCTAACCCCACAAATTAAGAGGTGGGGCTTTTGAGAGGTGATTAGGTCATGAGGGCAGAACCCTCAGGAATGGGATTAGTGCCTTACAAAAGAGGCTCCAGAGAGATCCCTTGTCTCTTCCACCATGTGAGGACAAAGTGAGAAGTCACCAACCATGCATCAGGAAGAGGGCCTCACTAGAACTCAACTATGCTGGCTCGCCTTGATCTTGGACTTCCCAGCCTCCAGAACTGTGAGAAATAAATTTCTGTTGTTTATGCTACCCAGTCTGTGGTGTTTTGTTATAGCCTCCCTAATGGACTAAAACAATAGTCTTCATATCTTGACATTACACTGTCTTTGAAAAAAAAGGCGATACTGGCAACCTTAAGGTTGTATGTCTATACCTCAATATCTGAATCTATCTAACCATTATAAAACTGCCAAATAATACTAGTTAATGCAAGTACAAAACCCTGAACATTCTCATTACACATACTTTTCCATAAAGAAAAAGATCTACTTATCCCTACACTACCACTTATGAATTTAGTTTCCCTTAAAAAAAAAAAAAAATTCTCCTAAATCCCACAGCAATTCACAGACGTAAAAAAAATTAAATCTAGCTTTGGGATAAAATCTTTTTCAATCGTACTTTTGAATAGTGAACAAATTTAAGATTAATTTATAGGTGAGTCTCTAAATGACAGAGATCACAAAATAATTTAAATGACATTCTGGCTGCACATGGAAAACAAAATCTATTGTGTAAATATAGAAAATAACCAGAGGAAGATTTTTTTTAAACTTCTACTATTTCTGAAGTAGTTCAGCCATTTGCAAACTCTGGGCAAAATTGTATATAAGTAGGTCTTAAGTGGAAAGAAATCAGATAACATAAGTAGTATTGTTTCATAATAAGGGTACTATACGTTTACTTCAGGTTGAAGCAGACATTGGAAGGAAAAATAGTAAATTCTTTGCCTAGATATTTAGGCAAATACTCACTTTAAGTCCCTGTCATAAAGTGCTTTTTTAAGGTAGATAAGATAAAGCTCTTAGTTCAAAAGTAAGACTAGAGTTTTTAAAAATACAAAATAAACACTACATCAAATATAAAGTTTATTTAAATCTATTCAAATTTTTTAAATAGTCTACCTGAATCATCCTGGGCTTCATGAGCTTCACCATCATCTGTTACCTCTAACTCTTTCACAAAATTTGAGGGGAACAGTCCCAACTTGTTGTTCAGGGTTCCACTCCACCAGCCTTCTTCTACCTGAAAGAGTTCACAACTCAAAGATAATAAAAATTTCTCTTAAGTCTTCACTTCCCCCACAGAAAAACTGAGCTATAGAAGTGAATGAGCACAAAGTTAGTGATGCAAAATAATCCCTTTAAATCTACAAGAAAACACAAAGGGAAAAAATATATTTTGAGTAGATTAAATCTGTGTGGATTGGATTAATCATATATGGGATTAATCATATATCAATAGCACTTTGCAACACTTAACAACGAGAATTTATGATCAACTGTAATCTATGAAGCAAGTAATTTTCATGAAAGTATCAGATAACCAAGAATAATGTATTAACAGCAACAAGGAGATAGCTCTCTTCTGGAATGTCACTGTTTTAAACACTATGGAGCCTCTGTATGTAGTTATGACATACATTATTTAAGCATTTGAAAATTTCTGATTTGGAAAAAGTTTTATGAATATAAGAATATAACTTCCTAAATGGCACAAAAAATTACTAAGTAATTTATCTATTTTACTTGAACAGTGAGTCTTAACCCAAGTATGAAAAAGAATCACTTATTTTTAAAAGTCCAGATGCCAGGCTCAACTGAACACTCCCAACCCCAACCAGAAATATTCTCAGGAACAAAACTCCTTAGAAAAATGTTTACATTCACAAATAATGAGGCTTATTATTATTTAATAATAATAAGTTATGAAGTTATTTAATAATATTAATAACTTTAAAAATGTATAATTTCTTCTAAGGATGCTAAGAGGTCTTAATAAGTAAAAATAATTTTTTAAAGAGTAAACTATTTACTATCAAAATTTACTTGACAGCAGTACATGCAATATCATAGCTAGAAAAGGCTCTTTTTTCTGTTTAAAATATTTAAAAAAATTTTTTCATCTCATCACAGTTACAAAGGAAAATTTAATAAGTTATTCATCCAACAGGCACTATGTACAAGTCATGGTGTTAACTGATAGGAAAATATTCAAATTTGCACACGAGAAATCTCTGTCCTAGAATAAAACAATCTAAAGAAGAAAACGAACAATGAGCGGATAGTTACAATACAATGTGAGAGGTGTTATAGCAAAAGTGTGAACAAAATGCTGTAGGAGCACAAGGGAAAGGCATATACGAATCAAAAAACGCTCCCCTAAAAGCAAATGGCAAAAGAGCTGGACAGTTAAGGCTAAATGAGAGTTTACCAGACACAAAGCATGTGAAAAATGTGGTACCATAAAAATAAAGGACTTATTAATGGAATACATAGCTGAAATACGAGGTGCCTAGAATACATGCTATTTAAGAGAGAAATATAAGGCGGTAAATATGAAGAGTTTAGAATTTTTAGCACTTAAGGAGGCACCAAAGGATTGAGAGTTCTTAAACCAGGTGTGATGGAAATACGTAGAACAAACTGGAACGGGTACAACTAAGGGAACATCATCAAACTGTTAACTACACCTGAAATCCCAAATGGACAGCAATTGGGTAGTTAGGGTAAATAACTCTATAAAATTCCTATTAATTAAGGAATTCTTAAAAGGCAGGGTGGTATAGTGGTAAAGAGTACCGACTCAAAAACAAATTGTGTGGGTTCAGATTCTGGTGCTCTGCACGCCAGGCATATGAACTTGCACAAAAATACCTGAAACAAGATCACCTAACCCACATGCTCATCTACACGTAATCTTGACAGTCCTCCCACCGATTAAGTGGCAGGCTTTGTCGCCACTCCCTTCAATCTTGCTGGCTTATGACTTTCTTGTAACCAACAGAATGTGGTGAAAGTGATACTATCACTTTCAAGGTTGGATTATAAAAGGCTATCACTGTGTTCACTGAAATGCTTACACTTAGAGCCCTGAACTGCCATGTAATAAGTCCTACTATCCTGAGACACCTGAGAGCCCAATACAGTGAGAAAGCCAAGCCAAATGGAGAGGCTACATAATGGCTTTCCATAGGGAGTCCTGGTCTTTGAGGCTTCTAGACACTAGACATGTCAGTGAAGGAGCCTTCCTATGATTCTACCAGTACCCAACTTTGAACCTTTCCAGTTGAGGCCCCCAGATACCACAGAACAGAGACAAGACATCCCTCTGTGCCCTATCTGAATTCTGGACCCACACAACAAACCTAATGAAACAGTTGTTTTTTGCCACAAAATTTGGAATGGCGTGTCATGCAGCAACAGTAGATAAGCCAATCACTTATCTCTGTGATTCAATCTCTTGTTTGTAAAATAGGGGTAAAAATTCCTATCTCCTTAGGTTGTTTAGAAACTTAAAGGAAATAATAAGTGTGAAACACTTAGAATGGTGCTTCAGACATAATAGAGGCTCGATAAACACTATTATTATTGCCACCTGGTAGAAATAAACCAGAACTGCCTTTTGTCTAAACACATTGGAGTTTAACATAACAAGTGATAAATTACATATTAGCACACAAAATCAATCTCAGTGGCAATACATGATATCAAAACATATACTTTGAAAACGGCATCTTTAGCTGCTAAATAAAACTTTAATATTTCTTTAATGGTAAAAGCAGAGATATGAAAGGTTATTTTTTTTAATATTTTAAAATCTCATTCTAAGATACTAAGATGAGGGAAAGTGCTTTTGGGTTAATATTTGAATGTGATAATTCAAACAAGACAAAACTTTTTAAAACATTCTGCTTTTGTATACCTTTGCTATGCAAAAGGTAAAAAATCCTTCTATTTTTATGGCTTGTGCCTAAAGTGAATTAAGAATCAAAGAAAAGGTTTATATTCTTAGCTACTTAGATTATATTAACTTGAGCTAAAAAAAGCTTATTTTATTCTTAAAGTCAACAGATACAAATTCAGTACACAAATATAGGCATAGCAAGGATGAATAAAGCTTTATTTCTACAGATAAGACAGCCTTACTTTAAGTCATTAAAGATCCATTTTAAAGTCTGTATCTTAAAATTAAAAAAAAATGAAACTGGAAAAATAAATTTAACAAATTAATATTCTTACAAAGCATTTTTCTAATCGCCAGAGCATCAATTCCAATTGCTGCTTTATCTCTAAAACATGTTTTTGCCTTACCTCTTCGCTAATATCAATAGTATCTCCCACTTTCAGCTCCAGTTCATCCTCATTTTGTGGAATGTATTCAAAGAGAACTTTACACTGACGCTTCTTGGTCTCTAAAGGAGGTAACATAAAAAAATTAAGAAAAATCATGAAAACAAACAGTAGCACCTTTATTTACATACTATGCTTATCGTCATAGGATTTGCATGTATGAATAAAAACAGTACGTGGAAGCACTCTCAACAGCTAACCACAATCTACTCTGGCTGGCTTTCCACCTTGTCCCCACGTTACTATCTCTTCATCCTAAAATAAATTCACACCGACTACAAATAAGGTGGGCTCCCAGCAGTGAAATCTATTTATGTATCTGATCCCACTGATTATACAAAAGTAAAATACCCACTGCTAATTTTGAGACTGGAAACAGAGACAATAAAAGACACTGTTGGCACAACAAATTTATCACAGTCAAGTCCTCCAAGCCAGTGATTTTCAGACTACTTCCTGATCAAAGCTACGGATACTTCAAATGCACTAATTTAAGAGTAGCTGTGTCAAAAAAAAAGACAAAATGCACAAATCTAAAATGTATTTTATCTTCTTTAAGCTCTATTTTCTGACATAAAAATCAAACTCAGGTGAAGGTAAAAATAATTTTACTTTAGCTTTTCAAACAAGCTTTATTTATTCAGACAAGTAATGTTTAGGAAATGTAGGCCTTTAAAAAATGTAACGATTCTTTTTAATGAGTATGAGTATCTTTTTAAATGATTTAAAGTGAAGAAAGAGTATTAATTAGCCTCCCGCCCCCAAGCATATATATCAATTAGCTTTGAACAACCTAGTTATATTTTTTTCTGTGAAAACACTGAAATTTTATTGATATACTGCAAAAGACATTCACACCAAAATTTACTAAGTATGTGAGCAATTTTAGAAGCATAGAGACGAAAGTATTTTTACCATGCATTTCAGAAATTTCCCCCAAACGTGAAATCAGTACATATTTATAGTACAGAACAAAAAAAGTAATTCGTAATTGTTTACATTTCACAAGCCAGTGTCCTATGTCTTACAAAATGCTCTTCAGAACTTCAAATAATAGTAAATGTAAATGTCTGAAAATTGAAATTTAAACATGTACCCTCCTCTGCCCAATACTTTCATTTAAGCTGTTAGTGAACCACACAAGAGAATCAGTATTATATTTTCTCTGAGAGCAGGTCCCCCACCATTTGTACGTGGGCAACACACATTTGTGCAGCTCTTTTGCTTGCTATTATTATGTGCACTGTTTTATGAAAGAGACAATACAACTGAGCACACACTGCAGGTGGCCAACAATCTCAGGGAAAGCCAGTGCAGCTCAGGAGGCCTGGCCGCCGAGCCAAAGCCCCCCCACCAGTGGAAGCAAAAGCTGTACCTACAGAAATGGACACCGGATGAGGACATTTAAAAGAGCTTTGCAGAATCAGAACCTTTGCCAGCAAAGACACCAGAACTTCACACTTCCCAAAGAGCCTGCCCTATTTAGCCAAGAAAAAGGAAAATCACTCCCCGTACACTTCATGTGCCAATCGGACACCTGCCAGTTAACCCACGGGAGTCACGGCAGCAGCAGCAAGGATGCGCTCCTGGCAGCTGTCCAGGCTGGATGCCGCGTCCTCCCACCAGAGGACAGCGGCCTGACCCCGCCCAGCAGCGCTCTGGGCCCCTGAGGCCAGGTGAGGCCCCACAAGGAGCCGAACGTCTTATTTTACAGATGAGGAAACTGACAGCCAGAGGGTGATCCACGCCTGCTCACGGGACACAACAGTTGACAACAGAGTTTACCTCTCATTTAGGTGGCGGTTTATACCTGGGACATACACAAACTTGGGCACCTGTGCTTTCTGGTGTATAAAAAGAATAAAGATCTTGGGGGCAGTCCCAACAGTCATGTCCTATCAAGGCTCTCTTTTCCACTTAAAACCTAGTTATAGTCTAATCAAAAGCTTTGTTTTTGTTGTTTTTCCTTTCACACTAGCATAATTCTCCAGAGTGTCTTCTTCCAAAATAATGTGCAAAATTATCTGCAAAGGAATTTTTCATTTTTCAAAGGAAAATCCATATTGGATAAAAACATCTAAACAGCCCCTACTATTGCTATAAAATGTGAGTCATTTATTTAAAAAAGAAAAAGTTTTCATATGATTCCATATTTTTATATGGTTCACTCATAAGTTAAGGCGAGTGCCTATATTAAACTTATCTATTAATTGGCAACACAATTAAAGGAATATGGAGATTCTTCACATTTCAAATGGCACATACAATGTCTACCCATACATATTGGTCAATAAATATTTACTGAATTTCTAAAATGTATCAGAGCCTTTACCAAGCAGAAAAGAAAATGCATGTAAGAGTAGAACTGTCAATAAAAGGATATGCAAAATTCAATTTTTTAAAATAACTATAATGAGTATTTTCTTAAGTAAACTCCATATAGCTTTTCAGATCTACAAAGAAATTAATGATAAAGTTTTGTGGGTTTTTTTACGGTACGCAGGCCTCTCACTGTTGTGGCCTCTCCCGTTGCAGAGCACAGGCTCAGCAGCCATGGCTCATGGGCCCAGCCTCTCCCCGGCAAGTGGGATCTTCCTGGACCGGGGCACGAACCCGCGTCCCCTGCATCGGCAGGCAGACTTTCAACCACTGCGCCACCAGGGAAGCCCTCAAGTTTTTTTTTTTTTAATCAGTATTTTATAAATAAACCCATTAATAAGGAAGAGGATAAACAAAGTACAACAAAGACAGGGACATATTTTCGTCTTTTATGTACCAGTACCACTCCAAGTCCTTCACAAACATCTCCCACACAAAAGGTCATAAAAACTTGTTATACATATCATTTTACCAATGAGAAACAGGAACTCAGCGGTAATTGTCCAAGACTGCAAGAAAGAGGCAAAACTAGAAGACACTCACTTCTGACTCCTAAGCCTTTTATCTTCCCACTGTATCAGGCTGTCTCCTTTACAGATTAGAGTGCTTTAACAAAGCTCATGCACTCTAGTCACGTTGGATCCTTACTCCCTGAAAATACCATGGACTTACTTATCTCCATGGGTCTTCCAAGGGCTGCAATTCTAACTAGAATAGAAGGCCATACTCCCCAATCTTTACGTAAATGATATGTCCTACCTAAAGAAGAGCTTAAATACACCTTGCTCAATGACTCCAGTATAGAACTGCCCTTTCATTTGAATCTTAACTGCACATTATATATATATCTCTAGTATGGTTCTTAATAGTATAAAACACTATAATAATAATTACAAACATTTATCGAGCACTTCTTATAATATTTACTTAACGTGTTAATACCTCTAAAACCCTATGAGGTATAATCATTACTATCACCCCTGTATTACAGTAATTTGATGTTTTCCTCTGTTAAACTGTGAGTTTTGAATCATTATCCATACCCAGCTTTATTTGGCAGATTTGACTGTCCACACTAACATTGCTCTTATGGTCTTCATACCCACAGGTATTATGGTATTCAACACATAAATGTCAAATAACTTCAGAAAAACCTTTTAGAAATATTTTATATTTTTTGAAAAACAAAACCAAATTGTGTGAAATTACACACTAAAGTGACCTTCCTGTTGTTTCTACTGAAACAGAAAATCCTGTATTTTCAAATGTAGGTCATCAAAAATGGCAAGTATTTCATGGTTCTAAAAAATAGATCTAAATATTCAGATCAAACAGAGTTCTTAAACTGTGGAACTATTTCTTATTGAAGAATAGTTTTAATTTTTCCAGCAAATGCTAAAATAAAAAGCATACCACACTCAGAAGCTGGGAGGTTGAATGCTAAAATTTCAGAGATAGCAACAAAAAGATTTCTGATCCGTTTTTGGTTTCATTTGGTTCTGGAAAGTATATCTTCAGATTTTATTATAGCATTTAAAATTTTCTAATATAAAAAAATACTTTTTTAATCAATTTTTTCTCCAGTAAGCAAAGATAATCATCAAGAGTTAAGAAACATTAAGACTGAGCCATTTGCTACATGGCTGAATCTTCTTTAAAATTTTTTTCTTATTCTCAGCAATAAAAAAATCATATTACTTAGGCCATTAAGTGAAAAATTCAAGCTATTCAAGATTCTAGCTATACTGCTGAGATATACCACTTAAGATAATCAAAATCTTAGAAGACATGATCGCCACAGTCATGAATAAAAAAAAACGCATGTGCTTAGGGATGAAGTATCATGTCTACAACATACTTTCAACTGATTTAGTTTAAAAATGTATTTATACATGTATATAGAGATAAAGCCAATATAACGAAATGTTAACAGCAAGCTTAGGTGAAGAATATACCATGTTTACTGTACAATTATTATTTCAACTTTTCTGTAAGATTTTAAGTTTTTCAAAATGAAATACAAAATCAAAACACCCTACCCCATTCATTTATTTGAGAGGCCACAGCTGGGGAGGAGTCATTTGAGTGAGTCATTTTCCCCTTATAAGTCAGAATATTTTAATGTCAAAGAGCAGAGCCTGAAATAATATGCCCCCCCTTTTTGTAATGTATGCTGTAAAGATGTATAGTCAGTGACCATATTTTGATGATATTCAGAACTTTCATTATCTTCTTCAAAAATGACTCAGAATTGGGAGGCATGCTACCAATTGTTCTCTGAGAATGAAACACTGTGTAGATTAGCATTTTAGTCAACTAATTTTTCATGTATCATTTCTTTCTGTATAACTACTAGTGATCTATCAGTATCAATCTAAATGTATATTTTACATTCAAAATAATTATTAACTAGGTGAAAAATCACTTCTGTAGCATGAGTTCCCACTAATAAGGAATACAAAGTTACAAGCACTGATGTCTTCCCTCACACATGCCTTAAGTAGATTCATATCTGGCATCAATTTTTTTCCAAATGTAAAGTGAAATATCTACTAATATTCCACATTGTATGTTATATAGAATTGTGATGCTGAAAGATGTCATTTATTAATGCAAGTAAACTACACCATTATCTTTGTGCCTGATTTTACAAGGGTCTCAGCAGTAATGTCATTTGTACATGTTTTTGCTATGAGAAGTGTAAATAGGTTCTTTTCTGTAACTTTAGCAACTTATTGCAATCAACTTTATCCAGGAAAATTTTCTGTGCTCACTCTAGAAAATACCTGTCTTACTAAAGAGGATATCATAGTTAACTTACACGCAATAGCAAAAGTTTCAATGGTTTTGTGACTAGACTTTGCAAAAAGGCCAACACTTTTTGGCTTTGGAGACTAGAGAAAAATAGCTAACAATTCCAGTCTCCAGATATCATACTATCTATTTGAACTTCTCCTTTTAGTTGCTTAGACAACATTCAACACACATGCAGATTCACCTGTCTTGGCACACAAAGATTTGAAATGAACCTTCACAATGCAGGCTTTATCATTACCAACCTTTAAAATGTTTTTTTTTAAAATATTAATGGTATTGATTAAAAGGGTATATACTATTATTTAACATTACAATGAACGGCTTTTGAATAACTGATCTATTCCATAAATTAAGGATATGATTCAAACTAACAGTAACAAAAAAAAAAAATCTGATAAAGAAAAAAAAAACATTAGCTGCTTTTCCTGGAAAAGTAATCTGAAAGCAAAAACAACCTGCATCCTGTTTTAAATGTTAGCTAGCACCAAATGACCAATTCAGTCTTTGCAGCACATGTACTTAAAAACAAATTATGGAGGATCCTTAGGAAAAAGCCTAAGCCTCCTGGCACCAACTATATAATGGTTTCTCCTTCTTACAGGAAAATGAATTATGACCAGGGTTCTCAAGGAAGGTAAAATTTAGAGTCCTTTCCCATTAGGAGACAAAATAACCTTGATGTCCTTTGTCCAGCCTCTACTTAAGATGAAATTTGTCCCTTTATAGCTCAGTAAAGCTAAAGAAAGTAGTAAATAAGTTTTACAACAGAGGTCACAAATAACCCTTTTGTGGGTCTAAAATTCTCCTCGTGCATAGAAATTCTATATAGAGATTCACCTGTAGGATGTGGAAATACTGTTATCTATCCCCCAATCCCCAAACAGAGTTAAAGAGTCGAGGACAACTAGAACTAGTAAACCGCCCACCCTCAGGCAGTACGCTGACAGCAGTATGGGTAATATCTAAATATTGTTTGTACATTGCATTTACTGGGAAACAAAGAACACCTATAACCCTTTATTGGTCTGTCTCAGTGTCATGAAACCTGTTTTTTATGAAAATCTGTTTTCATTTTATGAAAATAATCAAAGGGTGATATAACCCAGAAAGTGGACGTTTCCCCAAATTCATAGACAGTAGCACAGAAAGTAACAGGTTGAGATATGAGGACAATATAAAAATCATAAATAGTCTTACATTTGTGAAATGTATGTAAACAAAATTTCTTTATATTATAGACTACTTGGCACATAAGGCATTTTAGTACCAACGTCAAGCACAAGGGACCACAACATCAAAGACACTGATCGAAGATAAATGTGGTTACATACTCATTTATAACATATTAAATCAAATTGAACATAGTAGTCAGTATTCAGTCTCTCAAGGGGCTTCAGGTTTACTATGTTAAAACACTATCCGCTCCCATAAATGTAGTACTTCTTTGTATATGTTTAATGCTTTTTTGAGTAACAGTCTTTCCAAGACTAAGTTTTTGAGAACAGCAGTATTACCAGTCTTTTTTTCTTACAACTTTCTCACCAGCAGTAAAATAAAACTCAAGAGTTTAAGTGATCTAAGGTTGTAAGACAGACTCAAATTCATGTCCGATTTTAAACATGGTGCTCTCTCTCTATGCTAAACTGTTCTCTTAACATATTTACACTGAATACTTAAAAAGCACTCTGCTGGGCCAGCCACCTTGGAAAACTGAATGTACATGTTCAGATGGCTAACCACTAAAGAAAACGTTTTATCAAACGCTTACATCTATACTGCTTAAGGATGAGCAGACATTTTAGCATCCCATTAAATAAATGATATTAAAGTAAATTTAAGGCAAAGTGTTAACTATTTAATAGAGTATGTAAGACTAATAAGAAAACAATGCCTTATATCTTAATTTCCAATCCCTACAGATGGCTGTCGGCAGCTCATGCTGGATTACCAGATGAAGACTGAATACATGGGCCAATAAGTAGTAACATGAGAATAAGCAGGAAGTTTTTGTACTCTGTTACAAAAGGTTGAGCTAATTTTTCTTACTATAACTTATGGACTGTTATAAAAGAACATTCTATTTTGATTTAAATAAACAGGAAAAAAATTATTTACATACTCTTCTTAATGTTTTTGGTTTGTGGATGTGGCTGAATTCCTCCGGCTAGAAGTCCATAGGTGCTTATTCGTTGTACAAGACTTGCTACATTCCCTTGCCTTTCCCGTTTGATGGGCAAATTGTCATCCTTGGATTCTGTCTCTCTCTTAATTTCCTACAAAAGGGGAAATCAGCAAATAGGCAAATTAAGTTGTATTTTATTAAATTCTCAAATGTAAAATACCAAAACCAGGTACAGTGATTATTATATAAAACATAATATCAACAGTTTTCAACCTTTTTCTCTGCCCACACATATCTAAAGAATATAACACACTTTGGTAACAATGACTTATTAGGAGTTTAAGTCTTATCAGAACTAGAGATAGAGGTAAACCAAGTGAGGCTGAAACACCACCTCTATCCCAACACACAAAGAAACCCTGCAATCATAAACAAACAATAAGACAAACAATAATTCTAAGTCAGGGAACTGGGCAAACTTTTTCTATAATAGGCTAGATAGTAAAATATTTTAGGATTTGCAAGCCATACAATCTCTGTTGCAACAATGAACTCTGCCATTTGTAGTGCAAGAGCAGTCATATACTTAAATGAATGAACAGAGCTATGCTCCAACAAAATTTTATTTATGAACACTAAAATTTCAATTTCATATAATTTTTCACATGTCATTAAATACTGTTCTTCACTCAAATTTTTCCAACTATTTGTATAATTCTTAGCTAGCATTCTCAGCTCATGGACACTATAAAAACAAGTGGTGTTTAGATCTGGCCCATGGGCTGTAGTTTGATAAACCCTAAGTCATAGGTCTAACAGAAGATAGGTGAATCTTCATGAAAAGAAGTATGAAGTTTTATTGGAAGACATAAAAGAAGACATATGAAAGAGAAGTCATGCCATGTTCAGTGACTGAAAACTCATTATCATAAAGATAGCATTTTCCCTTAAAACTGATGCAATGATGCAATGCAACTGAATAAATATATCACAGATTTGGGAGAGCAATTAAAAAAACTGGTTCTAAATTTGTAGAGAAGAACGAAAGACCAAGAACACCCAAAATACTTCAGTGAAAAGAAAGTGAGGGGACTTTTCTTTTAACCAAGATATAAAGAAAAACTGTATGATACTATAAATTAGTGTGTACTGGCATATAAACAGACATACTGATAATGAAACAAAATAAAGAGTCCATAAACAGACAAACTTGATTTACAACAGGCAAAAAGTGAGGGGAAAAAACTGAATCTTAAAACACATGGTGCTTATAATGCTCCACATTTAGGGAGTAGGGAGTGAAACTGGATTCCTACTTCACACATTTGATATTAAAATTAACAGTTTCTGTTCATTAAAAGTAACCATGGAAAATAAAGAAAATCACTAACCAGGAGGTATTTTTCACATATAAAGTTAACAAAGAATCTGTATCTCCAGGTGTTTATGTCTACTGCAATGTTAACTAGTTGTTACTCTCTAGCTGGTAGGATTTCAGATTACTTTGACTTCTTTATACTGTTCAGAAGTGTCTGATGCTTGCTTTGTTTGTGTTTTTTAAAAAGGCATATCATTTTGCAAACAGAAAAAAAGTTTTCCATTTTGGGAAAACTGTTAAGTTGGTGAAAAATTCTGAAAATTATTAAAGTACAAATCATAGAAGACACACAAAACATTTCACACTATAGTGGCTGCTTCATTTTTATTGGTAATGTACTTAAGGAAAAACACTTCAATTTGCTATTAATACATGACACACCATATGAAAACCTCACGGTTTTCAGACTGCACTAAATATTTTTCAATCTAATGAAAATATGAAATCTATGTAAAAACTGGTAGTTACAAACCTCAACATGCCAAGGAGTATTCATTTTGGATTCTCTTGAACATCTCATGAGCCACCTACATTTTATTTATTTATTTTTAACATCTTTATTGGAGTATAATTGCTTTACAATGTTGTGTTAGTTTCTGCCGTACAGCAAAGTGAATCAGCTATATGTACACATATATCCCCAAATCCCTTCCCTCTTGTGTCTCCCACCCTCCCTATCCCAACCCTCTAGGTGGTCACAAAGCATGGAGCTGATCTCCCTGTGCTATGTGGCTGTTTTCCACTAGCTATCTGTTTTACATTTGGTAGTATATATATGTCCATGCCACTCTCTCACTTCGTCCTAGTTTACCCTTCCCCCTCCCCGTGTCCTCAAGTCCATTCTCTATGTCTGCGTCTTTATTCCTGTCCTGCCCCTAGGTTCTTCAGAAACTTTTTTTTTTTTAGATTCTATATATATATGTGTTAGCATACAGTATTTGTTTCTCTCTTTCTGACTTACTTCACTCTGATGACAGACTCTAGGTCCATCCACCTCACTACAAATGACTCAATTCCATTTCTTTTTATGGCTGAGTAATATTCCATTGTATATATGTGCCACATCTTCTTTATCCATTCATCTGTCGATGGACACTTAGGTTGCTTCCATGTCCTGGCTATTGTAAATAGAGCTGCAATGAACATTGTGATACTTGACTCTCTTTGAATTATGGTTTTCTCAGGGTATATGCCCTCTTGAACTGTTGGTGGGAATGTAAAGTGATACAGCCACCATGGAGAACAGTATGGAGGTTCCTTAAAAAACTAAAAATAGAACTACCATACGGCCCAGCAATCCCACTACTGGGCTACCTACATTTTAAAAAGATTAAATAAAAACTAAAAAAGCTGAAAGCTATTGGTACAGGAGACCAAGAACTTGGCTTGATATTCAAATCTTATTCCTCTAGGAAAAGAATTCCAATCTGACCAAATATGAGACAGCAGACAGGTTCAAGAGACAAGATGACCTGGGTATAAATCTTGGTTCTATCCTGTTGGCTAGCTAAATAACTAGATATTTGTGTTATCTTTTAATAAAAATTAACCACATAAACAAGTATGATATATTAATATAATGACAATGTCTCCCGCTTCTAAAAATATTAATTTACAACATATTGCTCAAGATCTAGAAACATTTTGAGGACCTTCAATATTCACTGAGACACAATCAAATCCATGAATATTAGGTATAATAAATCTTCTGAGGACAAAAAACACAAAAGGGGAAGGAAAACAAAATTAAAATATATACAGTCTACACTGAATAGGGAAAACTCAGGTTTACAGCCTTCCAAATACATTGTGCCAACTAAGATGTTATCAAAAGTATCAAGCGACTTTCAGCTCTAAGCAAAATTACAAATAAGGTAAAGTCTGCTTTAGGCTCCACCCCCTCCGCCTCTGGAACCCCTCCCTGCTACAATCTATTTCCACCAGATACACACACACACACACACACACACACACGAACTCTCTCTCTCTCTCTCTCTCTGTCTCATCAACCTATTCTCTTCCCTCGTGCCTGGACACATAGTACCTCCAAATTACTCTTTGGCTATCATCTTAAATAGCAATTATATTGAGTACCTATGAAGTGTTACTAAGGCTTCCAGTGTTTCTTCCTTCTTCTGCCCTTTGTTTCCTTTTACCTAGTCAGCCAGTAAATAAAATACATATTAACATTATAGCATCTCTTTCCTACAAACTTTGCTTCCTTTACTGACTTTGAAAATGACTCCAGGAGATGCAGTAAAAGAGGTGTCTTCACTTGAGAAAGTATCATGTATTGAGAAAGCAAACTCAAAAAAACTAAATCTCATTCTACAAATGAGGGAAGCCTCCTACACAACAGGTAATGTCAATACAAAATTGGCCAAGAAAAAAATACATTGTGGATAATCTCCATATAGATAAGAATGTACTATATTGATTTGCTTGGTTTCATAAGGATAAGAAAGTAGGATAAGGAGTATGAAGTAGCAAATTAAAGGAAAAGACAAAAAATATAAGCAAATGAGGGGTAGCTTTAAAAAGGCTGGAGAAGATATAGTTACTCTCCATCTACTGAGGTAATCAAATATACTTAATTCTGATTACACTGACCAAAAACAGATAAAAGGTTAATCAATAAGATTCACAAACCACTCCTTCATGTTGAAATATATCTATTTTACAATTTGGTTATTTGATAATGGCCAGTACATGACCATGATCTGAAAATAGAAAGCAATTACCCTCTACAACCTAGAAGCAAAGGTCACAAAGAATAATAAAAACCAGATTAGATGGCAAGAGCTTCCTTTTACTTCTCAAATGGAATAGACAGATATCTTAATCACCAAATCCCTAAACAGAGTTACAGTCCTGCTTATGCTAATTAAAATCTGAGGAATACAGTAGTCCCTCCTTATCCACAGGGTCCCAAGACCCCCAGTGGATGCCTGGAAATGCAGACAGTACTGAGTCTTACATATACTGTGGTTTTTCCTATATATACATACCTAAGATAAAGTTTAATTTATAAATTAGACACAGTAAGAGATTAACAACTGATAATAAAATAGAACAATTATAACAATATACTCTAATAAAAGTTATGTGAATGTCATTTCTGTCTTTCAAAAAATCTTACAAATATAATGCCTTTTCCATCTTAACTAAGCATCTATCACACACCGTGACCATAACTTTTCCAGTTTGAGGTGAGACAGCAAAACTAGTATGAATTCCTTTTTTCTTCTTCACAATTTCACAGACAGAAGATTCATTCTTACCATAGATCTTAGCAACCTCAGCACATGATTTTTTTTTCTTTCCTTATTAAGCTTTCATCTTTTCACTTAAAGGAAGCACTTTACAGCTTCCGTTCACATACCTGAAAGGTCAGCATCACTATTCTTAAGCTTTGGGGCCATTATTAAGTAAAATAAGGGTTACCTGAATGTAAGCACTGCAATACTGTGACAGTTGATCTGATAATCAAGAGGGCTACTACTAAGTGATGGGTAGGATATGCTGGACAAAGGGATGATTCACATCCTAGGCAGAAGGGCACGCAATTTAAAACTTACGAATTGTTTATTTCTGGAATTTTCTGTTTTAATATTTTCGGGCCACAGTTGACTGTGGGTAACTGAGGCTTCGGAAAGCAAAACCATGGATGGGTGGGGGGGACTACACTTATTTTTAATTTAACATTCAGGATTTCCAGAAGTGTTATATAAAACTAGTGCTTCCACTTTACAGAAGCATAAATCAGAAGATATGGAAGAGTGATATTACTAAAGAAAAGAAAAATAAGCAGGATTAAATATTTATATGATACATGTCCACTGTTTTAGCTTTGACTGAGTCAATATTAGACCCACAATTGAAAAATTAGGTTTCCAACATAACAAAGTGGTTTACCTCATTCCTAAAATTTTCATTTTGTTTCTCAGAATATAAGTGATAGTATATAAGGTATGATCCAGAGGAACTACCTTGAGTCATTAGATTTTCGTTTTCATTACAATTAAATTAAATAGATATCCACAAAAAACCCTTAAGTCTAAAGAAAAATGACCAACAGGAGAAAATCTCCATAATATGAAATCAATATGTACCTTCTGAGTGCCAACATATCAAAATTTGCAAGGAAAACAATGACAGATATAATATACCAGGGCTATTTTGCAAGTTTCTCAACTTATTCTCTCCCTCAAATATGCTATTCTCCACATAATTGCTGTCTCTCTAATTTTAACAAAGGGCCTCCCTATTTCAGCAGCCCCTCCCCAATTTGGAAAAGGCAAAAATAGGAAAGGGAGGGGGAGTTATGCACATTCATTGTCAATGGCATCCTACTCCTTTCCTTTTTCTGTCACAAGAATGTTAATGAGAGCCAAGTGAAGTAGAGTGGGAAAAACACTAAATAAAGAACCCTTCTCTTAACCATATTCTTTCAGACACACAACACTTACTGAAGTGGACTGAAAATGCCCCCAAAGTTTATGATGGTCATACTTTTCATACTAGTTTTGGTAATTCAAGAATGTTATTTGAGCTTTCAGCCCTAGGATGAAAGAGTTTTAGGATAAGAACTGCAGGGAATGAGGGCTAGAGTACCTATGACTCAAAAGACATCAGGCCTACATGGAGACCCTTCTCTCAAAGCTGCTAGACTCCTTGAGGTCACAGATGACACTGACATGCAGGTAATGAGTACTGATCCACAAAGCAAAACCAGTCTAGCTTCTGACACTCAAGCTTTCCTGGTTTAAATTATTTCTACAACTTAAAATATCTTAGCAGAAAGAAATTTATTAACTCTTTAAGGGCAAAAATTAAAATTTAACTTTCCAGGTAAGTCCAAGGTAAACATTAACATGATGTATATAATAATGCCTCGAATTTAAATTTGTGGTATGAAAAACAGGATGTAAAGGGAGGAGGGGGTACAAATAATTCAGTTTAAAACATTTTCTAGGGGCTTCCCTGGTGGCGCAGTGGTTGAGAGTCCGCCTGCCGATGCAGGGGACACAGGTTCGTGCCCCGGTCCGGGAAGATCCCACATGCCACGGAGCGGCTGGGCCCGTAAGCCATGGCCGCTGAACCTGTGCGTCCAGAGCCTGTGCTCCACAGCGGGAGAGGCCACAACAGTGAGAGGCCCGCATACCGCAAAAAAAAAAAAAAAAAAAGCCTGAAACACATTATCAAGCTCCGAGAACTCTTCAAAAGGGACCAAAATTCCACTTTAAATTAAAAAATATAAGGAACAGCAATTCACTTACCAGCACCTGAGACATCTTCTGTAAACATACTCACTTATTTTTTAAAGCACTAAAGTAAAAACACTGTAACAATAACAGATCATATAATAACCTGTAGCATCTCCAGAATCAGTATGAAGCTCATAAAAAAGCTGCTTCAAAGCTCAAACACTGGGCTTCCCTGGTGGCACAGTGGTTAAGAATCTGCCTGCCAATGCGGGGGACACAGGTTCGAGCCCTGGTCCAGGAAGATCCCACATGCCACGGAATAACTAAGCCCATGCACCACAACTACTGAGCCTGTGCTCTACAGCCTGCAAGCCACAACTACTGAGCCCGCATGCTGCAACTACTGAAGCCCCTGCGCCTAGAGCCCATGCTCTGCAACAAGAGAAGCCACCACAATGAGAAGCCCGCGCACCGCAATGAAGAGTAGCCCCCGCTCGCCGCAACTAGAGAAAGCCCGTGCACAGCAACGAAGACCCAACGACCCAATACAGCCATAAATAAATAAATAGATAGATAAATGAATGAATGAATGAATGAATGAATGAATCCTGTGAAGCAACAGCTAGGAATTTAACTGAGAATGCTTACCTTAACAAAATTATCAGGAAACATTCCTCTTCTCCCATTTAGTTCTCCTTCTAGCCATCCTTCCTCCTGTAGTTTTCTCACGTTCCTGATGATTTCCCCAACTCGAATAGTTAACTCATCATCATGTACAGCATCATAGTCATACTCCACAATATAGTCAACTAAAAAAAAAAGAAAGAAACATCTAAAGCTTAATTCATGAAATGCTATTAACCATGTTAATAAACTTAAAACTAAGGAAACTGTTTAGCAATGATAATTAATATTACAAAGGTACCATCAAAGCTTACCTGTTTTAAATATTTGGCTACATCAGCAAATTTCTTGATTGCCTGAGTATAATGCACAGTACCAGTTTTAAGCAGGAACCTCAACACAATGTGCAATTTACATCGTCACTTATTTTTCCAGTCAGCTAGAGATCCTTTGTGACACACTCTAAAGTGGTTCCCATGATCCCCATCTCTTGATATTCATGTCCTTATGTAATTCTCTCTCCTTAAGTGTGGATATGACCTATGACTGACTTCTAACCAACAGAATATGACAAAGAGGATGGATCTGTATGTGATTACATAAGATTGTAACGTCCACCTTGCTAGGAAACTCTGTCACTTGCTGGCTCTGAAGATGCAAGATGCTTTATTGAGCTGGCCTATGGAGAGGACCGCATGCAAGCAACTGAGGAGGCCTCTGGCTGACAGCCAGCAAAAACTGAGGCCCTCAGTCCAACAGCCCACAGGGAACTGAATGATGCCAACAACCATGTGAGCTTGGAAGCAGATCCTTCCCCAGTTGAGAACCCAGCCCTGATCAGTACACTGACTGCAGCCTTGTGAGGGACTCAGCCATGCCCAGACTGGTGAATCACAAAAACTGTGAGATAATAAATGTATATTGTTTTAAGTTGCTAAGTTTGTGGCAATATTCTTCACAGAACAGTAGAAAATGAATACACCCTGAAATGAAGACTCTTAAGGATCCATTTCACCTCTTTTAAGATTTTTAGGTTATAATAGGACATCATATACACATAGCATTAACATTTTCACAAGCCATACCTCCACTCATCTTTTCTTCCTCCTATAAAAATGATAAGAAAAAAGAACACTCACACACACACACACACACACACACACACACAAACAACCAAAAAAAAGGAAAGGGAATATGGGCAGACACTGCTGGCTGCCAAACCAACAGCCATTCCCACACTGACTCCTCTTCCTTCGTCCTTTCTCACTGAAACTTGATTTTGTTCAGGTATATGGAGACCCTGTACTTTTACAAATGAGGCTTCTCTCTCAGTCCTAGGGGGTTAAATCTTAACTATTCTAGACCAGCACTTCTCAAACACTAATGTACAATCAAGTCATCCTGTTGACTTGGGAATCTTGCTTAAATGCAGACTGACTAAGTAGGTCCTAGGATACCTAACGCTGCTGGTCAAAGAGGCAAAGGTCTAAAGATAGTTGATTTATAGTCAATTCCATTCATATTCCCTCTCCCTCTCCCTCTCCCTCCCCGCCCACCACACACAGACTGGTTTTCAAATACACATGCGATGGATCGATTGACCAATACAATGTAAGCAGGGGTTCTGGGAAGGTTTCATTTGACCTTATAAACAAAACACAAGGAAGGAATGTACTCCTGCAGACTCTGCATGTTCTTCAGTGAGAATGTAATGGACAAAACTGCTACAACTAGTTGAGACAAGAAAAACAGCAGATCTGATTAGAAGAGAAGAAAGATGAAAATGGCCTGGATCTTTGCTAGATTCATTAAACTGCTAAGTTAACCAACCCTGTATCTCCAATACCTTTAGATTTCTTGTTATAGAAGTAGTTTTTTCTTAACTTTTAAATAAATTCTAGATAGGACTGTATTTGCAGCTGAAAACATCCCAACCTGAGAAGGGAACTAGTGAGAAATTTTTTAAATTTGTGAAAATGTACCCATAACTGATAAAGCCAGAAGCCCAGAGAACTTAAGGAAACTATAACTGAGACATCAAACTGCTCTCCAGAACCCCAGAAAGGCTAGAAATTCAGAAAAGGAGTGCTCATAGGAAATGTAGAACTGAAAACAGGGAAATTAATATCTGTATGGAAGAGCTGACACCCATTATCAACCACAATAACTCTGAGACAATAATGCTATATAGGCAGGTATTTTTTTCGAAGGTAAAAAACTAAAGGGTTCATCTCAGACACACACACACACACACACACACACACACACACACACAAAATAGTTTGGGGAAACTAGTATAGCTACTATGGATGAGTGATGGTTTCTTAGAAAAATGACTACTGATTTCCAGAATTTAGAGGTCTCCAGAGCAATGGGCAGCTCCCAACCTACTAATTCTAAAATAAAACTTAAGTCCTACCCACATAAACAGAGTTCCCAATTGGCTTTATATTTATTGTTTATTCATAAATATGAATAGTACACAATAGTTAATCATGAAAGACCATGATAAATTGAAAAATTACTCCTGGATGAAATATACACCCACTGCTCCCCTTCCAGAATTATTCAGTCTTAAAGTTATTAGGTGTAGAAAAGCACAGTGCGGGGAGAGGAGGCCAAGGTTGGGAAGGAGTCTGAGAAGGTGTGAGAAGACAGGGGCCAAAAAGAGCAAAGAAGGTATCCAAAGCTGGGGGAGGGGTGGTAGTGATGCTATCAGAGCCAAAGTAGGGTGAGAAGGGTGTCCATCTATGGAGGCTCCCCTAGTGCAGTCTATCAGTACTCTAAGGTAGGGTGAGGAAGGCATTCATGCAGAGAGGCAACATGATATGGTGTGCCAGCAACCAATCACAGGGGTGAGGGCATCCAAGCTGAAGGGCAGCTTAATGAGAAATATCAGAGGCCAAATGGTGTTGGGGGTAGGGCCAGACTTCCATGCCGAGATGTGGGAGGGTGGAGGCAACCTAGAGTGGGGACTAACAGCCCACACAGAAGAAAAGAGTGTCCATATAAGGGTGGGGTGACAGCAGAGATGGAAGACTGATTACATCCAGGGGAATTAATCAAATAAGTAAATATATTAAGAACAATGGAAGCCAAGTTTCTCTATGAAAGGGAGTTAAAAATATAAAGGGAAAAGGCTTCATTTGATCTTGTGATATTAAATGGGAATGAGAAGTATCATCATGAACTCATGGTTTTCAATACATAGACATTCACATATACATAAAACACACACACACCACACACACCCCCCCCACACACAAGCTCTGTCCACTGAAAGGGCCTGAAACCACAACATTCCAATGGCAATGAGCAAACCTAATGCCGAGATCTTCTAAAAACCATTTTCTACTGAAAGGAACCAGGAATCCTTGGGAAGATAGGCAATTCCAGCGCTAAGGCAGGAAAAGTACAAAATAAGCCTGAAACATGATGTTGTGGCAGAAAGCAAAGAAGTTCTCAAAAAAAGATAAGGTGATGCCAAAGGACACAGAGAAGTGATATCAGAAGGGCTCCTACTCACCAAGTCAGGACAATCTGAGCATCAAAGTAAATAATGACTGTAACAGAATATACCCCACTGAATAAAGTAAGAAACTATAAATAAATGTTAACTTCTTAAATTTTATAACTGAATTGTGATTAAGTAGGAGAAGATCCTGATTTGTAGAAAATACTAAAATATTCAGGAGAAAGGCATAAGTCAGGAAAAAATTCTTTGTACTGTACTTTAAACATTTCTACACCTTAATGTTTAAAAATTAAAAAGGATTTAAACATGTACAAATTTTTATCTTCAAGAGATGTAATTAAGTTCATAAAATCAGAATAGAATGCTATGAAAAAAGAAATGAGAAAATAAAAAGCATTTGAAAATGCATCTTCCAAAATGTCTTTTTTTTTTTTGCAGAGGTGGTGACAAACCCAAAAACCTTTACAAAAAAAGGTAAAGGAAAGAGACATAAAGAAAATATGAAAGCAAATGTGACACAGATGATCAATCCAGACAATTCAACATCCAATTAACAGTTCTAGGGGGGAAAAAAAGAGAAAAATAGAGAATAGACAATGAAATAATACAAGAAAATATTCCAAAGCTATATGAAACATATCTTCAAATAGAAAGAGGTCAGTGAGAGTCCAGTACAATGAACAAGTAAAAAAGTAAGTACTCACATCTAGGTGAAATTTCACAACAAAGATAAACATATCCTAGAAAGCTCTCTGAGAGAGTTCCATCTACAAAAGAATGAGAATCATATTAGGAGACTTCTCATTGGCAATACCAGATTCTAGAAGAAGAAAAATAAAAAGGCAAAGCCACTTAAGTACTGAAGGAAAATGAATTCCATACTCAGTGAAATCAACAGACAAGTATAGGTTATAACATTTTCACACAGACAAGGACAAAGAAAATTAACTCCTACATATGCAATTACATGATGTTATCCAGTAAGAACCAAAACAGAGCAGGATACAAAATTCAAGAAATAGTAGAGCCAGGCTTACAGTGAGAAAAGTTCTAAGATAGCAATTGTGCAACAAATCTAAGGAACAGTCTAGATTAAGCAAGAGACAGAAAGTTCTAGGAGGTATTTGGTGGCAAAAAGAAATGAGAGACAGACTGTGAAATTTTATACTATCCTGAAGAATCTGGAACTCAAAGAGACAATACAGCTAGATAAGGAGAGGAAAAACTAAAGATGATTACAAACTCCTGGAAAGGCAAAGAGCTATACAATGTTGAAAATATAATCATCATATATACTATTTGGCTGCACAGTAAAAAATATTTACGTGGTCATAATAAAAATAATAACTAGCTTCTGAGTTAACATTGAAAATCAATCTCTAACAAAATAAAAAGACTAAATTATGGTTACAGAAGAAAATATAAATGTTAACAAGCCTTCACATTATAGTATAAAGTAAAGATTAGGGAGGTTGATAAAGAGAAGGATAGAGGTACTAATATCTTCACCATACAAAGTGCTAAGTCCAGAAATACTATCTTACTTGCTGAAAAGAAAAATAAGAGTATAACTATATACTCAGGATTTAGAAAGGTAACCAAGAGAGAAATAAAACCATATTGAGATAAATGGAAAACAGATGTGAGATTACAATAAGCTAAATCGTTACCTATCATATCAGAAAGTTAAAAAATGAAAGTATCAAACCAAAAAACAGCTATAGAAACTTGGGAAACTTGTTATTTAGAAATACAAAAGCCAAAAAAATTAAAACTGAAAGATAAGATAGTTCAAAGTTGTTTCCCTCTGAAGAATGGAAATAGAAATAGAGAACAGTGAGGCAAGGAAATACTCTTTTTTCATTATAAGTCTTTTAATACTTTTGTATTTTTATAGCATATATAGATATTATTTGGATAAGATTTTTTTTTACAAAGCACTATGTATTAAAGTGGCTTGTCCAATATTATTGCAAATATAACTCATGATTCTATGTGTTATAATTTAAAAGTTTACTGAGTCAAAGATAATTTATTTCTCCTAAAGAAAACACCATATGGTAAATAAGGTTAAATTCTTCCCCTTTTAAACATTCATAATTAGGCTTGCAATACAATGTTAAATAAGAAAGGTTATAAAACATAGGTATAGTAACAACATATTTTTGTAAAAAAGGAAGAAACAAAAATATGCATAGAAAAATATAAAGAGTTACATTCCAAAATGTTAATGGATGCCTGAAGGGATCTAAGATGCTGTTTGTTATCTCCTTTTCTTTCATCTTTAGTAAAGAATTAAAAAGGGTGGGTAGATTGGGAGTTTGGCATTGACACGTATACACTGCTATATTTAAAACAGATAACCAACAAGGACCACTGCACAGAGGCAGGGAACTCTGCTTGGTATTCTGTAATAACCTAAATGAGATAAGTATTTGAAAAAGAACTGATACTGAATCACTTTGCAGTATACCTGAAACTAACACAACACTGTTAATCAACTATACTCCAATATTTAAAACAAAAAAGAATTAATCTCAGCCAAAAGAGAGGTTAGGAATTGGCCTCATCCTGATCTCTAGGAAGAGTGTTTTTGTTTATTTAAGGACTCTGGAGTTCCTTAGGCACCTCTGTTTACCTGAGGACTTTACCAAACAAGATCATTATCTTGGGGGCTTCACACCATGCAGCATCTGTTCTACCTCTGGAAGGGCTAGACACTAAAGGTCAGTCACATGGGCAGTCAACTACATCTTCTCTATAAAACTCTGGACACCAAGACTCAAGTGAGCTTCTCTGGTTGGCAATACTCTGCATGTTGTCATACATCATCACCAGGAGTTAATGCTGTTCAAGACTTCAGAGAGAGAGAATGACATCACACCTGGAACCTTCCTGGACTCTGTCTCATGCTTCTCTCCCCTTGGCCAATTTGCGGTACACGGGCCTCACTGTTGTGGCCTCCCCCACTGCGGAGCACAGGCTCCAGACACGCAGGCTCAGCAGCCATGGCTCACGGGCCCAGCCGCGCTGCGGCATGTGGGATCCTCCCAGACCGGGGCACAAACTCATGTCCCCTGCATCAGCAGGTGGACCCTCAACCACTGCGCCACCAGGGAAGCCCCCCTTGGCCAATTTTAATCTGTATCCTTTTACTATAATAAACCATACCCAAGAGTATAACAGCTTTCAATGAGTTCTGCAAGCCCTTCCAGCAAATTGTCAAACATGAGGGCAGTCGTGGGAACCCCCCAAATCTGCAGTTGTCAGAAGTAAGGGCATTCTTATAAACAATAACCCACACCTTGGCATTTTTCTACAATAAACATATAATAATTGGGTAAAAATAAGTTACTAAGAACACTGATGCTCACTAGACAGTATGTAAATATTGTATTTACAGAAAAGTTAAAACTGTTTAAATAAAAACTCATTTAATTCATGAGTTTGCTATACAAACTAGCATGCAGGCCATCATTCCAAGAATCAGCACCCTCCATATTGTGCAAACTCAAAAAACTCATTCTTTCATTGAAAACTGGTACATTGCAAAACAAATTAAACTTCTATATTTCAAACTAAACAAAACTCTTCCACCATTTAAAACAATTGTGTTTGACTGACTAATTCTCTTCACTTTAAGTGCTTGCTTAAAGTGAAGAAATAAATGTTGACGAAAAGCATTTGGGAGGAAAAGGAAAAAAAGAAAATGTGTACATCCTGAAAAACACTCTAGGATGTATAAGGTATACAGACCCTTGTCTATCACTAATGGCTCTTTCTACCTGACCTACTCTCTATGAAACCCATCATTTAAGATTACACATTTTGTTTGTGGATTATTCATCTTTCATTTCAAATGTGACTACCAATGAAAGAGAAAGTAAAATTTAAATTACTTTAGCTACTTAACAGTTTATTTTTATAGTGTGAAGAAAGCAACCCAAGTTAATCACATACCATATTTTAGGATTCATGTGATCTGCAGAGTAATAAAGATTTAAAAATATGGCATCAAAAAAGACTCAAAATAAAAGAACACTAGATAATTTGGACCAACCCTCACAGGAAGACAACTAAAAAAGCTGGATGCAATATAAAAATCACCTTCTCAGACAGACTAAATTACTAAAAATATATGTTATCAGGTGAAACTGAAGTGAGAACTGGAACCCAGAGAAGTAACTATGATACTGAGGCTACTTTCGCTCTGGAAAGTATTTGCCAATTCTAAAGACATGACAGAGGCTAAGCGGCACTTTCAGCAGCTTTGCCGTTCTAGGATTTGAGAGTGGAGTTCAGGAACTATCGAGGGTGGTAACTCTGAGAATCTACATGCACACTTTGGGAAAGGACCCTAAATAACTGCACCCAAGCACCATAGCCCAATGTTATGTGGATGACTCAAGAAACCTCATACCATTCAAGTGGTTCAAGACAAAAGAGAAGTAACCGGAATCCTCCCTGGGAGAAGATAACCTAGACATAAAATTATGTCAAGAAATATTTTTAGTCTACAACATCCAGAGACAAGGAAACATAACCAGGCATGTAAAATGCAAAAACATCATAAATAAGTGCCTAGAGAAACAAGAAACAACAGAAACATTTCAATGAACTCCATATACTGAACTTATCAGACACAGACTTTAAAACAATAACATTTACCATGTTCAAAGATATAAATTACAGATTGAAAAACTGACACAAAGCTCAGTACTACAGACAGTGAGAAAACAAACTTGAACCACACAGGTATTCTAGAACTAAGAAAGACAATAACCAAAAATAGAAACTCAATGGATGAGTTTAAAAGTATATTACATACAGCTTCAGAAAACTAGCTAAAGGGCAGACAGGTAAATATCAACAGAAACTAACCAAAATGCAGTCAAGAGGGACAAAAATATAGAAAATATAGATGAGAATGTAACAGACATAGAAGATATACTAAAACAGTCTACCATGTTTAATTGGAGTCCCAGCAGGAGAAAATAAAAACTATCTGAAAAGTTAATAGCTATGAACTCACCAAACTGATAAAAGACATCAATCCATGGAGTCAAGAAGTCTAAGCAATTCCAAATGGAATAAATAAAAAGAAATCTGCAACTCAACATAGTAAAATTGCAAAATATCAAAAAGGAAACAAATTCTTAAAAGGTTACCAAAGAAGCAACACTTAAATGGGCTTCTCGGCAGCAACAGCAGGAGCCAGAAAGCAGCAGTTTTGTATTTTCAAAATGCAGAAAGAAAATAACTGCAAATCATGAAGTCTGTACCAGAGAAAATATCCTTCAAAACAAAAGCAAAAGGATAAGCATGGGCATCATCAGAAAATCTACAAACAACAAATGCTGGAGAGGGTGTGGAGAAAAGGGAACCCTCTTGCACTGTTGGTGGGAATGTAAATTGATACAGCCACTATGGAGAACAGTATGGAAGTTCCTTAAGAAACTAAAAATAGAATTACCATATGACCCAGATATCCAACTACTGGGCATATACCCAGAGAAAACCATAATTCAAAAAGACACATGCACCACAATGTTCATTGCAGCACTATTTACAATAGCCAGGTCATGGAAGCAACCTAAATGCCCACTGACAGACAAATGGATAAAGAAGATGTGGTACATATATACAATGGAATATTACTCAGCCATAAAAAGGAACGAAATTGGGTCATTTGTAGAGATGTGGATGGATCCAGAGACTGTCATACAGAGTGAAGTAAGTCAGAAAGAGAAAAACAAATATCGTATATTAACGTATATATGTGGAATCTAGAAAAACGGTACAGATGAACCAGTTTGCAAGGCAGAAATAGAGACACAGATGTAGATCAAACATGGACACCAAGTGGGGAAAGTGACGGGGGGGGTGAGATGAACTGAGAGATTGGGACTGACATGTATACACTAACATGTATAAAATAGACAACTAATAAGAACCTGCTGTATACAAAATAAATAAAATTAAATTAAATTAAATTTAAAAAGACAAACAAAAAGCGGAGTTTGCCACACTGAAAGAAACTCTGAAGGTGTTTTCTGAGCACAGCAGGAAAAGGGGAACACATCCAATATCGAGAAAGAGATGCACAACGGAAAGAGGCAAAAGAGTGGTAAATATATAGATATATAAACACTGAGTAAAATAAGAAAAAATTAACTCAAAATGGATTAAAGACTTAAACTTAAAACTTGAAACCACAAAACTCCTAGAAGAAAACATAGGCAGTAAGCTCCTTGTCATTGGTCCTGGGGATGATTTTTAGGATTTGACATCAAAAGGAAAGGCAACAAAAGGAAAAATAAACAAGCGGAACTACATACATCAAACTAAAAGCTTCTGCACAGAAAGGAACCCATGAACAAAATGAAAAGACGACCTACAGAATGGGAGAATATATTTGCAAATCATATATCTTATAAGGGGCTCGTAAGAACTCATACAACTTAATAGCAAAAGAAAAAAACCAGTCTGATTTAAAAACGGACAGAGAATCAGAATAAACATTTTTCCAGAGATTTCATACGGATAGTCAACTGGTACATGAAAAGATACTTAACATCACTAATCATCAGGGAAATGAAAATCAAAACTTCCAGCTATAAAATAAGTCCTGGGGATGTAATGTACAGCATGGCGACTATAGTTAATAAAACTATATTGCATACTGCAAAGTTGCTAAGACAGTAAATCTTTTAAAAGTTCTCATCACAAAAAAAAAAATTGTAACTATGTATGGTGACGGATGCTAACTAGACTTACTGTGGTGATCATTTCTCAAAACATATGAATTTCAAATCATTATGTTGTACACCTGAAACTAATATACTGTTATATGACAGTTATACCCCAACAACAACAAAAAAATCATAAATAAGAAGATGAAAAAGGAGGAGGAGGAAGAGGGAGGGGGAGGATGTGGAAATTTTAAATATTAGGAAGATTAACAACAGCTATATAAATCAGGAGTTAAAGTATTCTAAGATCCCTGTATGGTACAGAAGGAGAGTAAAGGTAGCAATTAATATATTAGATTTTTAAAAGTGAAAAAGGCATGTGGTAATCACTAAAATAATACAGTATAAAAATGCTAGACACAAACAAACAAACAAACCTGACTTGCAGTTTCAGCTCCAACATGGAAGAAGCTTGGAAACTGTCACTCCCACCCTTACAAGAAGAAAGTTAAACAAATGGAAAATCAGTGACTTTCCTTGGACGCATCAGAGAATTGAGGACACAGGGCAAACCACCACCTCAAGATACGGAGAGACAGGCATATCCAGAGAGTCACAGCTAAGATCTACTAGATCATCTCAAGTAGAAACCACTGGAGTCATAAACTGGTAAGAACACTGTACTAGTTTCCCAGGGCTGTCATAACAAACTATTACAAACTAGGTGACTTAAAACAATAAAACTATTTTATTCTCTCATAGTTATAGCTTTGGTGGCCAAAGTACAAAATCAAGGTATCATAAGGGTTGGATCTTTCTAAAGACTGATATAGAATTGCTCCACATCTCTATCTTGGCTTCTAGGGGCTGCCAGCAACCTCTGGTATTCCTTGGCTTGCATAATTCCAACCTCTGCCTCCATGGCCCTCTCCTTCTGTGTCTCTGTCTCCAACCTCCTTCTCCTTACTCTTCATAAGTACACCAGTCACTGGATTTATGGCCAATCCTAAATCTAGGATATCATTTTAAGATCCCTAGCTACATCTGCAAAGACTCTATTTCCAAATAACGTCACATTCATACGTACCAGGACTTAGGACTTAGACATAACATTTTGGGGGCAAAAAGTCAATCTACTACAAAAACTGAAAACAAAACCTTTGATGAATTGCTGGAGGCTAAGTATGGAATAGCATGAGAGTAGAAAACTTCTGGGGGCCACAGTCTCAGGGGAGCCCCCACCCTTTTGTGGGTTTTACTTCCAGGAACCCCACCAGGTTCTCACAGTGAAGAGCCTATAAAGATCTCCTTGTGGTTCTGGCAGAGAAAAAAGGGCAAGTAATCATTGTGAAATAACCAGTACCCAAAATACAGACCTACTCTCCAGGAAAAAGACTTCACCAGGTCCTGATCCCACCTGTGGAAAGGGTATAAGGGCATTTCTCTGATTCCAGTCCCCTCTTACCTTTCTGTCTCACATGGAGAGGTGGAGGGGTGGGGAAATAAGAAAGACATCACAGTCCCAGGACACAGACCCACCAGTAGTTTGAGATTTAATTGTAAGATTATAGGATGCTTCCTCTTCCCAGCACCTTACAACCATACCCATGGGGCTCCATTATAATAAGTTAATTACCACTGAAAGAGTTACATAATGCAGATTCTATCTGAGAAGGAGTTCTTAGGTAAACCCAAAGGCAGCAGGGGAGACAAAAACAAGGACACTAAAGGAATTTGATGCCTCTGGCACCTACAGCTAGAACAAATATTAAAAACAGTACACTCCTAGCCAGATTAATATAAAACCTCATATTAGGGACTTCCCTGGTGGTCCAGTGGCTAAGAATCTGCCTTCCAATGCAGGGGACGCAGGTTCTATCCCTGGGTCAGGGAACTAAGACCTCACATGCTGCAGGGCAACAAAGCCCGCAGGCTCTAGAGCCCGTGTGCCACAACTAGAGGGCCTGCGCGCCACAACTACTGAGCCCGCGCGCCACAACTAGAGAGAAGCCCGCATGCCACACAGAGATCCCACATGCTGCAACTAAGACCCATTGCAGCCAAATAAATAAATTTAAAAAAAACCTCACACTAAAGACCTATTGATCTCAGCTCCTTTTACCTAATACATCATGTCCAATTTTCAACAAAAAATTACACGTCATGCTTTTAGAAGGCAAGAAGAACACAGAGCCAGACTCAAGTATACATGCATTTTGAAATCAAACAGGGAATTGTAAATAACTATAATATATGTTAAGGGTGATAATGGAAAAAAACAGATAACATGCAAGAACAGATGTATAAGGTAAGCAGATAGAGACTCTAAGATAAACAATCAAAAGGAAATGCTAGAAATCAAAAAACACTGTAACAGAAATAAAGGATGCCATTGGTGGGCTCATCTACCAACTAGACACCACCAAGGACAGATTCAAGAAGCTTGAAGATAGCTCAACAGAAACTTCTTGAACTAAAATACAAAAAATAATAATTTTTGAAAAAACAAAACAGAACATCCAAGAACTGTCGAACAATTTCAGAAGATATAGGGACTCCCCTGGTGGCACAGTGGATAAGACTCCACGCTCTCAATGCAGGGGGCCTGGGTTCGATCCCTGGTCAGGGAACTAGATCCCACATGCATGATGCGACTAAGAGTTCACATGCCACAGCTAAGGAGCCCACGTGCCGCAACTAAGACCTGGTGCAACCAAATAAGTAAATATTAAAAAAAAAAAAGATACACATGAAGAAAACCTCAAAGTTTTGGTAGTTTGGTAGTTTGATATAATCTGAATAACTATTTTTTAAATTGAGTTTGTAGTTTAAAAACCTTCCAAAACAAGAAATCCCAAGGCCCAGATGTTTTCCCTGGCAAATTCTACCAAACATTTAAAGAAGAAATCTGCCAGTTCTACATGGTGAGATACTACTACACACCTATTAGAATGACTAAAATACCACGAAGATGTGAAGCAACTGACACTCTAATATATTGCTAGTGACAATAAAAAACAACAACAGGTATAGACACTCAGGAAAAGAGTTTGGCAGTTTCACATAAAGTTAAACATACACTTACCATATGACTCCTAGCTACACATACTCTGGAGAAGTAAAGCTTAGGCTGACATAAAAACCTAGGCACAAATGTTTACAGCAGCTCTGTTCTTAACTGCCACAAACTAGAAAAATCCCAATGCCCTTCAATGGACAAACGGACTGAAAAAAAAAAAAAACCTGGTACAGTCGTACAATGCAATCCTACCCATACGAAGTGCCTCTGGTAATGCTGGAAATGCTCCCAAGAAACAGAGAAAAGGCTGAATTGCTTGATAGGTATCAATACACCGACTGAGGTCTGCAGCTGCAGTTGACTGCCATTTCAAGATAACTGAATCCAGGGTAAGAACTATTGTTAAATTTAAAAAAAAAAAAAGGAAATTTGTGAAGCTGTCACTGCAGCTGTGCCAGCATAGCGAAAACCATGCACTTTTTATTTCATACTGAAAATACAAGTTTTAATTCAGGATTGCTATAAGAAAGGCATACCTATAGACTCTAATAAGATTCAAGAAAAAAAGCAAAGCCATTACATGACAACTTAAAGCAAGAGGAAGGTGAAGGATCGAAAGCTGGAGAATTTAATGCCAGCAAAGGATGGTTTGTTAATTTTAGAAAGAGGTTTGCCTTTAAAAATGCCAAGATAACAGGAGAAACAGCTTCTGTTGACCAAGAGACAGCAGAAGAGTTCCCAAATGCCATTAACAAAATAATTTAGGGGGCTTCCCTGGTGGTGCAGTGGTTGAGAGTCCGCCTGCCAATGCAGGGGATACAGGTTCATGCCCCGGTCCAGGAAGATCCCACATGCCGCGGAGCGGCTGGGCCCATGAGCCATGGCCGCTGAGCCTGCGCGTCTGGAGCCTGTGCTCCACAACGGGAGAGGCCACAACAGTGAGAGGTCCGCGTACTGCAAAAAATAAAAATAAAAAAAAAATAGAAGAAAGGATATCTGTCTGAAAAGGTTTTTAATGCAGACAAAGGTGCCCTATTCTGGGAAAAAAAAGTCACAGAGGACATTTATTAGTGAAAAAAAGAGAGAGAGAAACGACCACCAAGATTTAAGGCAGGAAGGGATAGGCTGACACTACTGTTTTGTGCAAATGCAGTCGGGTTCATGGTCAGGATTGCTCTCATCTATAAAGCTGCTAACTCCCGAGCCTCGAGGAGAAAGATTAAACACAAGCTGCCAATCTTTTGGTTATAAAACAAGAAGGCCTGGATGAGACTGCAATCCAGAAAAAGGACTGGGGACTTCCCTGGTGGCGCAGTGGTTAAGAATCCACCTGCCAATGCAGAAGACATGGGTTTGGGCCCTAATCCGGGAAGATCCCACATGCCGCGGAGCAGCTAAGTCCGTGCACCACAACTACTGAGCCTGCACTCTAGAGCCCACAAGCCACAACTACTGAAGCCTGCGTGCCTAGAGCCCATGCTCCGCAACGAGAGAAGCCACCACAATGAGAAGCCTGCGCACCGCAATGAAGAGTAGCCCCCGCTCCCTGCAACTAGAGAAAGCCGGGGCGCAGCAACAAAGAGGAAAGAGAGGGAGAGAGGGAGGGAGGGAGGGAGGGAGGGAGGGAGGGAGGGAGAAAGGGAGAAAGCAAGAAAGCAAGAAAGCAATCTTGTCAGTAGAGGACTACTTTTTTTTTTAACATCTTTATTGGAGTATTACAGTGTTGTGTTAGTTAATAACGTATATACTAACATACGTATATATGCATACGTATGTCCCCTCCCCCTCATGCGTCTCCCTCCCACCCTCCTTATCCCACCCCTCTAGGTGGTGGCAAAGCACTGAGCTGATCTCCCTGTGCCAAGCAAGGACTACTTTTTAAAGTTCTTTTGATATTAGACAATGTCACCTGGCCACCCAGAACCCCATGAGTTGAACAACAAAGGCATCAGAGTTACCTACTTGCCCCTGAACACAATGGCTCCAGGTCAGCCTCTAGATCAGGAAGTCAAAGGACCTTTAAGGCTCATCACACATAGTACTCTACAGAAAAGACTGTCAATACTTATCGAAGAGGACCTCCATAGAGAGATCATGAAAGTCTGTAGTGGCACCAATGAAGTTGCTATTGTTGTTATTAAAAAAAAAAAAAAAAAGCTGTGAAAGCCATCAAGCCCAAAACAATAAATTCCCACTGGAGAAAACTGTGTCCAGTTGTTGTACATGACTTCACAGCATTTACAACAGAGCCAGTCAAGGAAATGATGAAAGAGTATAGATCTGGCAAGAAAAGGTGGAGGGTGAAGGGTTTCAAAGGTATGGATCTTGGAGAAATTCAAGAGCTAACAGACACCACACCAGAGGAATTTAACAGAAGATGACTTGAAGGAGATGAATGCTTCCAAACGAAACAATGAGAAAGACGACATAAAAACAGCAGTGCCAGAAAACAAACTGACAAATTTGTTTATTGATAATCTGGCAGAAGGGTTCTGATTATTCAAGACTGCTTTTGACTTCTTTTACAAGATGGATCCTTCTATGATACAGGCACTGAAACTAAAGCAAACTGTGGAAGAATGATTGGTACCTACAGAAACATTTTTAGAAAAAGCAAAAAAAGTCACACAAAAATTATATTTCTGGGGCTTCCCTGGTGGCGCAGTGGTTGAGAGTCTGCCTGCCGATGCAGGGGACACGGGTTTGTGCCCCGGTCCGGAAAGATCACACATGCCGCGGAGCAGCTGGGCCCACGAGCCATGGCCGCTGAGCCTGCGCGTCCAGAGCCTGTGCTCCGCAACGGGAGAGGCCACAACAGTGAGAGGCCCGCGTACCGCAAAAAAAAAAAAAAAAATTTCCGTAATGTTATATCAAGCGTTCCTGCCTCTCCTGCATCCCCTTCCAACTCTTCCGTCTCTGCCACCCAAGCCAGGAAGATCAACTGCTCTTCCTCCACCTCCTCACAGCCTACCCAACGTGAAAAGAAGGATAAGGACCTTTATGACTATCCACTTCCACTTAATGAACAGTAAATAATCATCATGCCTTACAGTTAATAAACTTAACTGTTGTGTGTGTCTTCATGTGAAAAATCTCGTAACTGTACAGCAAGAAATGTATGAGACGTTTCTGTTTCATCATCATCATCATCACCTAAGTATTCATCATGTAGAACATCGTGTGCAAGACTTGTATTGAAGTGGAGAGCCAGTCCTTACATAGGCACGGGTGATATCTAATATAAAGCTAATGTCTTAGTTTTCTTACTGTTTTATAACTTGGCTTTCAAAGAATTACATTACCATACAGTACATCTATCTCTCTCATAATTGGAGAAACTGTATATTAGCCTATCATCACAGGTGTTTTTTTTAAATGTAACAATATTTACATACTGTATTGTGAATATGACTGCAATATTGTATGCCATAATTTTATAACAATTTATTCACTAGTGTAAAGGCTAGGCTACCAAGAAGCAACCATATCAATTATACTAGGCTACCATAAGGCATTAATATTGCTGCTTCTTTATTATCAATGTATGAATCATTATACCTATAAATAAATACGAATTCATTTTTCACATTATCTTTTCATTTTTGATGTCTAGTGTTAGTAATACCTATAACATGTACAGTGTTTTGTATCATATAAGACAATATTGACTTAGCTACTGATAGACAATTCATCTTGTAAGCCAATGACATAAATTTATATCAATAAATACAGTACAGTACTAATAAATGTATTTTCTCTTCTTTATGATTTTCTTAATAACATTTTCTTTTCCCTAGCTTACTTTATTATAAAAATGCAGTATGTAGTACATATAACATACAAAATATGTGAAAATAAACTTTATGTTATTTGTAGAGCTCCCAGTCAACAGCAAGCTATTAGTAAAGTTTGGGGGGTGTCAAAAGTTATATGCAGATTTTCAACTTTGCAGGGGGTCAGCGCCCCTAACCCCCGCACTGTTCAAGAGTCAACTGTATATGTGAAGTATGAACCAAATCTGTAAAATGTATTTATTTTTTAAGACCTAAAACACATCAAAATAACTGTTCACTCTGTAGAAGTTTATGGGTCATTTTTGTCATTCTTTATCCTCCCTGTATTTTCTAAACTTCCTAAGATGAACAGTTTTATAATCAGAAAGATGTCACTAACGTTAGTATCCCATAGTGGACTGTATATACAGAATGTTACTGTGTCAGAACCCCAAATATACAAAACAGTGTTCCTTATTGTAATGTCACTCTTTCTCAGTGAGGGTTTCATTCCAAGGTGATACAGGAGGGTATCTGATGTTTTGTCCCACAATATACACCAAAACATTTCACCTAGTTGTAGAGTCAGTCAGAGCCATGTGGGACATGTTTCAACCATAAAGGAATCATTAAAAAGTCATAAATCCCATCCGCCCTACTCTCTGATAGAATTCTATAATTCTGTTACCAAACCAAACTCAATACAAAAAAGTTAACACCAATTTTCCAATATCACCTTATTATCTTAGAAACCACAGATTCCATAAAACAAGTCATACGCAACAAGAAATCCTGACTTACAAATGCACTGTTTTTCAAGTTCCTGACTATTTGCTCAATTTAAAAGTGCTATCTGCCCCTAGCCATCTATTTAATTATAATGTCTATATTCAGATGTAAGAATTGTTAAGTACTTCAGTGTATTTTATAATATCTTCACATACAATATGCATATATACAATATACACAATATATACTACATAAATTATACAAAATGTTCCTCAAAATATTAGAGTAAGTTATAAAAGTTTTGGCAAAAAATATGTTCCAGCAGTAAATATCAGTTCAGTACAATGAATTCCTCCTTAAATAAAATTAAATTACTCTTTATTTTGCTCATCTTGCAGAATTATACTGAGTTAACTTTCATATATTTTATCCACTTTAACAAAACCTTTATTCAAAAGTCCAACTTTCATTTCAACACAGTCCATGTTTTTTCCAGTAAAATTAACTTATTCATTAAAAATCAGTTTGTTGTAAGAGCTAATTTTATATACGTTAGAGTAGCATTCTATTTTTAATTTTTCTCAGATAATCAAACTATATTTAAAAAACACTAACATCTCACTTATTAGAGCTAAATAAACCAGATCCTTCTGAAGTCAGTAAACTTCAAAATAAATTCATCCTAGATATTTGGGGCTATTTTTGTCAATATATGAATAACCGTCCTAATACCAAAGACCGAAATTGTATATATTTAACTGATCAGTTCTGCTAAGTGATCTCAAAGGGCACTAGCACTTGCATGGTTAACTCATCCAGCAATTCATTTCCAAAGCATCTCAAAAGATTTAATACTTCAAAGAAGCCTCATCAGGATGAGCAATGAAAAATCAACTGGAGCCACAAGAGATTACAGAATACACAAAGAGATCTGCCAATTCAACATTCTAAAAAGAGATGCTGCAGAGTTGGGTCAGACTCAGCAGCCCAGAGGCATGTGAGAACTTATGAAACTAGGCTGGTTCTTGGAGAGGCTATAAAGTTCCAAGCCTAAAAATCTCAATGAAATGGATAAATTTCTATTTTAAAGAAAAACTAATTACTCAAGAGATTTTTTAAAATCAACAGATCAATAACCCAGGAATAAAATCAGAGAGTGATCTAAAAAAAATGACCTCAAAAAGTTACCAAAAATAGTTTGTTTTAAAGGTTATTCTTTCAAAACTACTACAAACACAAAACAAGCCCACAAATGTTCACTATTTTAAAATAATCAGTATTTGAAACAATTTGAATGTTATCAAGACCAAAGACTGCACCCAGAAATGTACTCTCAAATAGATAAGGTTCTAAATAAAATGTCAACAAATGGAATTCAAATGCATAGTTAATTAGCTACCACAACTAAGCAAGGTTTATCATGGGATAGGTTTAATCTTGGAAAATCTAATTTATCATATAAATAGATGTAATATGAAAAACCACATGATCCACAGATTCTAAAATAAGCATTCAATAAAAATTAACCTTTGTGTGTGTCTGTGTGAACCAGATCCCTCTCGTCACAGTAAAAAGCCTATATAGCATGAGATCTTAACCTCAAGCTTTGCCCTAGAAAACATAAGCTTTGAGGCTAAAATAGCAATTCAGTTTCTCTCAGGATAACCAGATTTAGAACATGTAAATTCAGAACTAATTTATATTAGGGTAATGGTTCTCAACCAAGATAATCCTGCCCCATAGGGGACACTTTGGAATGTCTGGAGACATTTTTGGTTGTTACAACTCAGGAAATTCTACTGGCATCTACTGGGTAGAGGCTGGGGATGCTGCTAAGCACCGATGAAAACACAGGACAGCCCCTCAACAACAAGTAATTTCTGGCCCAAAATGTCAACACAAAACTGCCAGTGTTGAAAAGCTGTGTAAAAGGGGAACATGCTACATACAGATTTTCATCTCATACCATATCCCACAAATTCTAATTGAATAAAAAAGAACACAGTACACACACACACAAACACACACACACTTTCAAACAAAAGGGAAGGAAGTGGACAGGAGGGAGGGAAGGAAATGGAAATGAATATCAAAATTATGGAGAAAAAAGAAATTTCTAAACTAAAGCAAACGAAAAGTCAAAGCAAACAAGTTGAAAATTGGGAATAAATATTTGTAGCAAACAAGACAAAGAATTAAGAGTATCTGTTAGAACCGAAAAGAAAAATATGAAAACCTAGAATGAAAAACAAGTAAAAGAAAGTGAAGTATTTAAAAAGTACACTAAGCCACTCTAAGAACTTAACCCTCACTTTAAAACAAAACGAAACAAAACAAAAAAACATTTTTACTTAACAGATTGGCTGCAGGAAGGGGGGTAGTGCCCGTGGAGTATTTTTTTTAAACACAATTTTTTTTCAACATCTTTATTGGAATATAATTGCTTTACAATGGTGGGTTAGTTTCTGCTTTATAACAAAGTGAATCAGCTATACGTACACATATATCCCCATATACCCTCCCTCTTGCATCTCCCTCCCACCCTCCCTATCCCACCCCTGTAAGTGGTCACAAAGCATGGAGCTGATCTCCCTGTGCTATGCAGCTGCTTCCCACTAGCTGTCTATTTTACATTTGGTAGTGTGTATATGTCAATGCTACTCTCTCACTTTGTCCCAGCTTACCCTTCCCCCTCCCCGTGCCCTCAAGTCCATTCTCTATGTCTGCATCTTTATTCCTGTCTTGCCCCTAGGTTCATCAGAACCTCTTTTTTTTATTCCATATATATGTGTTAGCATACGGTATTTGTGTTTCTCTTTCTGACTTACTTCATTCTGTATGACAGACTCTAGGTCCATCCACCTCACTACAAATAACTCAATTTCATTTCTTTTTATGGCTGAGTAATATTCCATTGTATATATGTGCCACATCTTCTGTATCCATTCATCTGTCGATGGACACTTAGGTTGCTTCCATGTGCTGGCTACTGTAAACAGTGCTACAATGAACACTGTGGTACGTGACTCTTTTTGAATTATGGTTAAACACTTAATTTAAAAATAGTGATCTTTTAAAAACTAAAAATGTCTGAAAACCAGGCTTAAAAATCTTAAAATTCAGAATTTTTTAAAAAGATTATGCACAAAAATATTAATGGCAGTACTATAAAAGTTTTGACTCTTCTGCCTTCATAAACACATATTTTTTGGATAATGAAATATCACCTAATGAAAAAATAATGTAAACAATTTACACAAATTCCAAATAGGTTTGAGTTGTATGAGCAGTCACTAGGGAATGTTTACTTTGGTTTGGGTCAATACAATACAGATAAATAGCACAATGGCATCTAATTGGGTGTGTCAAATTCACCTTATTTCTATTATAGCACTGGTTACATTAGACCACTGAGAATTAACCGGTGTTCATTATAGCAAAGGTCAAAATATAGAAAGTTATACAAAAATTAACAAAAATATACTCCAATATAAGCTTTATTGCCAAAGAAGTAGTTATATAATAAAAAACACTTTAATGCTTCCACCTCTTATTTCCTATTTAAAAAAAGGTTTTTTTAAAACATTTTTATTTTCAGGATTAAATTTTTTTTTTACCATAAACCAAAAATTTTTACCAGAAATTTATTTCCAGGACTATCTTTACCATAAATGGAGAAATGAAAAACTGATGAGCATTGCTTAATGTCATTAACCAGACATTTCATTATTTAGGTCCCCTACAGTTACCCAGAGCTATTAGTCAAAACACTAATTACAAGCACAGGATCATCCCTAAAGTTCTTTTAGTTATATGTATAATATTAGAATTTCTGTCATTTACTTCCTCAAGCTTGTTAAACACAGAACTGATAAGCATAACATTTCTTATGTTTTTCAGCAGAGATAAGTAAATCCAGTCATTCTTAAGATATCATATAGAAAACCCACCCCTCCTTTCTGTGTTTCAAATAGAGTGTGAAAGTTTGCAAAGTACCATATACTCTTACCACATATTCAAAAAGAAGAAAAGCAAATGTGGTATGAGGAAGTTTTTACACAGTATTACATTCCTTTAAACATTACTAAATCAGATCAATAGGTGACAGATATCCACAAAAATACCTTAAGCAAAGTTCAAAAATGAAAAAGGATTTAATCTCACAAAAACTGATTAAGAATTAGCCCAAAACAAAAAAATTACCATATACATGTGATTAATGTCTCCTCCCAAAATAATAAATCTTAAAAACAACATACAAAATCTATCTAAAAAGCAAATAAGTTGGAAAACTCAATTAAATATTCCTCAGATTTTGAATCCACTATTAACTCTGAAAAAACACTAGAACTTAGTTTTAAGCACATTTCAAGCCAGATTTTTTAAAATACCAATGAATATTTGTCATGAAGTTTTATAGAACTCACCAAAAAAAAAAAAAAGAATCCTATTATACCCTACTAGATAAATGAGTAAAAGACCAATGTGTAACACACAGTTAAAATTTGTTGTCTTTTAAGAGAAAATAGTTGCCCAAATACATGAACAATCTGTAACACCAACTCACAATTTTCAGGTAATACTTAAGGTTCATTTTTAAACCACACTAAGACATAATCATTTCAATTTATGTTACTTGCTCTGTCTAGCTCAACATTTTTCTCCTTTCCCAAAACGTTTTAAAAAATAATTAAGAGGAAATGCTTTGATCAATGCAAGTTTGATTCTGCCTTCTCCATATCCTGTCTGACCTTGGGTGAGCAACAATCTCTTTAACTTTAATTTCTGAATCTGAAGAATGGGAACAATGATATTTTACCCCAGAATGCTCTTGTGGGATTAAATGTTCAATAAAATGTCTAGCATTGGAAGCATTTCCTAAATGATAATAATTAACAAAATATCAGCTAAAAAGGAATATTAAGCTTACCAAAAAGTGGGAAGTTGCTATAAAAGACAATTTTACTCACTTTCTAAGCAGACTTTAAAAACATAATGAAGTTATACAGACAACTGCAAGAACCTATAAGAATAATCAGAATCAAGAAAAAATATGAAGTAATTATTTGAATTTCTCTAAGTATCCACCAAAATCTCTAAGCATCTTATGTTTCTAAGCATTCACCGAAAATAAATGCATGCATACAAAAACCAATAATTTAAATTCTTGGAATCAAAGAAGTGCTAAATGCAAATGATCCCCAAACACTATCTGGCCAGGACTGAGAGCAGGGGACTATGTTTCACTCATCTTTGTAGTCCCAAACCCCATGACAATGCCTGACATACAGTATGTACTCAACAGCTATGTGGAGCATTGAAATGAAAGATATTACATTGTCTAAAATTTTAAACTCTTATTTGGGGACTTCCCTGGTGGTCCAGTGGTTAAGACTCTGTGCTCCCAATGCAGGGGACACGGGTTCGATCCCTGGTCAGGGAACTAGATCCTGCATGCTGCAACTAAGACCTTGTGCACCCAAATAAATAAATATTCAAAAAACAACCTCTTATTTAAGCACAAGTATAATCATACTCAACATTCATTCAGGAATTCCCCGGTGGTGCAGTGGTTAAGAATCCGTCTGCCAATGCAGGGGACACAGGTTCGAGTCCTGGTCCGGGAAGATCCCACATGCCGCGGGGCAACTAAGCCCCTGTGCCACAACTACTGAGCCTGCACTCTGAAGCCTGCGAGCCCACGTGCTGCAACTACGGAAGACCCTGCGCCTGGCGCCCACGCTCTGCAACGAGAAGCCACTGCAATGAGAAGCCCGCCCACCGCAATGAAGAGTAGCCCCTGCTCGCCGCAAACAACTAGAGAAAGCCCACGCGCAGCAACAAAGACCCAACGCAGCCAAAAAAAAAAAAAAAAAATTCATTCAGCAAATACTGGAGTGGCTGCTACTAAAAGGCACTTGTTCTAGGACCTGGATACACCAAAATAAACAGCAGGGAAGGATAAGGAGGATCAGAAATACCTATTTTCCATAACCCAAAGGACATCTCTCAGAGGAACAGTTAGGAATTCGTTCTACATTTTATAGTGATTAAGAGTACCTGGATTCAGTATTTATTACTTTCTACTTCTGTGCTTGCTTCCTAATCTGTAAAATGAGAAAAATAACAGTACACAAAAATGTATATAGATTTGTTGTGAGAATTAAATGAGATGATGCTTATAAAGTGCCTAAAACTGTGCCTTAAACAGAAGTACCTAATAAATATTCACTAAATGTTAACACCTGTCATAATATACTACAATCTCCCCACTAACGATTAAGCAACAGGAGTGTGAGGATCTTGCCCACCTTCTTATTGAGTGCTTCTGTCTGTGCTGATAGATACAGACATCTCAAGAAACATTGTCCAATTTAAACCAAAGTATTTACTGACGAGATAGAATTATAATTATTATTATTATGGAAAAAACAATTAGTGTGGAATATGATTAAAAAACTAGAAATGTTAGAATGTAGGGGGGTAAAAAAAATCACATAATAGCTATTTAACAGTCGTTCAGAACTTTTTTCTGATCACAGACCTCACTGAAAATCCAACAAAAGATATAGACACTTTACCCAGAACAATGCCATCACATAGGTCCATGCAAAATTTTACATGTTTAAAACTGACAGGCTTCTGAAATATTTTTCCCGTGTCATTTCTGAGAACTTACTCCCCAATAATTATGTCTGTGTTTTTCTTTTGAGCTCTTACCAACAGCGTTCACATCTGTGAAATGTCACACTTAAATCTTACTTATCTCTGAAGTTAAGCATTATAAACTGAAAGAACAGCTCTCTTATTACTAAGGCCAAATTATACACTCAAGTCATTCAAATGTCAAACCAAATGTCATTCAAAAGCTTCAAATTCTCCAATATACCAACAGGCCGACTGCCAAAAAATCAGTTTATTTAGAAGAAGAACTAAACTTCAAGCTTATTACACGCAATCTATTAAACTGAGCATTTCTTTCCATGAGAAAATATACTTGTTATTTAATTACAATAAATTATTTATCCAAGATAAATAATTAAATATCTAATACAAAACTAATCAGATAAGGCCAAAAATGGTTTATTTAACATTAACAAACCCTAAAATAGTTCAATTCCTTACGTAACAATTTTAACTGCATAATACTTTTAAAATATTTTAATATATACTCTCGTGAGAGTCACAAAAACCCTTAAGATTTACATTCTAAAATTGCATTTCCCAGCTGGTAACCACCAGCCACAGGTGACTACAGAGCATGTGAATTACGGCTAGTCCAAACTAAGATGTTTTATATATATGTAAAATACACACCAGATTCCAAAAACAGAAAAAAAAATATACTAATTAAGTTTTTATAGTGAACACGTTGAAATAATGTATTTTCTTTAAAACAACATACCCATAATATTCAAATTAATTTCACCTTTGCTGTATATTTAACATGGCTATAGAAAAATTTTAATTATACATGTAATTTATCAATTTAGTATGCCTCAAAGACCATATGTATACTTGCTTCATGATACCCATTTAATATTATATAATTTTACAGTTCAACAACATTGTTCAAGTTATTTTAAACAAACTTTCTGGAGCAAATTAAGCCTTTATGCCTAAATTTATTTAACAGGATAAACTGGAGAATCATACAGAACTCTCATATGCAAAATAAGTAATTTCCCCTTTATTTATTAGAAGTATGTAACATCAATGTAACATACATGGAGTAGGCAATCTGCAGATCCCCCTGACAAGATGTTTAATATCCCAGATTACTGATTCTCTACTAAAGGGACTTAAGAGTCTCAATGAGTCATACAGAAAGGGTTAAAGAGTTCACAGTTGACCCTTGAACAACGTGGGGGTTAGAGGCGCCAACCCTCCTCATAGTGAAAATTCAAATATAATTTACAGTCGGCCCTTCGGACGGGGCGGTTCTGCATTCACAAATTCAACCAACCACAGATCCTATAGTACTATGGTATTTACTACTGAAAAAAATCCACATATAGGTGGACCTGCGAAGTTCAAACCTGTGTTATCCAATGGTCAACTGTACCTGTAAAAAGAAAGTTAGACCTCATCCACCCCAATTACTCCAAATTAAAATATTATTGAATCACAGACTTAGTGGACACACAGCAAGCTCCCAATTTTCTGCTAGTTACTAAGTGTTAACTTTTTTAGAATAAAATAAGTGATGGGGTCTCTGGCATCCATAAGCTCAGGACAAGTAAAGCTATTACATATGAAAAAAAAGAATAACAAAGGAATTTTTATTTAGGCTTTAAACTGTGAGGTTTAATCATAAGTTCAGTTGGGTTGTATAGAATATAAAGAATACAAGAAATTTAGGAAATTTTTGCGGGAAAGAGGTTATCTTGAAATTTAAAGTATAGCCTTTAGGTTTCCATTTGACATTCATTCTGAAAATTCTGAACTCTCAACAGATTTACTGTCATCATTTAAGGTAATTTTAAAAATTTTTATTGGAGTATAGTTGATTTACAAAGTTGTGTTAGTTTCTGCTGTACTAAGGTAATTTTTTTAACTGCTTCATAAAATGTGTTTGACAAGAATGTTCTAATTGGTAAGTAAGTAAAAATGCAGTCTTCATCTTAAATAGCTTGCACACACGCACATATGCACACACACACACACCCCACAAGAGCAAGGCAAAATACTCATCAGGGTACATTCTGCTGCAGCAGAGTAGGAGTTTTAATTAAAGTCTAATAAAAACCTTTGATAGTAAAACACATTTCTAACTAATTAAAAGTGTAACAAAGAATTAGAAAAAACAAACATGCAGAAGAATATACATTTGAAAGACCAACTTTAAATATGTTTCCCAAAAACATTACATGCTACTTTAGCCAAGACTGTATGGTCTCAATTTTACAAATATATGAACTTCTGTACTTATAATCCAAAACAAACAATTTGGCACTTGATTATTACGATAATCATGATAAATACAAATACTCTAGGAATGGCACTCTTATAGTTAACAAGGTCAGTCTAGGTGTTAGGTAAAGTTCTGGCCTCCTCAGTACTGGGGCACTGATAGACACTAAGAAGGTTAGGACACTTTGAATATTTCAGGTAAAAGGATCTTGAAGATACCAGTTCAAATGAAGGTGTGCTTCACTCTAAAGACAGTACCAGGAGTAGAGAAAAGAATATCTTGGCTACTGCCAAGCACTCACCATGTCACTGGTCAAACTTAGAGATGAACAAATCCTATTTGCCTTCCAATGCAGGAATCTATACCCTGATCTTCCTTATACTTCTCTTATTACATTTTAACATTTCTGACACTGGAATATATTTTCTTAATGTACTATGTTCCCTTTTCTTATTTGGATTTCTGATGATTCACATGTTAAGTTTTATTCCTACCATGTTAATTCTTATTCCTATCACAACACTCTTAGCCATCCCAACACTCTGATGACACTCATCAACAACTGTAGGTAAGGAGACATGAGAGCATTTACATCAGAATCTCCTGTGTGAAATTTTTAAAAATCCAGATGATTCTAATAATATGCCCAACCTGCAACACTGTTGTAAACTATCTGAGGCACCAAAACTTATATTTGTCCTAATTCTCCTAGCACCTAGCATGGCATTAATCACATTCCTCACATTAAGGCAAATACTTCTTGATTAATCTCTCATCCGAAGCTCCTTTCCTTGACAATGTGACCTTGTGATAGAACCTTTCTCTTAACGTTGGTGGTAACTGTTATTGTTACCATACTTAAAGTATTTTTTTCCTAGAAACTCCTAGTGATTAGATGCCACACAGTCACCCTCTGAGAATCACCTGGACACTGAATCATTAAAAACAACCTGAGGGACTTCCCTGGTGGCACGGCACAGTGGTTAAGAATACACCTGCCAATGCAAGGAATACGGGTTTGAGCCCTGGTCCGGGAAGATCCCACATGCCGCAGAGCAACTAAGCCCGTGAGCCACAACTACTGAGCCCATGTGCCACAACTACTGAAGCCCGCGCTCCTAGAGCCTGTGCTCTGTGACAAGAGAAGCCACCGTAATGAGAAGCCCGTGCACGGCAACAGAGAGTAGTCCCTGCTCGCCATAACTAGAGAAAGCCCGCACGCAGCAACGAAGACCCAACACAGCCATAAATAAATAAAATTAAAAAGAACCTGAGCTATGTGGCACTAAAATAGATACGGGAATTCAGGATCCCATGTTAGTCATCTCTGGTTTGCAAATTAGTACAGAAACAGTATGTGATCATGATGGAAAGTTGAATAAAGTATACAAAATTTTAAAGATTAAAAATGCAAGTCTAAAAAAAAATGCAAGTCTATGGAGGCACTGGAAAGGAATGATGTGGTATAAAGAGGTTCTAGGAAAAAAAGAGTCCATAACATGGCCATATCTGACACTAGATCAACATTTTAGGCTAGATATCAATTTAGAATAATGAATTTTTAAAAACCAAAGTTTCTTATTAGAATAAAAGCTCCTTTAAGTACAAACAACCAATAAATACACTTTCAGTTGAAAGAAAAGAGTAAGTATGAGGATAGAACATTCAGGCAACTGAGGTCTTCAGAAACTATGAAACAAAAACCAAAAAACAAAAAAGAGGTCAAGTTAAATTTAGCCCAAAGGAGGAAACATTTAGGAGCCCAGAGAGAAAATACCTAACTCACTTGGCGCTAAAACCAAGGTTAGAACTGAAAATTGAAAGTACAGCACAGGGACTTCCCTAGTGGTACAGTGGTTAAGAATCCACCTGCCAATGCAGGGGACACGGGTTCGAGCCCTGGTCCGGGAAGATCCCACATGCCGCAGAGCAAGCCCGTGCACCCGTGCACCACAGCTACTGAAGCCCGCGTGCTCTAGAGCCCGTGCTCTGAAACAAGAGAAGCCACCGCAATGAGAAGCCTGCGCACCACAACAAAGCATGCAGCAACGAAGACCCGAGGGAGGGAGGGAGGGAGGGAGCGAGGGAGGGAGCGAGGGAGGGAGAGAAGCACAATCTTGGGTCTGAAAAGCCCTAGTAAGATTATGAAGGGAATTCTATCTGCTTAATAGTAGCAATAAATGACCCTGTGAACTAGTCTGAACATCTATCTAACAGAACATCTATCTAACATAAATCTAAAAGAAAGCTGTGGGTAGTATGGTGTGGGGGGAGTATGCGGGAGGACTGAAAAGGGCAGGTATACTATACAAAAAACAAACGAACAAAAAAACAACTAAGAAAGCTCTAATAACCAGCCTAATAACTAGCCTAACACAACTTCAGTGAAATTGTTCAGGGATCAAAAATTAGTAGTACTTTCAAGTTTCTTATGCCTTACTTGCCCATTTATTATTATATTGGCAGTTATGACTATTTAACACTGTTAAGGATTGTGCACTTGTTTCTGAAACAGAAGGGTATGCTGAAACTTTGTAATCTGCTTTGCCTTGGGTGTGAAAGGAGAAGAACAGGTGAAAAATAAATAGCTGCAAAGAGCAGATGCATCAAATCCCTGAGACCAAATAAACAGAGGGAGCGCCAGACTGTGAGCAAGAAATATCCTCAAGCATTGAGACAGAGAATCTCCTTTCACCCCAGTTACCCAGGGCCACTTGTAACACACATATAGATCCAGCTACCGACGCAGTGCCAAGCAGAAAATATATAGGTTCTACAGCTTAGGAGCTCAGTATCTTGTCAATATTACTGCTTGCCACATCCTAAACAATTCCAATAACCGAGCTCACTTTTGTTCCTGGAAACAAATAGCTACCTTGTATCTCTCATAAGAAATCTGGACCCTGTCTGGTTCTGCTTCCCGGTTCCGAGGTCTTCAAGGCCTACTGCTAAAACTCATTTCCTCCCTTTTCCAAGATGCCAGCCTGAACCTCTACCTAGTACCTGCTACCCACCACCGTCCCACTCCCACACCAACCTGGCCAACTCCACCTGTCTGCACACTGTCTTTTGCTACTCTTATCCCTCATGCTGAGAGGCTAACTATAGTACCTCCATCCAGATTTCCAGGCCAGTGTTCTGACCTCTCCATCTAGAAAGAGCTAATCCTGCTTGAGGTAAACCTACCTAGTAGTTGGATATCAAATTCTACCAAGTCACAGATCCATCATGATGATTACCAATTTACCTAAATTTCAATCACATCATATCAGGTTTTATTCCCTCTTTCTTTTCTGAACAGAAACTCTGAAAACTTTCAGATCTTTCACAACTTACACCAGTTTACCTAGGAACTGCTTCTGCAGCTGTCCTGTTCTCACACATATCAAGAATCATTACATCTTTCTTTGCCTATCTTCAACCTCTTGACATGACACCACTTTTTAAATACATTAGAAAATGGTATCATACTTAAAATACATTTAATGGAGGAAAATATTCCATGACACAGGAGAGGAGGGAAAAAAAAATCACAGATTGGATTACTTATAAATAAAAATTTGAAGGTATTTTCAATTGGCAATATGGAATGAACTGAAGGCACTTCATGCTTTTCTTAACTTTCTTATCTTAAATGCCTTAAAATTTAGATCATCTTATTAAGTGAATAAGACATCATTTTACTTTGCTAACCCCTCATTTACAAGAGATATATGGCAAACTTCAGGCTAATTTCTATAGGAAAATATAAAATATTATGAATGTGAATTTTCACCCTAAATGTGATTTTATGGAATTATAACTATTCAAAACTTGAACCCTTGGAAAAATCTGATCACGAGTACTTACTAATTAAGGAACACAACTGATTATTAGATTTGCTAGTGATCCAACTTCGTTTCTTTTTTAAATTAATTAATTAATTTTTTGGCTGCATTGGGTCTTCGTTGCTGCGCATGGGCTTTCTCTAGTTGCAGCAAGCGGGGGCTTCTCATTGCGGTGTCTTCTCTTGTTGCAAAGACATGGACTCTAGACTCGTGGGCTTCAGAAGTCATGGCACGCAGGCTCGGTAGTTGTGGCGCACGGGCTTAGTTGCTCCGCGGCATGTGGGATCTTCCTGGACCAGGGCTCAAACCTGTGTCTCCTGCATTGGCAGATGGATTCTTAACCACTGCACCACCAGGAAAGTCCAATCCAACTTTGAAACAAAAATTTCCTAATATTCCTCTTTCATGCTCAGGATTAGTTTAATTGAAGTAAATCCTGAAATTGAAAGGTGAGCCGCCAGGAGGCAATTTCCAGTTGCCACTACTTATTTGTATGAATCAAGATTTTATCCAAAGAGTGAATCAAAGAAAAGAAATAAATCACTGTATTACAGAAGTACACATATTATCTCTAAACCAAGTATATATTTCTGCCCATTAACTGCCTCATAATTTAAACATGTTGACTTATTATATGTGAGGTGGTAAAAAATAATTTAAACTAAAAAGTTCATAACCTTATCTAAAATTAAGAGAAATTCAATCCTTAAAATCTGCTTACTTTTTCAGAAACAAAAATTTATATATAGTAACACTTCGTGCCATTTGCTTTCTGTCTTATTCCACTCCAAAATGTAGATCTGTACTTTTGGAATAAGAAATATAAGTATTGTCTTACCATCTTTTTCAAGCTCTCCCCAATTCTTCCACACGGAAGGCCTCAAATTTCCTTATGATAAGCATTCTTCCACATTTAATGCATGCAGAAACTAAAAACAGTGCTTTAGTTTAAGACAACATTCAAATAAGTCTCTACTAACACTCATCCCACTTAGTTTTTCCTAAACTTACTACCAATAATGAACTTTCTCACAGTATATCAAACTTTGGAAGTTATCTTCCTGTTTCTGCATTGATACAAAATCATCTCATCCCACTGGTCCCTCAAAGACAATGTCATGCTTCTAACAAAGGTCAAACATTGCGAATTGTTTTTTCAAGTTGATGCAAGATTTAGGGAAATTTATTTGAAAATGAAAATAATAGCAACCAACATTGGCTGTTCTAAGCACTTTACAAGTATTAACTCATTCAATCCTCCTAACAACCTATAAGGTTGATAGTTTTATCCCATTTGTAGATTAAGAAACTGAAGCTCAGTCACAACAGCTAGTAGGTAGAAGAGCCAGGGGTTGACCTTAAACTGTCCCAGTTCAGAGCCCAAGCACGCTCTAACTCTCTAGCTGTACCACCTAAATGTTAAGAACCATCACTTAATAGGTATCCAAGTTATTTTGAAATGAAGAAATTAAAGATTTTTCATTTCGTGATGAACCAGATAAAATACCATGTAAATATTTTAAGTTATCGTCTTAAGTCATAAGAAATAAAGACTTCTGACAGCAAAACCAAGTATGTTAGATTAATATTAAAGAAAAAACTCCCTTTAAATGATTTTGATAATTTTATTATGAATACATGACCAATAAATTTAAAGTACACACTCATATGACAATATCTGACAAATACCTTTCAAAAATTAACTGCAAATGCACCCAAGTAATCAACCTTTAAAACACATTCTGGGTAGTCAAGTTGAGAGTGTACAAACATCACACTTGACCAAGATAATCTGGCAACTCACCTAACCAGAACACAGCAAAGTCACTGAGAAAAGGCCTCCGAACAATCAAAATAAATACTCCAATGTCCAAGTATTGATACTCACTTTTCTCAAAAGAGGATCTCACAACTAAATAAGGGTCAACTCATTTTTACCCTTATGCAGAATTACAAATTTGATTTCTGGAGGAAAAAATGGCGTAGAAAAATTACCAGTGGGAAGGTGAAGGGGAACACCGATCACAGTGACAAGCACATCCAATAGGGAAGCAGAAAAATGCTTACTTAATAACTTCAAAACGCAAAGAAATCTGATCTACAGTCCTATATACAATCCAACAGATCCTCACGGCCCACAGTAACTGATGGTCACAAATGATGACCCTAGGTCATCAAAAGATTTAATTATATTCTGCATCCTACTTAAAACAGAAAAGAATACCATATTTAATTTTAGTATGATTTTCACTCAAAGTTGTTTTATAATTTGAAGCTTCGAGGATAAACCCTCAATTACCCAGTAAGCTCAACTAATAAATTAGAAATTCCTTGGAAAGTTCCAAGTAGCAAAGGTTTCACTGTTTCTAAGTTTAAGAGCACTATGTGTACAAAAGTTACCTGAGAGCAAAAGGGAGACAGGAGAGCACAGAAGTAGAAAGTCTAAGAAAACAAAGAAGAGCTAGGCGACTGTCTATAAACGTGCTATCCTTAAGGCATTTCCCACAAAACAGTGTGTGGGCAGTAGGTGCCACATCAGCAGTACTCTGTATTTGTCCTGCTCCTAAATCATTTGTTAGTTTCATGAATTATTAATTTCAGTTAATAGTTTGTTGAGATGAAGCAGTACCAACTCTTTCCTCAGCTGCAAGAAGTGATAGCGTCCTTCTGATTGCTCTACAAAACCAACACTGGGATTACTCTTACAGAGCATGCATATGCCTTACGGTGGCACACATCTGATTTAAAAAAAAAAAAGTTCTCTTTTAAACTGCTTTTCATTTTTAAAGGATTCAGGGAGACAGTGCCTAGCCCACACCGAACTTTGTTATCAAAAACATTGCTACACTACTCAACAAAACTCCCTTTCAAACCAGGCTGCAACACATTCTTTCTCTAGCTCCAAACAAAAACTTTAAAGCACATAGTAAATAACATATAAGGCCTTGTACTTTTCTCCCCTTCTAGCGAGGAAGTCTAACTCCAAACAGGAAACTGCTTCTCAAAGGACTCAACGCAGAAATCCTACCAAACGCCAATCCAGTTCTCAGGAAGAGATTTAATATTTAAGTGCCAACACACTTGCCCAGGTAGAAACGGAGTAAATACTCAAGCTTCCCTGCCCTTGAGGCACCCCTTGGAAGTTCTAGCAGGGAAAAAAAATTTTTGCCTTTTCTAACGAACAAACTACAAAATGCTTTAAAAGGCCAATCTATACAAAGGTTCACAGAAGATAAAGAAGTTGAAAGTGCTAGTTTGTCAAGTTTTTCGATCACCCTCCCCCATCCCACCAGGATCGGGGAGGAAAGAAGGGGCTAGGGAAGAAGGAAGGTTCGGGGCTGAGCGGAGCTAGGCGCGGGGCGAGGTGATCGGGCGCCCCCCCCCAATCCCCTCACCTTTCCCGGGACCAGGTAAAGAGGCAGAGAGGAAAGTACGAGATGGTGCACTTCTCCGCCAGAAGAGCAAGGTGGAAGGCAGTGCGAGGAGGGGCGGCGGGGAGCGAGCCGTGTGGCCGCGCAGGGACCGACCCCCGCCCCCTCCCCGCCGAGATCGAGAAGGGGAACCGTCTCCCCAAATCGGGAGCGTCCTCGAGTCCCTTACCCATGCTGGGGGCTCCCGCGGGGAGCAGCCCGGCGCCCGCCGCTCCTCCTCCGGCTGCTCGCGCGGCCGCTCCGGCGGCAGGAGGCGGGCCCTCCGCTCGGCTCTAGCCCGGCTGAGCTCAGGCGGGGCAAGAAGGCGCCTCCATCCGCCCGCGGCGTTCCCTGGCCAGTCCCGTCCGCGCCACCCGTGAGGAACAGGCGGCGGCCGCTCCTCACTCGCGGCGGCTGGAGCGCCCTCCCCCGCCCGCCCAGCCGGCGGCTTCCCCACCCCCGGTCGCTCCCGCCACGGGGTGGGACCTGCCGGTTCGTCGTGGCCGCCGGCTCCAACCCGGAGCGCCAGCCCAACCCCGGAGCCCGCCCCCCCCGCCGCTCCCTCGGCGCCTGCAGTCCTCTAACGCGACGCCAGAGACTGAGGTGGAGACCGGGACAGAGGCCGGGAAGGTGCCGGGAGCTGGGCCGGGAGGAGGAAAATCTCGCGAGAATCCTCGGTCCTCCCTGCCCCGCCCCCGCCGCGTTCCGGCTCACCGCCTGCCCCCGGCGGCTGCCAGGTGCGGTGACGTCATGGCCAGGGGTCGCTCGCCGCCCGCGTCCAGGTGCGCGGAGCGGATGGGGGAGCCGTGCGGCACAGCTGCGACAAGTCCTCCGCCCTGAAGTTCGAAGCTGCTGGGACAGGCGTGTTGTGTGGTTTGTCGCCTCAGATGGATACGAAGAGTTTTTGCTGATAGGCAAATGAGCCTGGGTTGCCCCACTTTGCAGTGTTGCTGCAGCAGGCTTTGGGGAACCTAAAAGAAAAGAGACCGCGAGAGAGAGATGCAAGAGGACAGAAATAGAGAGAAAAACCGTTTGCTTTCGAACTTTAGAGGTCCAGCTGCAATCAGAACCCGCGGCTTACCTTGCAAAGTTCCGCATGAATCAGAAGCATTTCTTAGTCGGAAAAAAATCCTAGACACAGAGTAAATTCTATTTTACAGGATTAAATTATTGGGTTCCTTTAGTCTCTGTCCGCTGAAGACCACTTTCTAAATCCCTTTTCTCCTTCGAAAGTATAGTTTAAATTGTTACCTGATGGGGAGGGGGGGAGCAGATCGGGATAGTCATGATTTGAGAGATTGCCTGGCATTTTTTTCTAGCCTGAATATGAAAAAGAGCATAGGATTATTGTAATCAGACATGACACTTTCTTAGAGTTAGAAATATATATAATTAATTCAGCCAGGGACTTCCCTGGCGGTCCAGTGGTTAAGACTCTGTGCTTCCATTGCAGGGGGCATGGGTTCCATCCCCGGTAGGGGAACTAATAACCCACATGCCAAACAGCTCAAAAAGAAAAAAAAAAGTTCAGCCAACTTTTTTCCTCTACTGTTCAAGCAAACCCAGTTCCCGGACAGACGCGTGTGAGAGCAACATTTGTTGGTGCTTTTTAAAGCTTTGTCATTTAATTCTCACAAGCATCCAGGCAAACCCGGGTTTCTGAAACTCAGCACAGCCATTTATTTTTTGTGGGACTTTGGATAAATTAACCTTGCTGGATTTCAGTTTCTTGAGTCTGTCGAAAGAAATCTTTATAGTGCAAAGCACAGTGTCTGGCACATAGTAGCAACTTTGTAAATATCCATTTCCACTATCTCCTATAGGCCTGCATTTGCCATCCTTTAATCTTTTATTTCTAAAAAGATTACATAGGGTACCTTTTTAACAGGAATTGTCCATTACAATCAGAGACCAAAAAGGATAAAAGAAAAATATTTAATATGCACACCCAAAAAGATGTACATATTGGCTGTGTTGTACTGAAACCATGAAACATATTGTGACTTTTTTCAGTCAACAAATATTTATTATTATGTTAATTGTCCCCTTCTAAGCAAACAAATAAACAAACCAAAAAAGCTGAAGTCCAGCCCTTACCCTCAAAGATTTTGAATTCTAACCAGGAAGTGAGACATGAACAGATAGTTTATTAACAGTATGAGGTAGAGAGAGTCAAATTCCTGAAAATTTAAAGGAAAATTACTATGGGCAAGGCAAGCTTCAGGGGGAAGGTATAAATTGAACTAAAGCGTGGAGGAAGGCAATAATTTCAACCTGGAGGAGTCCTAGAAGTAAGGAGTGAAAGTGGAAATGCAAACGGAATATCTCTGAAACTTGTGTGGCTCCTGCAACCCATAAGAAAGCAAACAATTTAAACTTTGAAAAAATGAGGCTGATGGGAGGCAAAAGAGGATTCATGGAAGGAGGTAAAGAAAAATATAAGATATTGGAAGAGAACTAAATACCTTGGTCTCTAGGATCCTAGATATTTTAAGAAGAAAGGCCAATGAATAGAAACGAAGAGAGGGTAAGGAAAACAAACAGAAGAAGGGAAAAGAGAACTCTGGATTTGACAATAAGGTTACCTTTGAAAGTATAACTTCAGAATATACGTGACAGAATGTGTAATATATATAGCTGCATATATTTAGAATATATAGAATAGAAAAGTTAAAAGTCAGTTAAAGGTTTCAGTGACTAAATGAGCGATTAAGAAGTGAGGCCATGGGTTTCCCTGGCGGCTCAATGGTTGAGAGTCCGCCTGCCGATGCAGGGGACACGTGTTCGTGCCCCAGTCCGGGAAGATACCACATGCCGCGGAGCGGCTGGGCCCGTGAGCCATGGCAGCTGAGCCTGCGCGTCCAGAGCCTGTGCTCCGCAACGGGAGAGGCCACAACAGTGAGAGGCCCTCGTACCACAAAAAAAAAAAAAAAAGTGAGGCCACAAGTAGATAAGGTAAACATATTATTTTAACCAAAAGTCAGGTCACATAATCTGAAAAGATAAAGTATCTATCAGTACAATCAGTTATAGCCTAGAAATCTCAGGATCTGTATTATTTCCACCATAAACCATGTATTTTAGAAGTCTGAAAATTAAAATAAGCAAAATCACTTTGGAAATTCAGAGGGCAATACCCCATTGAGGTGACGTTGACATATTGGATCATAAAAGAAATTGGAAAGATCAGGGAATAGGACAATAAGAAAGGTTGAGAAAACTGAACTAAAGCTAGGAAGTAATCACAATCCCGGAGTTAATGCTGTCTTTCAGAGGTGAAGACAAAGGACATCCCAATGGAAGAATGAAATCTAGAAATGTATTTTTTAAACTTACAAAATGGTATGTGAAACTATGTTCTAAATTTGTGAGTACTGAGCAAATGTTAGCTATTAATTACTCCATGGAGCTCGTTTCATCTTATAAGTCTTACCCCCTCAATGAGGCCTTTAAAGTGTGGCACTATGTTTTATACATTTTTATGTAACTAGCACATCGCTCAGCTCAAAACACTGCTTTCCTCAGTAGTAACTATTAGTTGGATGATAAAAAATATGGTGAGATGATAATCTCATCATATATTTAGATTTAACCTCAAATTCCTTTCAGCTAAAAACAAATTACCTTTTCTTTTAGTCTTTATTTCCTTTATCTTATAATGAATTAGGATTTATTTATCCATCTATCCTCACCCTTCTTTGTATTCTAAGACAAATGAACTAATACCATTCTTTTTTTCTTTTCTTTTTTTTTTGGCCATGCCATGCAGCTTATGGGATCTTAGTTCCCTGACCTGGGATCGAACCCAGGCCCTTGGCAGTGAGACTGCTGAGTCCTAACCACTGGACCACCAGGGAAGTCCTGACTAATACCATTCTAATGACTCACTTTCTTTTTTTTTCTGCTGAATATTGATCTGGTATGAAAGAGAATATTACAATTTCTGTGAGAATGACATAATTTCCACCAATCTAATTCATTCTAGACTGCCATCATGTCTTCCTGATGTTTTCTTAGGAATTTATCAGAAGATATCTATATTGAAAAAACCATCTACCTTCTTTCCTTCTGGTGAAAGCTATTCTAACCAGGAAGATTATTCTAAAGAAAATTAAATATTAACTTGATTGTGTTATTTTTAAAACACTGATTTAGCTCAAATCTTAGAGACAACTAATTCTTTTCTTTATTCTCAGTTCCACAGAGCTAGATTTCCTAGCCAGCATTCTTATTGTTATTTTGTTTTGCCTTGACTAGTTTACTGTATACTTAAGCACAAATTACATCAATGTATAACCTGAATTTTTAAAAATCATTCTTTAGAAAATAATTGAAGGAAATAATACTTTCAAACACAATGCCTATACTGTGAGGTTAGTGAAGCTAGAAAATGTCCCTGCTCAAACTGGACCCATCAGCTTCTAACAAACTCCTGCTACTCTGTTAGCAATTTGGGGCATGTGCTCAAACATATGGTCTCTCTAAGCACTTTTCATTATTGCAAATAAGAAAAAATTTAGTTAAAAACATGATGGGGGACTTCCCTGGTGGCAGTGGTTAAGAATCTGCCTGCCAGTGCAGGGGACATGGGTTCAAGCCCTGGTCCAGGAAGATCTCACATGCCGTGTAGCAACTAAGCCCATGCACCACAACTACTGAGCCCGTGCTCTAGAGCCCGTGAGCCACAACTACTGAGCCCGTCTGCCACAACTACTGAGGCCCACGTGCCTAGAGCCTGTGCTCCGCAACAAGAGAAGCCACTGCAATGAGAAGCCCGCGTCCCGCAACGAAGAGTAGCCCCCGCTCGCCGCAACTAGAAAAAGCCCGCGTGAAGCAACAAAGACCCAATGCAGCCAAAAATTAATTAATTATTTTAAAAATAGGCACTATTACCAATAAATAAATAAATAAAAAATAAAAACATGATGAGCCCATCCAAATGAATCACTACTTTGCAAACTGAAAGGACCTTTTAAATAATGTTATTTGTACTTTATTCGGATGGTAGTGTCATTACAGAGCTGGTGGTTGGTAGGTAAGTCATAGAGCCTTGTTCTAAGTCCTCAAAGAGAGTCTCTTTCAAGAAGCATTACTTTTTCAAAATGTTAAAGCTAGTCTCCTTTGAAGGGTCAGATATTTTAAGCAATTCCAAATGACAAATACATTTGCATTTTTCAAATATCAGGCAATTCAATTATATACACAATATCATGTGAAGAATTTCTGGCCCTGAGTACACATTTATTCAACTCAACGGACATTTACTGACCACCCATTATAGATCAGCACCTGCTCTGTCATAAATATAGAGATAGAAAATATAGGGACTTCCCTGATGGGCCAGTGGGTAAGAATCCATGCTCCCAATGCAGGGGGCCCAGGTTTGATCCCTGGTGGGGAAACTAGATCCCACATGCATGCCGCAACTAAGGGCCTGCATACTGCAACCAAAAAAAATTTTTTTAAATTAAAGAAAACATGCCGCAGCGAAGATCCCACATGCAGCAACTAAGACCCAGTGCAGCCCAAATAAATAAATACCAAAAAAAAAGAAAATATAGTCCCTGCTTTTTTTTTTTACACTTAGGTTGCTTCCATATCTTTTTTAAATTTAATTTTATTTATTTTTTATACAGCAGGTTCTTATTAGTTATCTATTTTATACATATTAGTGTATATATGTCAATTGCAATCTCCCAATTCATCCCACCACCCCCATCCCACAATAGTTCCTGCTCTTAAAAGAGCAAGTATTGGGGAGCTTTAGGGGGTACATTGGAGTTGCTCAATAAGGACAAGGAAGTGTATTTAGACAGCGAGAACAACAGGCAGGTATACTATTGAAAGCCTGGGATACCTTTGGCGGGGGCTCAGGCTGGGAGAACCATAGTCAAACACAGAGAGTTCATGTGTTGTGGAAATGATTTGAGGTCTTATCCTAGAAGTTATAGGTAGTTAATGAAGGATCTTAAGTAGGCAATTGCTTTGCTCTTTCAGCCACAGGAAAAATTTCACATGTCTCAAAAAATTAGGTACAAAAAATTTGGTTCTATAAGCATTGATTAAGCCCCACTACCCTCAACCAATTAATAAATATGTTTTTCACTAATATTAAAAAAAAACATTTAAACTAACATAATAGACAAGACACTATGTATGCTGGGCACTGTGAAAACAGCAGCTCTGCCTTTAAGGACTGTGATTTCCAGCTAAGAGATGCTTAACTGTTTTGAACTTACATTTATTTAAATAAAATTGGTCTTTTTTGCAGACATGGCACAAATGAATAAACTGGGTACATTCTCGTTTTAGTATGAATTTAGTAATGAATTAGTATTCTTATTTAGATCTCTTTGCAAATTCTAAACAGTAAATGCAAATAACTTGTTTCCCCCAAATAAGAAGATATTTATACATATCACAAGTTACTGTACCACGTTTCAAAAAAGAGATTTTTGAAAACAGAAATATTAGTGATCTATGTTTTCTTCACTTGTGAGCTTTTATAAATGACAAAGAATGAATTATTATTATTTTTTTAAATAACCCAAAGGAACATCCAGAAGAAGACTCCATCTGTAATCATTACCCCTTGGGCAATACCATTTCTGTGTCTGCCTGATGTGACACTAAAAGGCACTCATCAAACTGTTATATGTCTATGCTTCTGCTTATCTACCATGAATTGTTTCTGAAACAAGAAGTGGAAACTTTATTTCAAAATCCCTACTTAACTTCCTTAAGGGCACAGATGGCAATGAGGGTTATGTCCCACCTGAGACTGGAGTGTTTAAACTGGCTGCTTTGACATTCTTTTTTTTTTTTTTTAGTGGTACGCGGACCTCTCACTGTTGTGGCCTCTCCCGTTGCGGAGCACAGGCTCCGGACGTGCAGGCTCAGTGGCCATGGCTCACGGGCCCAGCCGCTCCGCGGCATGTGGGATCTTCCCAGACCGGGGCACGAACCCGTGTCCCCTGCATCGGCAGGCAGACTCTCAACCACTGCGCCACCAGGGAAACCCTCTGACATTCTTTTGAAACCCACGATTAAATACCTGCCAAAGCAAAAGACGTTCCTCTCTGCATATTCCTGAGAATTCACATACCGTTCTGCCGGTTTCTGAGCCACGTCACCACTCCCACAACTGCACCACATGCTGTATGTGGCTCCTAAGGAGATCTCCTCCATCTCCTGGTCAGCCCACTCCTCCTCACCCAGCATTTGCCTTTTCTCACATCTGCTTAAATATCTGAGGGTAAATTCCAGTGACACATACTACACCTCAACCTCCTTACTCCTGAGGCTTATATCAATACCTCCAGTTTATAAGCAGGGAACCCGAGTCTTTCTAAATGATCTCCTGCACACCATGCCTACCTTCTTCATTCTAGAATTGATGCTTTAACAGGACTCTGTCCCCTTCTTTTCTCTCAACAGTCATATCTCTGATGTGCCCTCTCATAATTTTATATTTGAGCTACCTTTTTTTTACCCTTAATTTCCTAGACGAAATTCCCCTCCCTTTTCACTCTTCCTTCCCCACCCTTTCTATCTTATACCATATCTCTCTTAACACTGACCTTTGATTGCCAATCCAGTTTGTCCGGTCTAGTAAACTCTACATACGTAGCCTTTCTGATCTCCTAACCCTCCCTGGCCACCAAATATCTTTTCACAGAGTAATCTTAGATCTTATTGAGACCTTATTGTTACAGTTTTAAGGTAACAAAGTTTTTACACATTAATAGCACATAATCTCAACGTATTCCTTAAAATAAATCAGTAAACTAGGTGATGCTATTTCTTGTTTTGCAATATTAGCAACAAAAGTAGCATTAATAACAGCTAACAGCATCTGACCACTTTTAAGTCTCGGGCACTGACCTACCTACACACTTCATATCCCTCACCTCGTACGGTCCTCACTACAATGCTATGAATCATGGTATTATCATCCCCATTTTAAAGAGCAGGAAACTGAGACCAGTAATTACCTTGCCTAAGATCACATAACTATTAAATGGCAGAGCCTATGCTTGAATGCAGAGCTAACTCCACAGCTAATGTTTCAGTTTATCTCAAGTCAATTTGCTCCTTAAGCCATAATTTCTTTTTTTGCTTAAAGAGAGAATATAAAGGAATATATAAAGGATATAAAGGAATCCTTCTTCCATGGTTTGTTATAAAGATCAAACAGGAAAGGGCCTGGGACAGAGTAGGCACTTGATGCTAATCTCTTTTCCCATCTTTATGCATTCATTGAGGACCTACTCTGTGCTGGGAGGTATACAGGTACTTGTGTAGATGGGTGTAGAGAAGTGATAAAGGAGACGTGGGCCCTACCCTCATGGAACTTGTGGTCTAAGGGAAGAAGTTGCATTGCCCAAGTACACAATGTAAATCATCTATATTATTTCTCACGTGCCACCTCCCACATGACCCCTTCTTTCTTAAATGTGTTCTCTCCTTCCTCAGAAACACTGTGCTTATACCTCTCCTGGAACATTTGGTATATTTTCTTTTGTAGTACAGCTATTATCCTACAACTTGCATTTCCTGTTGTGATGGTGATGGCCTTGAGACTGGGACTCTGTCCTCCCTATCTTTGCATTCTTGCCAACCACTAACACAAAGGAGGCTCTCAATAATTGTGTACTAAATGCAACAATAGAAAGACATCATAAAATTATGTCTCTACATCCTGAAGATTTCAAATCAAGGAGTTACGACCTCACTGATTTGGTCAGATTCTTCTTATGAATGCTGTCTTATAAATGGATTATTTGCCATTCTGTGGCAAACTCTTCCTGGAGACGATTAGCCAAGATGTGATTACTTAGGTATATGCTTGACTAAGTGGTCCCTTATCTTTTGTAGTGAAGACAGTTCCTGTTAAACTGTCATAATTTTCAGTTCATTTTTACATACCAGAATTTTGGTAGAAATATTATTTCAAAAAAGCTGAAGATGTATATTCAGAATAAATTCATTCTATTTATTACGGGGTCATAGTTTTTTCTAAGAATTATGGGGAGGGAGGAAGGAGTGAAATAAATGCTGGTAACGTGAGAGAAATGCTGGAAAAATCTTATCTACCCTGCATCAGCGCAGCCACTCCTTGCAGGTAACGTCTGGGTTTCATCAGCCCCGCCTCTGCACAAAACGCATATTTGTGTTTACACGCATACGGTATTCCCTTTCCCACGTGGAATCATCACCTTCTTCAAACCTTACCTCTCACCCCTAAAATGTATACAAAGGATGAAGAAATCCGAGATATTACGACACTACAAGGTTGTGCTCGAAACATGTTAAAGAGTCATGCCCTGCTGATTAAGAAATTAGTCACCACCCGTGTGCGATGTCACCTCACATCAGGTGGAAACGAGAACCCAGGATTGGGAGACGTACTCCATGTTTCAGAATCCGATTAAACAATTCAATAAAACATTTACAAAACAGAAAGATGTTGCGATCACCACACAACAGAGTTGTGTTAAAAGACCATCAGTTTTCCAAGGCCCAGGGAAATGATATGCCAAGAGAAACAGCCTCAGAGGAATTTCCATTTCTGGTTAAGTTCACTTAAGGATCGCTCTTCCCCAAATGAAAGTGTTAGTTAGTGGGTCTATTTGAAGATTACTTAAACCATAATGAAAGGGAAAGGATCTTCATGGCAGACACCTTGTAGAGACAGGAATTGAAAGCCAGTGAGGACAGTTTCATTTGTAGGGGAAGAAGCCTGAGAAAGAGGAACTCTTTAAACAAATTTCTTGAGAGACAGAGACAGAGACAGAAATATCACATGATGAAAGGCCTTATTCATTCCTTCATTCATTCATCCATTCATTTTCGGAGGAGAATGTTTTAATCATGACTCAGGATGAGCTTTTTTTTTTATGAAGTGATAAATTGAAATCAAATTTATCCAGTACAAATAAAAACTTGGCCTATTCTTAAATCCATATATTAATCACATGCACATTTTTATGCTTTTCTTCTGATTATGTAAAAAATGCTTGCTGTACAAAATTCAAACAAACCGAAATGTGTAAAGTAAAAGGGGAAAGTCCCAAAGAAGCCCATGTCTCAGAACAACCTCTATTAACAGTTCGGTTTATATTAACCAGTAGTTTTATTCATTTTCTTACATGTAAATTGCTTATAAATTACACTATACATATTGCTCTGCAACTGTGCTTTTCCTATCTAATCAATGGACGCCTCTCCATGCCAATGTATTTATTTCCATATCAAGTCACTGCTTCAAATGGTGCATTCCATTGTTTTACTGATTCATGACCAATTTTATATTAATGAGTATTTGAATTACTTCCAGGTTTTTGTATTTTTTGGTACCATAAATCTGCCTCAGTGAACATCTTTGTATATAAATCTTTGTACACTAGTGTGAAATTTTTCATAGAAGTGCAATGGCTAGATCAAAAGTCATCCAAAAATGTTGTGCCAATGATTCATTTTCCACAGTTTACACTATCACCAAAACTGAGTATTTAACGATCTTTTGAATTTAGTCCATTTGGTAGGAGAAATATTATAGCTCGTTGTTTCAACTTATATTTGGGAGGCTGAGAATCTTTGTAGATTGACTACTTTTATTCCTTTGTCTAAAATTGCTAGCCCAGGGACTTCCCTGGTGATCCAGCGGTTAGGACTCCAGGCTTCCACTGCAGCGGCCACGGGTTCGATCCCTGGTCGGGGAACTAAGATCCCTCAAGCTGTGCGGCACAGCCAGAACTAAATAAATAAAATAAAATTGCCAGCCCTCCAGCCCATATGCTTGGTTCATCTTCCTATTTTTATTTATTATTTTCTCAATGATTTATAAAAGCTCTTTATTCTAGAGATGTTTGTCATTTTTCTGGGTAACCATGCGGAAGGCAGAATAATGGCCCTTCGAAGATGCCTGGGTCCTAATCCCTAGAACCTACGAACATGTGATGTTACATGGCAAAAGGGAATTGAGTTGCAGAGAGCATTATGTTTGCAAAATCAGCTGACCCTAAAATAAGGCGAGCATCCTGCGTTATCCAGGTGGATTCAATGTAGTCATAAGGATCCCTAAAAGTGGAAGAGGGGAGCCAGAGCAGGAGAACCAGAGAGACGGTAGTATAAGGACTTGAGGAGTCATTGCTAGCTTTGAAGATGAGGAAGGGGCCATACCCAAGGCTTCTAGCCTCTAGAAGCTAGAAAAGCCAAGGAAACAGATTCTCTTCTAGAGCCTCCAGAAAGAAATACAGCCCTGCTGACCATTGTTTTTAGCCCACTGAGGCCTGTTTCAGACTTCTGAACACCAGAATTGTAAAATCATAAGTTTGTGCTGTTTTAAGCCACATAATTTGCAGTGATTTGTTATAGCAGCAATGGGAAACTAATACAGAGGGCCAGAGAAAGGGATAATCCACCCCCACCACCTACCTCAAGCAGCATCTCCAGCATCCACTACTGTCCGCTGACATGGTTTTGGCTTCAGCTAGTTGATCTTGGCCCCTGAGCTCTGGGAAACACCACATCTTCCCCTTCCCTCTCCAGTTTAGGAGCTAGAAGGCTACCTGCTGTTGATAACTTCCAAGGTGTTTACCATCCTCTTTCTTTTCCTTTAACTTTTAAAAATAGAAGTATAGTTGATTTATAATGTTTTGTTAATTTCTGCTGTACAGAAAAGTGATTCAGTTATACATGTATATACAGTTTTTAAAATTTATTTATTTATATATTTTTTGGCTGCGTTGGGTCTTCTTTGCTGCGTGCGGGCTTTCTCTAGTTGCGGTGAGAGGGGGCTACGCTTCATTGTGGTGGGCGGGCTTCTCATTGCAGTGGCTTCTCTTGCTGCGGAGCATGGGCTCTAGGCGTGTGAGCTTTAATAGTTGTGGCACGAGGGCTCAGTAGTTGTGGCTTGCGGGCTCTAGAGAGCAGGCTCAGTAGTTGTGGCACACAGACTTTGTTGCTCCGCGGCATGTGGGATCTTCCTGGACCAGGGCTCGAACCCGTGTCCCCTGCATTGGCAGGCGGATTCTTAACCACTGTGCCACCAGAGAAGTCCCTATATACATTTTTAATATTCTTTTCCACTATGGTTTATTATAGGATATTGAATATAGTTCTCTGTGCTATACAGTAGGACCTTATTGTATATATACGCACATTCTATATATAAAAACTTACATCTGTTAATCCCAACCCCTCACTCCATTCCTCCCCCAACCCCCTCTCCCTTGGCAACGGCAAGTCTGTTCTCTATGTCTGTGAGTCTGTTTCTGATTTGTAGATAGGTTCATTTGTGTCATATTTTAGATTCCACCTATAAGTGATATCATATGGTATTTGTCTTTCCCTTTCTGAGTTACTTCACTTAGTATGATAATCTCTAGCTGCATCCATGTTGCTACAAATGGCATTTTTTCATTCTTTTTTATGGCTGAGTAGTATTCCATTGTATATATGTATCACATCTTCTTTACCCATTCATCTGTTTCATGGACATTTAGGTTGTTTCCATGCCTTGGTTATTGTAAATAGTGCTGCTATGAACACAGGGGTGCATGTATCTTTTTGAATTAAAGTTTTGTCTGGATATGTGCCCAGGACTGGGATTGCTGGATCATATGGTAATTCTATTTTTAGTTTTCTGAGGAACTTCCACACTGTTTTCCATAGTGACTGCACCACTTTACATTCCCACCAACAGTGTAGGAGGGTTCCTTTTTCTCCACATCTTCTCCAGCATTTGTTCTTGCCAACCTCTGTTTGGTTTTTCACCCCTTCCATAACTGATGAAGACAAGTCCTGTATTAGTTTCTGTTTACAATGTTTAGGGATATCTTTTCCTGGGTGGACCTTGCCTGATACAGTCTGTCCAAAGTGTTGCAAATATGTTTTCCCAATCTGATGTTTGTTTTTTACTTTTGATAGTGTTTATTTCATGTCTGGTAATGTTTTAATAGTGTTTAAACTTGCATGCAGTTAAACATCAATCTTTTGTAATGACATTTGAGTTTTATGTTACCATTGAAAGGCCTTTTCTCCTCCAAAATTTTAAAAATAAATAACCTATCTGGGACTTCCCTGGTGGCTCAGTGGTTAGGAATCTGCCTGTCAATACAGGGGACACGGGTTCCATCCCTGGTCCAGGAAGATCCCACATGCCACGAAGCACCTAAGCCCATGCACCACAACTACTGAGCCTGTGCTCTAGAGCCCACAAGCCACAACTACTGAGCCCTCCTGCCACAACTACTGAAGTCCACGCACCTAGAGCCTGTGCTCCGCAACAAGAGAAGTCACCGCAATGAGAAGCACGTGCACTGCAGCTAAGAGTAGCCCCCGCTCGCCGCAACTAGAGAAAGCCTGTGGGCAGCAACGAAGACCCAACACAGCCAAAAATCAATAAATAAAATAAATAAATTTACATATATATAAAAATAACCTATCACTTTATCTAGTTTTGAAATGTTTGTTGATAATATATAATCGCAAAGTATATGTATCATAAGTGTACAGCTTGCTAAATTTTCACAAACTAAGAACTTCTGGTCATATTATAATTTCACTTTTTGCATTTAAAGTGATATCTTTGGATTTGATTTAGGGTTGATGGAGTAAGATTGGAATTCAGGTTTGTTTTTCCTTCAGTGAGTAGTTATCATAATGTTTGAGAGCAGTAATCCGTACTTCTACAGATTTGAAATGCCAACTTTATCATATGCTTAATCCCGTTTGTACCTGATCAGTATTTGGAGTCTGATCTATTCCCATGTTTTTATTTCGCTCTTTCTCAATGTTTTAATATAAAATTGTGCAAAACACTTCCCTTTATCCTAATTACTCATACTCAGAATATAAACTCTTCTAAATGTTTAGAATTACAAAAGGACCCTGCCTCTGCAAGAAAGAGTGATTCAATATCAAAAATACGCTCTAGGGGCTTCCCTGGTGGTGCAGTGGTTAAGAATCTGCCTGCCAATGCGGGAGACATGGGTTTGAGCCCTGGTCTGGGAAGATCCCTCACGCCGTGGAGCAACTAAACCCATATGCCACAACTACTGAGCCTGCACTCTAGAACCTGAAAGCCACAATTACTGAGCCGTCCTGCCACAACTACTGAAGTCCACATGCCTAGAGCCCATGCTCCGCAACAAGAGAAGTCACCGCAATGAGAAGCACGTGCACCACAACGAAGAGTAGCCCCTGCTCGCTGCAACTAGAGAAAGCCCGTGCACGGCAACGAAGACCCAATACAGCCAAAAATAAAAATAATGATAAAAAAAAAAGCTCTAGGCCAGAAAACATAGTTAAAAAATTGTCTTGTGTAAGCATGAGTAGATATTTATCTTTCTGCTGCCAGGTTAGCCAGGACCTGGCACATGTAATATTCAGTAAATAAGTGGTTCCTGACTGAGCATTAAAAGTATGTCAAGCACACATTTTGACTAAATTCCAACTGATTGAGTATTAAAAATTAATCTCCATCAGAACTCATCATCAGGGACTTCCCTGGTGGTGCAGTGGTTAAGAATCGGCCTGCCAATGCAGGGGACTGATCCCTGGTCCGGGAAGATCCCATGTGCCGAGGGACAACTAAGCCCGTGCGCCACAACTACTGAAGCCCACGTGCCTAGAGCCCGTGCTCTGCAAGAAGAGAAGCCACCACAATGAGAAGCCCGGGCACAGCAAGGAAGAGTAGCCACCGCTCGCCACAGCTAGAGAAAGCCCGCACACAGCAACAAAGACCCAGCACAGCCAAAAATAAATAAATAAAAAATAAGTTCATTAAAAATCAAACAAACGAAAAAAAAGAACTCATGATCAGAGCTAGATATTGCCATCGTAGGTTGAAATTCTGGCATACAAGAATAAATCTGAGCTTTTCATTAAAAAGTATTATTCCAATTTTATTTAAAATTTTATAAGTTGAATTTTTGTTTGGTATTACAGAGCAGGAACAAAAATTTCTTAGCACTCTTGTCTGTTCAGTTGCTCCTATGGTCATTGTTATGCATATTTTGTAAAACTTAAACAGTAGACAGTGGGTGAGCAATATACTTTTAGACTGGCCTTGTCCACATAGGATGCTGCTGTAATATTGCCACCAAATTTTCACACCTCCCTACTTCTCCAATGGTAATTGACTAGAGAAATGTCTCCGTGGATTCACAATTATATGGAATTATCACAGCATTCTTTTAAAATCCTGCTTTGTTCTTTGATTGGTGAGAAAATTGGTTGTTGTTTCTCACTTTTTTTTCTCTTTTCTGTTTTTCATTTCTTCAAAGTCTTTACTCTGTCTGAATGAAGTTGATTTAATATGGATGTCATTGTGCGTGATTTTGAAGTTTTTCCTCTCTATGAAATATCGAAATGGAATTGATATCCTGCCATTAGTTTCTCATCACACAATGGAAAGAATTCCCATACAAGATGTTTTTTCTTTTTTTTCTTTTTAATTTATTTTTCGTTGTACCGGGTCTTAGTTGCAGCTCGCCACCTCCATTAGTTGCAGCACGTGTGCTCCTTAGTTGTAGCCAGCAGCCTTCTTAGTTGTGGCATGCAAACTCTTAGCTGCGGCATGCATGTGAGATCTAGTTCCCTGACCAGGGATCAAACCCATGTCCCCTGCATTGGGAGGCGGATTCTTAACCACTGTGCCACCAGGTAGTCCCTAAGATGTTTTTTCTGGAAGATCAATTGTTTAACTGGAGAGAAATAACTACAAATGAAATAAACTTCATAAACATCATTTTCTTTAATGCAATGAATGCCAACATTACCAAGGGTTCTATCGATACAAAAATTGCAATGAGAGAAACAATTTCTATTTTTCTTCATTGTATTATTTTAAATTTTATAAACATTTACAGCACAAAAATGATACAATGTCCTTCCCAAACTCTTTCTCAATGTTTACTCTTACACTCAATGTAGTTCATTGCATTTTCCAGCTTCTAGAGACCACTCACATTCCTTGCCTCCTGGCTCTTTTTTCTCCCCTCAAAGCCAGTCACTTTGCATCTCTCTGATCAGAAGTCACAGCTTTGCGGTGGGATAGGGAGGGTGGGAGGGAGGGAGACGCAAGAGGGAAGAGATATGGGAACATATGTATATGTATAACTGATTCACTTTGTTATAAAGCAGAAACTAACACACCATTGTAAAGCAATTATACCCCAATAAAGATGTTTAAGAAAAAAAAAAAGAAGTCACAGCTTCCTCTGACTGACTTTTCTTCCTCTCTCTTCCACTTTTAAAGAGCCTTATAATTACATTGAATAATCTAAGATACTCTCCCTATTTTAAAAACAGTTGACTAGCAACATTAATTCCGTCTTAATTTCCTTTGGAATTAAGCCTATTCATAGGTTCCAAGGATTAAGACATGGACATTTTGGAGGGCCATTATTCTGCCTACTGCCATATATGTACTTACATACATTTTATAAATCAAGATTCAGTTGCAGAAAATATAATCTACTCCAGCTAGTTTACGCAGAATCTATTTCAATAGCCTCAGAACAGTTGGCTGATGAACTAACTAGACTTCAGCTGAGTTTCCAGGAGTCATTTCCAAAGAATACAGTGCAGACTGAGGCCACCAGAGAGCTGACAATTCTGATATAATCAGGTATGTGCCTATGGAATCTGGAAGCCGTGGGTAGGGCTGTTGTCTGTAAAGCTGCCTCACCTCCACTACAATCAGAAAGCTGCCTCTGCTAAATTGGGAATCCAGTACTACACTGCTGAATCATGCAGCCTCTGCCTGGATCCACACAGCAAAATGAATGCCCTGCGCTGTCTCTCTCCTCACTTAGCTCAGTTTCAAAATCAAGTGTCATACAAGTGCATCTGATTAGAGGAACATAAATCACATCAAGAACTCTGGTTATAATGGAGGCTGGGAGATTTTATTTTTAGCTTTCTAGCCTCTGCAACACAGGAAGGATTACTAGCAGGAAGTTGAGAATGGATATTTAACAAATTAAGCAAGATGTCTGCTAGAAATACACATGGTATGGTTCTGGAAGGAAATATGAGAAACTGGTACAGTGGAGGCAGCTGGGGAAGGGACCTGAATGGTTGGAGGATGGGATGGAAAGGACAGTTTATTTTCATTGCACCATCCTCTGTAACTATTTAAATTGGTACTTTGCACACATATTGGTTATTCACAACTAAATAGTTTTTTAATAGGATAGAGCAAAACAAAACCAAGTAAACTAAAATCAATATAAAAAAATCTCCAATGATTCTGATATAGTTGGTCCACAGACCAAGGTAACCTTGTCAATTAATACTTGTTGAAATAAATGTGTTTTCTATTTGGTCTAGGTGAGGAAAAGCATAGTTAGGTGAAACTTAATTGATAATTGTTGGAATTTAATTTCATATTACTTTTATTATTTTTGACATCATTTATGTGTAAAAAATAATATTAGCTATTACTTAGATATTGTCTTAATCTTGCATTTTGCTCTCATTTGCTACTTTCCCATTTCCTGGTGTGACTAGTTAACTAGTATATACACAAAAGACTGACTTTCAATTATCCATAACTTGGGTCAGGCTAACCACTTGGACTGAATTCCATAGCCAGGAGCCACAATTCCACTGTTGGCACCTGCAAATTATAGGCATGATTCCAAAAAGGGAACAGTTCTGTAAGATAGTCTTGCAAAAATCAAACCCATGAAAATATTTTGATGAGTAAATTAAATATAATGCTGAGCTCGAAAGACTAGAAAAAGGATTTGTTTAAAGAAATGGGGACAGAAATGGAGAATCCAGAGGAAGTGGTATTTTGGCTGGGGAATATAATAAGTTGATTTACACAGCATTTGGTTAGTAGTTGGACAAGTCCTTTCAAATAGCAGAGTCTGAGCAGTCAGTTGAAATTTCAGAGAAGGCAAGTCTGCTGGATATATACATTTAATAATCATCAAACACATATAAAACCTTGATTATAAATATAGGTCTTGACAAAATCTGCTTTACCTCAGGCTAAAATCATGATGCTTCCACTGTACATAATGAATGAGTCTCGCTCTTAGTAATATAAAATGAAACCTATCAATCAGTAGGGATTGAGTAGAAGTGGTAACCTGAGGCTTTCTCTCTGAGAAATGCGTATACAGCTCTCACAGCAATCAGGTTGTTGATTCCTCTGGGCATGCCACTGAATTGGCCTGTGGACTCCCAGACACTAAAGGACTTAAATGGAAAAGAGTTTAGTCAGCCCCTAGGTGACCACAGAGCAGCATCTGGGAGAAAGCATGCTGATTTTCCTTCTACGGTAGTTGAGAGATTTCTAAGAGAATAGGACTTTATTCTATTTTCCCCCCCAGCTTTATGGAGGTATAATTGGTATGCAAAAAACTGGACTTAACACATGTACACTATTTGGTGATTTTGGACATATGATTATATTCTTGTTACCGTCACTATAGTCCAGGTAATAGACATATCCATCACCTCCAAAAGCTTCCTTACGTGGCCCCTCCCCGCCTTTTTATCTTGTGGTCACATGAGATCTACCTTCTCAACAAATGTTTAAGTACATAATACCTTATTGTTAACTATTGGCGCTGTGTTATACAGCAGATCTCTGGAACATACTCATGTTCATTACAACAGACTCAATAAAGATCACAACCCTTAGGAATTGGGCTGTTGCTTGATCAGGAAAAGCAGCGTGTAACTTTGTGTGGAATCACTCAGAACAGGTCCTCTGTGTCACACACACACACACACACACACACACACACACACACAATCAAACTAGCTGTAGAAGAATTGCCTTCAAAAGTTAATCACTAACTAGAACCAGGAGGACCATTCTCGGCTGCTTCCAATGCTACCAACAAGTGCCTGTAGAAATCTGCATAAACCCGCATGATTCCCTGGAGAATTCACTGGGTGGGGAGGAAGAAACTGCTTCAAGCAGTGATCTGACCCGTGACCAGAAATCTGACTTCATCAGAGGACAACGCTGCAGACACTCAGTCAGATGCAATCTTAGCCGTTTAGCAGGAAGAACTGCGGGAGGATGAAGGGCCACCTTGCCTGGGGCTGAGAGAGGTGTCCAGGCCCCCAGAGGTCTCAGGCCTTTGCTAAGGGGAACAGGGGGAAAGCTGCTGTGGGATTAGGCACAGACGTGGCTGGTGACTTTCCTGTTCCGGTAATGCCCAGCATAAAATTTTGCTTTGTCAACAATCTTCGAAGCCAAGATACGGGGAATGTGGCTATTGGGACCAGGTATCAAATAGAATAATACTGGGACTTCCCTGGCGGTCCAGTGGTTAGGACTCAGGGCTTTCACTGCCGGGCTGGGCTTGATCCCTGGTCAGGGAACTAAGATCCCCCAAGCCGCACAGCGTGGCCTGAAAAAAAAAAACAGTGTCCTAGTGCAAAGAATGATCAAATGTATCTGGTTGCCAAAATGAAGCAAAACTTTAAGTCAGATGTTCTGGAAATAGAAAATGATTTTACAAATAAACTTCAGAGTATTGTGCCAGTGATTGGGAAAGCGACCTAAGAGTCACAGATGCTGTGCAAACTCACTACTTCTTTTCACAGGCTCCGGACACGCAGGCTCAGCGGCTATGGCTCACGGGCCCAGCCGCTCCGCGGCATGTGGGATCCCCCCAGACCGGGGCACGAACCCGTGTTCCCTGCATCGGCAGGCAAACTCTCAACCACTGCGCCACCAGGGAAGCCCCAAACTCACTACTTCTGATTATTTTATTTGCAGGCCAGCCATGGGGGCAGCAGCCCAGAGCCCTCCCATGGAGGTAGGCAGTGGGGCAGCCTCCCCTGGGGTTTTATTTATTTTGTTTTTGAATTTTATTTATTTTTTTATATAGCAGGTTTTTCTTAGTCATCAATTTTATACACATCAGTGTATATATGTCAATCCAAATCTCCCAATTCATCACACCACCCACTGCTTTCCTCCCTTGGTGTCCATACGTTTGTTCTCTACATCTGTGTCTCAATTTCTGCCCTGCAAACTGGTTCATCTGTACCATTTTCTAGCTTCCACATATATGCGTTAATATACGATATTTGTTTTTCTCTTTCTGACTTACTTCACTCTGTATGACAGTCTCTAGATCCATCCACGTCTCTACAAATGACCCAATTTCGTTCCTTTTTATGGCTGAGTAATATTCCATTGTATATACATACCACATCTTCTTTATCCATTCATCTGTCAATGGGCATTTAGGTTGCTTCCATGACCTGGCTATTGTAAATAGTGCTGCAATGAACATTGGGGTGCATGCGTCTTTTTGAATTATGGTTTTCTCTGTGTATATGCCCGGTAGTGGGATTGCTGGGTCATATGGTAATTCTATTTTTAGTTTTCTAAGGAACCTCCATACTGTTCTCCATAGTGGCTGTATCAATTTACATTCCTACCAGCAGTGCAAGAGGGTTCCCTCTTCTCCACAACCTCTCCAGCATTTGTTGTTTGTAGATTTTCTGATGATGCCCATTCTAACTGATGTGAGGTGATATCACACTGTAGTTTTGATTTGCATTTCTCTAATAATTAGTGATGTTGAGCAGCTTTTCCTGTGCTTCTCGGCCATCTGTATGTCTTCTTTGGAAAAATGTCTATTTAGGTCTTCTGCCCATTTTTGGATTGGGTTGTTTGTTTTTTTAATATTGAGCTGCATGAGATGTTTATATATTTTAGAGATTAATCCTTTGTCCGTTGATTCATTTGCAAATATTTTCTCCCATTTTGAGGGTTGTCCTTTCGTCTTGTTTATGGTTTCCTTTGCTGTGCAAAAGCTTTGAAGTTCCATTAGGTCCCATTTGTTTATTTTTGTTTTTATTTCCATTACTATAGGAGGTGGATCAAAAAAGATGTTGCTGTGATTTATGTCAAAGAGTGTCCTTCCTATGTTTTCCTCTAAGAGTTTTACAGTGTCCAGTCTTACATTTAGGTCTCTAATCCATTTTGAGTTTATTTTTGTGTATGGTGTTAGGGAGTGTTCTAATTTCATTCTTTTACATGTAACTTTCCACTTTTCCCAGCATCACTTATTGAAGAGATGGTCTTTTCTCCATTGTATATCCTTGCCTCCATTGTCATAGATTAGTTGACCATAGGTACGTGGGTTTATCTCTGGGCTTTCTATCTTGTTCCACTGATCTATGTTTCTGTTTTTGTGCCAGTACCATATTGTCTTGATTACTGTAGCTTTGTAGTATAGTCTGAAGTCAGGGAGTCTGATTCCTCCAGCTCCGTTTTTTTCCCTCAAGACTGCTTTGGCTATTCAGGGTCTTTTGTGTCTCCATACAAATTTTAAGATTTTTTGTTTTAGTTCTGTAAAAAATGCCATTGGTAATTAGATAGGGATTACATTGAATCTGTAGATTGCTTTGGGTAGTAGAGTCATTTTCACAATATTGATTCTTCCAATCCAAGAACATAGTATATCTCTCCATCTGTTGGTATCATCTTTAATTTCTTTCATCAGTGTCTTATAATTTTCTGCATACAGGTCTTTTGTCTCCCTAGGTAGATTTATTCCTAGGTATTTTATTCTTTTTGTTGCAATGGTAAATGGGAGTGTTTCCTTAATTTCTCTTTCAGATTTTTCATCATTAGTGTATAGGAATGCAAGAGATTTCTGTGCATTGATTTTGTATCCTGCAACTTTATCAGATTCATTGATTAGCTCTAGTAGTTTTCTGGTGGCATCTTTAGGATTCTCTACATATAGTGTCATGTCGTCTGCAAACAGTGACAGTTTTACTTCTTTTTTTTTTCCAAATTGTATTACTTTTATTTCTTTTTCTTCTCTGATTGCTGTGGCTAGGACTTCAAAACTATGTTGAATAATAGTGGTGAGAGTGGACATCCTTGTCTTGTTCCTGATCTTAGAGGAAATGCTTTCAGTTTTTCACCATTGAGAATGATGATTGCTGTGGGTTTGTCATATATGGCCTTTATTATGTTGAGGTAGGTTCCCTCTCTGCCCACTTTCTGGAGAGTTTTTATCATAAATTGGTGCTAAATTCTGTCAATAGCTTTTTCTGCATCTGTAGAGATGATCATGTGGTTTTTATTCTTCAATTTGTTAATATGCTGTATCACATTGATTGATTTGTGCATATTGAAGAATCCTTGCATCCCTGGGATAAATCCCACTTGATCATGGTGTATGATCCTTTTAATGTGTTGTTGGATTCTGTCTGCTAGTATTTTGTTGAGGATTTTTGCATCTATATTCATTAGTGATATTGGTCTGTAATTTTCTTTTTTTGTAGTATCTTTGTCTGGTTTTGGTATCAGGGTGATGGTGGCCACATAGAATGAGTTTGGGAGTGTTCCTTCCTCTGAAATTTTTTGGAAAAGTTTGAGAAGGATGGGTGTTAGCTCTTCTCTAAATGTTTGATAGAATTCACCTGTGAAGCTGTCTGGTCCTGGACTTTGTTTGTTGGAAGATTTTTAATCACAGTTTCAATTTCATTACTTGTGATTGGTCTGTTCATATATCTTATTTCTTCCTGGTTCAGTTTTGGAAGGTTATAGCTTTCTAAGAATTTGTTCATTTCTTCCAGGTTGTCCATTTTATTGGCATAGAGTTGCTTGTAGTAGTCTCTTAGGATGCTTTGTATTTCTGCGGTGTCTGTTGTTCTCCTTTTTCATTTCTAATTTTATTGATTTGAGTCCTCTCCCTCTTTTTACTGATGAGTCTGGCTAATAGTTTATCAATTTTGTTTAACTTCTCATAGAACCAGCTTTTAGTTTTATTGATCTTTGCTATTGTTTTCTTTGTTTCTATTTCATTTATTTCTGCTCTGATCTTTATGGTTTCTTTCCTTCTGCTAACTTTGGGTTTTGTTTGTTCTTCTTTCTCTAGTTCCTTTAGGTGTAACGTTAGATTGTTTATTAGAGATGTTTCTTGTTCCTTGAGGTAGGCTTGTATCGCTACAAACTTCCCTCTTAGAACTGCTTTTGCTGCATCCCATAGGTTTTGGATCATCGTGTATTCATTGTCATTTGTCTCTAGGCATTTTTTGATTTCCTCTTTGATTTCTTCAGTGATCTGTTGGTTATTTAGTAACGTATTGTTTGGCCTCCATGTGTTTGTGTTTTTTAAATGTTTTCCCTGTAATTCATTTCTAATTTCATAACGTTGTGGTCAGAAAAGATGCTTGATGTGATTTCAATTTTCTTAAATTTACTGAGGCTTGATTTGTGACCCATGATGTGATGTATCCTGGAGAATGTTCCGTGCACACTTGAGAAGAAAGTGTAATCTGCTGTTTTTGGATGGAATGTCCTATAAATATAAATTAAATCTATCTGGTCCATTGCGTCATTTAAAGCTTCTGTTTCCTTCTTTATTTTCATTTTGGATGATCTGTCCTCTGGTATAATTGAGGTGTTGAAGTCCCCCACTATTATTGTGTTACTGTCGATTTCCTCTTTTATAGCTGTTAGCAGTTGCCTTATGTATTGAGGTGTTCCTATGTTGGGTGCATATATAATTGTTATATCTTCTTCTTGGATTGATCCCTTAATCATCATGTAGTGTCCTTCCTTGTCTCTTGTAACATTCTTTATTTTAAAGTCTATCTTATCTGATATGAGTATTGCTACTCCAGCTTTCTTTTGATTTCCATTTGCATGGAATACCTTTTTCCATCCCCTCACTTTCAGTCTGCGTGTGTCCCTAGGTCTGAAGTGGGTCTCTTGTAGATAGCATACATATGGGTCTTGTTTTTGTATCCATTCAGCAAGCCTGTGTCTTTTGGTTGGAGCATTTAATCCATTCACATATAAGGTAATTATCAATATGTATGTTCCTATTACCATTTTCTTAATTGTTTTGAGTTTGTTTTTGTTGGTTCTTTTCTTCTCTTGTGTTTCCCTCTTAGAGAAGTTCCTTTAGCATTTGTTGTATAGCTGGTTTGGTGGTGCTGAATTCTCTTAGCTTTTGCTTGTCTGTAAAGCTTTTGATTTCTCCATCGAATCTGAATGAGATCTTTGCTGGGTAGAGCAATCTTGGTTGTAGGTTCTTCCCTTTCATCACTTTAAGTATATCATGCCACTCCCTTCTGGCTTGTAGAGTTTCTGCTGAGAAATCAGCTGTTAACCTTATGGGAGTTCCCTTGTATGTTATTTGTCATTTTTCCCTTGCTACTTTCAATAAGTTTTCTTTGTCTTTAATTTTTGCCAATTTGATTACTATTGTCTCGGCATGTTTCTCCTTGGGTTTATCCTGTATAGGACTCTCTGCACCTCCTGGACTTGGGTGGCTATTTCCTTTCCCATATTAGGGAAGTGTTCAACTATAATCTCTTCAAATTTTTTCTCGGGTTCTTTCTCTCTCTCTTCTCCTTCTGGGACCCCTATAATGTGAATGTTGCTGAGTTTAATGTCGTCTCAGAGGTCTCTTAGGCTGTCTTCATTTCTTTTCAATCTTTTTTCTTTATTGTGTTCTGCAGCAGTGAATTCCACCATTCTGTCTTCCAGGCCACTTATCCATTCTTCTGCCTCAGCTATTCTGCTATTGATTTCTCCTAGTGTAATTTTCACTTCAGGAATTGTATTGTTCATTTGTTTGTTTGTTCTTTAATTCTTCTAGGTCTTTGTTAAACATTTCTTGCATCTTCTCGATCTTTGCCTCCATTCTTTTTCTGAGGTCCTGGATCATCTTCACTATCATTATTCTGAATTCTTTTTGTGGAAGGTTGCCTATCTCCACTTCATTTAGTTGTTTTTCTGGGGTTTTATCTTGTTCCTTCATCTGGTACGTAGCCCTCTGCCTTTTCGTCTTGTCTATCTTTCTGTGAAAGTGGTGTTTGTTCCACAGGCTGCAGGATTGTAGTTCTTCTTGCTTCTGCTGTCTGCCCTGTACTTCTGATTATTTTAACTACTGCTAGTATTTTAACTATCCCTGTAATTCTGTAATAGAAAAGTGCAAGTACAGAGTTTTCTATATAGGTCCTTGAGGTATCCTTGCCAAGTAGAATTCAGTCTATGATTCAACCCTACTTTTTCAACTGAGAATCAGCTGCTAGGTAACTAACATGGTACACCACCAAGAAGATGTAGTAAACCTATTCTGAAAGTTGTGGTCTTGACTACCATCTCAATTAAATTGAGACATCTCGAGAGAGACAGACAGGTGTCCTAGGCAACTGATGAGTTAAAGACTTACGTGTTCCCTAGGTCAGAGCTTCTCAAACTGTACTGTACACCCAAATCACATAGGGGTGTTAGTGAAGATGCAGATTCTGATTCAGTAGTTGGGGAGGGGGCAGCTGAGATTCTGGATTTCTAACAAGTTTCCAGGTGATGCTGATGTTGCTGGTCCAGCCACAAGGGACTCCAAGACCCTCTCCAGAGCTGGCAGGAGAATGCTAAATAACAATGTTATTGAACTTTGTTCAATGAGGTAAAATATATGGAAAAATGTAAAGCCCCAAACACAGGCCACACACTATATTAATATAATCTATCTGGCTCCTTGTCTCATTTCAGTCCCCAGAGTGTGTATCTACCTGGCAAGCATGAAATGCCATTGTCAACAACAATAAAGACTCATGCCTACCCCGAATCCATCTGTCTCCTATCTAAAAACACACCTCTCTCTGAAATGTCATTTGAGTTTTGTAAAGCTGTGAAAGTTGTGGTTATATATAAACAAACACCAATGAAGAAAGATGGGTATACAAATGGCAGGTGACAAGGAAAAGCTCTCAGAAAAGAATCAGAGAACATCTGCTAACCAAAAAAAATTTCTGTATAATAACTACTGTTTGCCATTGGGTTCAGCTCAGGAAGTGATCATATATTTTCTACATTCGTAAATGAATGACTCGCATATTTGCATGAAAAGATGATATGAATAAATGAATTAAACATACTGTAAACTACCCCTTACGTCAGGGCAGGAATGGGGGTTAGGGTAGATAATGGATACAAACCATTATTGAACACCTGCTATATAAAAATTGCTTTACGTGGATATCATTTAATTTCCACTCAACCTCAAGAAACAAGTATAGGGTTAACGTACCCCTTTCACAGTTGAAGAATCTGAGACTCAGAGAGGTAATAGACCTTGCCTAAATTTATGCATTGGCAGAACCAGAGTTTCCAATCCATTTTTTATCATAAAATTTCATAATATTGGTCCAATACACTAAAATCTATACACAGATTTCTGTTTTGATTTGGGGTTGGTATTTTGAATACCTAGAAGAACTATAATCACTAGCAAGTGGGGTGCACTTAGGAAAGGCCGTATTAAGGGCATATGCTTCTCAAGTTAATTTATTTTTTAACATCTTTATTGGAGTATAATTGCTTTCCATTGTGGTGTTAGTTTCTGTTGTATAACAAAGTGAATCGGCTATACGTGTACATATATCCCCATATCCCCTCCCTCTTGCATCTCCCTCTCACCCTCCCTATCCCACCCCTCTAGGTGGTCAAACAGCACCGAGCTGATCTCCCTGTGCTATGCGGCTGCTTTCCACTAGCTATCTATTTTACATTTGGTAGTGTATATATGTCCATGCTACTCTCTCACTTCATCCCAGCTTACCCTTCCCCTTCCCTGTGTCCTTAACTCCAATCTCTACATCTGCGTCTTTATTCCTGTCAAGTTAATTTTTAAAAATAAAAGATATATAAAACATGGAAAATTCTAACAGGATATAAATTTTACAAGATAAAAAGTAAAATATCTTCTGCTTCCCTTCTGGAAATGGAATTGTTCAGTCAACGATTCAGAATCTCTAGGGTTGGAGCCCAGGCACTAGGATGTTGTAGGGAACTTCCCGGTGATTTGGAGGCACAAAGAGGGTGAGAACTCTCACCTAGATCACCCCTAAAAGTAAATCCTTCACACTGAAGCTGCTGCCACACAACCTATTTGATTTGAATGTTCATTTTCTTTCCTTTTTCAAAGTGATCTTGAATCTATAAGCGTCTGTTGAAATAATGCAAATGGCATCATTTCTCACCAACTCGTGGGTGATATATTTGAAATCCCAGAACAAAGTTGGTGAAAAGATCAGGTCTGTATCCACCTGTCCGTGCTCCCAGCAGAAGCATCATGTGTCTGTGAGTCATAAGACCTGGCCGGCTGCTTCTGGCATGTTCAACTGAATCTCAAATCTGCTGCCAATAGGGAGGTTAAATGAAGAGCTGTAGTTTGTTTTTTTAATTTGTTTTCATTTTTGTTGTTATTGTGTTGTTTGTTTTTTTAATGATCCTGGATAGAAGTTTTATTTGATGTTCTATTTCCTAGAATCTGTGGGCAGGTTTATGCACTTTCAGGGATTTCTAATGGCTACTTGTTGGATGCCAAAGTGACATTGAAACTGTTCTCCTCTCGGTTAAGTTCTTAGAGCTCAGTGATTGGAAATGACAGTGGTGGTCTGGGCAGAAAACACTGGTCCCGGGAAAACAAATGGAAACGCACAGCACTTTGTCAAAGTCTCCTTGATAGCCTAAAGCTAAAAATAACCCGTTTACCATGTAATTTAATATGGCAATTACTCAATGACAATAGTTCTTAGGATGGCGGAGATCAGAGAGAGCCTTCTCATGACGGAGTAACAGTTGGCAAAACTTGGTTAGAGGATCAAATTCACCTTGTTGTTATGTGAACACTGAGAGTGAAGGGAAAAAAAAATTATGGTTGACTGGCCGCCAAGTGGCACACTTTTTAGTCCTTGCTGGAGACACAAAAAACGGGACACATTCTTTTTACTCAGTCTTGTCTTCAAAACTGTGTGAAAAAGTGGCACTAGATACACAAAATGAGGGAAAGAAAGCTGAACTGGGGCAGTGAAGCATGAATGCTGTTAATGAAACTTAAATGCATTTTCCTTTTCAGTCTTTGAGCAAGTAGGCAACATTTTTTAAAAGAATTGTTTTGTTTCTGGCAAGAAGAAAGGAGACATAGGGTATATTAACATACAAAATCAACCGGGGCATCAGCGAGCCCTCTTGGCTAACTTCAAAGGTTGGTGTTCTAGATATTGAAGATTTTAAATCAAGAATGCAGAAATTCTGGACTGCAGTTTCTAGAATATTCATATCCGATTTCTAGACTACGGTTTCTAGAAAAATATGAGTGATTAAGTAGATTGACACTAAAAACGTGATAATTCTCCCATTTCAAGCTCCTCACTATAATGAGGGGATGGTCATACATTTTGATGTAATACTAACTGTACTTTCAGGTAATAAGCAACTTAAACCCCCAAACAATTCAAAGTTTGAAATGATGAAAACAAGGACAATGACAAAAAAGAGCGCTAATTGTGAGAAGATTATGAGCTATCAAAACAAAAACAGCAGTAGTATTTTGACTATGCCTAATTTATTAAAAAACAGACTTGCTTAGAATTTTGTAGCACAGACTGTACAGGTCTTCCAACTTCTGTTTTGCTTAACTCCTTAGTGTGGCTCCCCCAGCAAACTTGGAGACATTCAGAAGACATAGGTGTGGTGCTCTATCCTGTAAAAACCCAGATTGGTTTTATTGATTTGAGCCACAGCATACAAAAGGGAGACCAGAAAAGTGATGTGCCCATGTGAAAAGTGGACAGTGTGGCAATTTAGGTCAGTTGTAACTCTAATTGCTTCTCCTACCCCCAGGAAGAAAAGGATACCTTCTACGGATTCCTTGCATAATGGTACCCCCCAAAAGTTAAGGCTTTGCCTTATATTTGTCCAACTCTGTCAATGACTGGTAGGTTCAAATAATAGTATCCCATGTACAGCCCCATCAACTTGATAGCACAGCTTATTATTTTCTATCATATATATTATTTTGAAATTTTGAAGATTTGATATTAAACTGACCCGAGAGGTCATTCTTTAAAAAATAAAATAATTCAACAACTTGCAATGCACAAATATATCACAGAGTTGTGTCAGAAAGCATCCATTTGTGGGAAAAGGGCAAAATAAAAAACAGAATTATTCATTAAAGTATTTATTTAATGAATATTTATTTATCATGTACTATATGCCAGGCACAGTACTAAGCTCTGAGGAGATTTTCCCGCTTTCGTTATAGTTATAGCATTTTTTAATAAACGAAATTTAAATTTGATTGATAATCTCTAGTCATAGCTGAGCTTGCCAAGATTTAAAAGAAGGAATTCATTACAAAAGCATGGCCTAGAATGTATAAAATGAGAATAACTCAGTGTGACATTTTCTGCTTTCTGGAACAAAAATGTTAATGTAAATGTGATAGAGTGGTTTGAAGCTGTCAGGAAGTTTTAAATTGGCCAAATGTGGTAAAATTCCCACTTCCCCAAATGGTTAATATGATTTTTCTATGTAGGGGATCAACAACATTCTCATAAAACACGTGTCTTAACCACTTAACAAATATGGACTCTGTTTTGAAAATGTAATCATGCTTTGCAGATCATGGGAGAGAGCATACCTAACAGAGCTCAGGTATTCAAAACTGGGCAGAGGTGCAAGCGGGTTACTCCCAGGTGGAACGATGTTTGGAGCAGCACATAAGCAGGAAGGCAATGAAAGAAATAAAGGGGAAGAATGTTCTGGAGGGGAGAGTCCCTTCTAAAGAGACTAAAGATGAGGCTACAGGGAAGGACAAAAAAAAATTGACTTATTGACATAAAAAGCTGGGTTTGGATCCTTCTTCTCCTTTTTTTCGGCTGCATGGCACAGCATGTGGGATCTTATTTCCCCTGCCAGGAATGGAAACCACGTCCCCTGCACTGGGAGTGCAGCGCCTTAACCACTGGACCACCAGGGAAGTTCCTCCTTTTTCTTCTTTTCTAATACTTCCAAATGTCCCTTTAGCCTTCCTGGATTTTTCAGAGAAGAGTGAATATTTTCTTCATTGTGTTCATAAATCCCTTTACTTGTACTTTTCTTAATATTCCTACCAATTATGTATGCACCCTCGATCTTTTTTTTTATAGTTCTAATTCTTTTTTATTTATTCACATTTAAAAATATTGCTGATTGAGTGCAGTGGGCAACTCTATCACCAACAAAGGAGAGGGATGGATTGTTTCCTAGGTATACCACTAATATTCTTTTTTTTTTTTTAAGTTTTTGCTATTTTTTTTTTAAAAATTGAAACATAGTTGGATATAACATTATGTTAGTTTTCAGGTGTACTGCATAGAGATTTGACATTTGTATACATTATAAAATGATCACCATGATACATCTAGTAACCATCTGTCTCCATACAGTTATTACAATATTACTGACCATATTTCTTGTGCTGTATATTACATTCTCATGGCTTATGTGTACCCTCAGTCTTGAACCTAGATGTGTTAAGGAAGGAGCATTGGTTTGAGTTATTTAATCTATGTTCTGATACATCAGACAAGTCACTTAAATTTGAAGAGGCCTGAGCATCTCTGTGTGAAGTGAAGGAATAGGTAACATAATCAAATACAATAGAGACTGTAAGTAACAGAAAACTTGGCCTTAGCTGGCTTAAACAACTGAGGTTTATTGGCTCTCTTAACTGGAAGTCCAGAGATTGATCAGGGTTTGAGGTTGCTTTAATTAAGTAACTCCAGCTCCTGTTTCCTCACTTCCCCTGGCTATGATCATCTCTGAGTATTGGCTCATTCTCAGGGTAGCATCCCTTTTGATGACAAAACAATGGCAGAATTTACAAGCTTCACATCCCTATCACACAACGTTGAGAAGAAAAAAGCGTATCTCTTCTGGTACTCTCTTTTAAACAAGGGAGTGGTTTCCAAAAAGGGTCTCTCGTTTTTGGCTCAAATTTGGTTCCATTCCAAAGCCCAGTCCCGTTGTATTATTTTGCTAGGGCTGCCATAACAAAATACCACAGACTGGGTGGCTTAAACAATAGAAATTATTTTCTCACAGTTGTGGAAACTGGAAGTCTGAGATCAAGGTGTCAGCAGGGTTGGTTTCTTCTGAGCTCTCTCCTCGGCTTGCAAATGGTCATCTTCTCCCTGTGTCTTCATACTGTCTTCCCTGTGTACATGTCTGTGTCCAAATTTTCTCTTATTAAGACACCAGTCATGGACTTCTGTGGTGGCGCAGTGGTTAAGAATCTGCCTGCCAATGCAGGGGACAAGGGTTCGATCCCTGGTGCGGGAAGATCCCACATGCCACGCAGCAACTTAGCCCATGTGCCACAACTACTGAGCCTGTGCTCTAGAGCCTGCAAGCCACAACTACTGAGCCTGCGTGCTGCAACTACTGAAGCCCGCGAGCCTAGAGCCCGCGCTCCGCAACAAGAGAAGCCACCACAGTGAGAAGCCCGCGCACCACAACAAAGAGTAGCCCCTGCTCACAGCAACCAGAGAAAGCCCGCACACAGCAACGAAGACCAAATGCAGCCAAAAATAAAATAAATAAATGTATATATTAAATAAAAAGACACCAGTCATACTGAATTAAGGCCAACTCTAATGACCTGATTTGAACTTAATGACCTCATTAAAGGCCCTATCTCCAAATACAGTCACGTTTTGAGTTATGGGGGGTTAGGACTTCAATTTTGGGAGGACACAATTCAGCCCATAACACCCATCCTAATAGCGGGGACTTGGGTGAGCAGATTGCCTTAGGCCGAGATTCCAAACCAGTGAGATCATCCCCAGTGGGAAGTCAAGCCCGTGGCCAAAACACATTGGCAGCATCAGGGAGGGTGAAAAACTAGGTGAAAATTGGGCTGACAAAGGGAATTGGCAATCAGCAGTGTTAACTATAGGAGGGTTAGGCTAAGTGATTGCTGAGATCTCTTCTAGCTCTAAAACTCAATGACTGAAAATTCCAAGTACTTTTCATCACAGTGTACTAAAAGCTAATACAAAGCAATAGGTGGAGATTTGATGACAGCAGACCAGAACTACGGGGTGAAAAGTTATTTTGCCAGAGAAGCCAGCAGGGCAAGATGACATTCTCTTAGAGATGTAGCTCTCTTGTCTGTGGATAGTGGCAATGGAGAACAAGACCACGACTCCAGGGGTTGTATAGGGGGGAGGGGAAGAGATGGCCCAGCATAGCCTATATTTCATCATATCGGATATGGTAAGAGTTCTGTAAATATCAAAGGATGCTGATAAAGACAGTTGACAGAAAAGTTCTACAGCTTTAGACTCAATCTTTGATTATGTTAGGTTAAAGCAAGAGAAACTGATGCTTTATAGGTTAAAAATAATTAAATATCAACAATTTCATGGTTCAACTTAATAAAGACCTTTCCTGTAGGCCTTAAAGATATGTGTTCTAAAACAAATCAACAAATATAAAGGATTTGTGAAAGAAAAGATATTTCAGAACATGAATTCCCTTTCAGTGTGATAGCTCCCCCCGCAATAGACTCCATTTACCAAACAATATAAAATGTTGATAATGACAATCTTAACTGATAGAGAAAAAGCGTAAGTATATTTCACATGGTCTGTTTCCTATATCTAGGAAATATAGAATACATCTAAAAGCATCTGAACAACTAACAAAAATTGTAGCATTTTTTAGTCTTGGTTATCTTAGGTATCTTTCCTTATTTATATTAAGTAACTGAATCCCCAGCTATAACTGGGAAAATATGATTTTCTGAGTTCTATATAAATAGTAGAAAAATGATTCCGGCCCCTAACCTTACCTTCCACCTTCCCTCTCTTTCTAACGTTATTGGCACTGAAATCTCAACTTATTTGATGGCTCATTTGTTTCGTTTGGATCTCAGACAGTCCTTAATGGAAAAGAAAGATTGGTTCCAGACTAGGTAAATCCCACTAACTTATTATAATACTATTTTTTGGTTTAGACCTTATTTCTTATTCTCTTTCCCCTAAGTGTGGGCAGATATTTAGAAAGAATTTTTTAGAAAGAATTTTTTTAGAAAGAATATTTCCTCTTTACTAAAGTTCTTTTACTTTTATAGAAATTTTAGGCTGAAGAAGTTTCTCATTATTTAATATGCCTCTCTTTAAAATGATGTTTGCTATGTTTAGGACTTACATTGATAAGGAAAAATTGGAAAGCCCCCCAAAATATTTCCTATAAATTTCCAATAATAAAAAAACATCGCTGGGCTTCCCTGGTGGCGCAGTGGTTGAGAGTCCGCCTGCAGATGCAGGGGACACGGGTTCGTGTCCCAGACCGGGAAGATCCCACATGCCACGGAGCGGCTGGGCCCGTGAGCCATGGCTGCTGAGCCTGCGCGTCCGGAGCCTGTGCTCTGCAACGGCAGAGGCCACAACAGTGAGAGGCCCGCGTACAGCAAAAACAAAACAAAACAAAAACAAAACAAAACAAAACATAACTTATGGCTCCTCTATGAAGAAGTTATTCAGAAGAATCTCAGTAAAAGGTTTTACATTTAGATTGCTCTGTTTATTTTACATGTTCTCAAAGAAAAACATAATTTTATTTGAGAAGAAAATTTCTGAGATTTTTTGCAATAGAGCATTTCTAATCAAAGTTTTGGCCCATGTTGTTGGTAGAACAACACAGTGTTTAATTAAAACACACGAGAATCCTTTCTATTTGAGAAATTAAAGAATGCCACCTTTTTCTTCTTCATTTTCCTTAAGGTGATCTCTAAAAAATGCATTTCTGTTATTCAGTTACTAAGTTTGTTGAAGTTTAATTGCTTATGTGGCTCTTATTGTCAGAGCCAAAGTGCAAAAGTCATCTTTTTCCTCCACACAGACACAAATGCTGGCCTGCATTACAGCTCACCGTGGGAGGTATTTATTCTGCGATTAAATGAGAGTAAGAAGAATGTTCTGAAGTTATTGCTTAGTGCCTCTCCCACCAACCTCCCCCCCACACCTTTTTAAAGATGATTAAAATCAAGGCTGAATGTGATTTTGGTAAAGTAAAATTCTGGGCTTATATAAATTAGTTGAAACTTACCAGAAATAAGGGTAAGCGTTTGCATTTAGGTTCAAGTATGAAATGAACATGTGACCTGGAGGTAGGTTGTTCCAAAAAAATCTGTAGATTTTAATTAATCTAAAGCTTAAGATTAGGGACTTCCTTGGTGGTCCAGTGGTTAAGACTCCAAGCTCTCAATGCAGGGAGCCAGGGTTCAATCCCTGGTCAGGGAACTAGATCCCGCATGCCACAACTAAGAGCCTGCATGCCACAACTAAAGATCCAGCACAGCCAAATAAATATGAAAAAAAAAAAAGAGAAAAAAAAGCTTAAAATTAATCAAAGTATGATATGATTATCTTGTATTGCAAAAATAGAATGTTAGATCATGACAAGTAACATCCCCACTGTTCTATGAATGAATCAGGTCGCACTTGGGGCATCTTTTTTCTTTAAATTTTTAATAAATTTTAATTAATTAATTTTTGGCTGTGTTAGGTCATCATTGCTGCGGGTAGGTTTTCTCTAGTTGTGGCGAGCAGGGACTTCTCATTGCAGTGAGGGGGCTTCTCATTGCGGTGGCTTCTCTCGTTATGGAGCATGGGCTCTAGGCACACGGGCTTCAGTAGTTGTGGCACGCGGGCTCAGTAGCTGTGGCTCATGGGCTCTAGAGCACAGGCTCAGTAGTTGGGGCGCTCAGGCTTAGTTGCTCCGCGGCATGTGGGATCTTCCTAGACCAGGGATCAAACCCGTGTCCCTTGCATTGGCAGGCGCGTTCTTAACCACTGTGCCACCAGGGAAGTCCCAACAGTTGGGACATCTTAATAGTCAAAATATTAAGAGCAATACTGATGAAATGAAGTGGATGAGCAGACCAGAAAACTGAGTTGTGTGAGGAACAGTGTATGGAATGAGAGATGCTGAGGCTGAAAAAGAGAAGACTAAGGGGTAGAAAACCACTAACATCCAAATAGCATCTCTTTTGTGCCAGGAATTGTATTAGGTGCCTTCCAGCACCTTGCTCAATTCTCAGAATAATTCTATGCCATAGGGTGTACTATTTCCATCTTCCCACTGGCTTCTTGTGATTAGGCAACTTGTCCCAAGATTCTTCATTATTCAGTGACAAAGTTGTGACTCCATCTGCTGCTTTTCTGATATCAAAACCTGCATTTTTCCTTTCATGTCTTAGGCCACCATCACCGTCACTTAGGCTTCAGATTCTGGAGAAAATTACAGGTCAAGAGTTACTTCATTCAAACCCTTTGTTCAACACTATTTGGGCCCCTGAGTATATGAGGCATCGTGCCAAGAATTCTGCCCAAAGTGAGCTTCTGGCTTCTTAGAGGAAAGAAAATACTTGCCTCAGTAACAGTAATGGAAGGTGGGAAAAGTAACATGAGCAATGCAGTCAGTGTGCTTCAGGGGAAGAAATATTGCTGCTGAAGAAGAGATGTGGCATTTGAACTGGGCTTTGGAAGACAGAGGGATTTGGATGTGCTGAGATAAGGCGGGGAGGGCACCCCAAGCAGAAAGAACAACGTGGGAAAATGCAATGCATGTCTAGGAAACATTAAATAGTTTCGTGTGCCTCTAATATTAGGTATGAGAAGATAAACGAGGAATGAGTTGGAGAAATGGATTGACCTAGATGAGAGAGGGTAAGAAATGCCAGGCTAATGAGTTCTGTAATGTTCTGTAGGCAACGGGGAGCCACAATTGATTTTTTTTTTTTAATTAGGGCAATTACAACGGCCTCAACAGTTTTTTTGCATAGAGAACATACTGCAGGGCAGAAAAGAAGGTGGGAAGAGGTTGGAAGGCTTTTATTTCCCAATGCAAGCTAATGAGAGCCTGAGTGATTGTACTGTGGAGGCTTCTTCCGTTTCTTTTTTTTTTTAATGATATCTTGAAGACAAAATTTTATTTTTTTCACTTAGTTATGATATTTAATTTTTATTAGAAATTTAAAAATTTTATGCAAGTTTTAAAATTTTATTTTTAATTAATTTTTATTGACATACAGTTGCTTTACAATGTTGTATTAGTTTCTGCTGTACAGCAAAGTGAATCAGTTATCCATATACATATATCCACTCTTTTTTAGATTTCTTTTCCCATATAGGTCATTACAGAGTATAGAGTAGAGTTCCCTGTGCTATGCAGTAAATTTTTATACAATTTTTAAAGACTTCTTTCCATTTACAGTTATTACAAAATATTGGCTATATTCCCCCTGTTGTACAATTCATCCTTGACCTATCTTATACCCAACAGTTTGTATCTCCCATTCCCCCGCCCCCTATATTGCCTCATCCCCCTCTCTCCCCACTGGTAACTACTAGTTTGTTCTCTATATCTGTGAGTCTGCTTCCATTTCTTTTTAAGCCCACCCAACCCTCATTCATACCACCCAACTGCTGTCCCATCAGATGGACTCTTGACCTACGCTTCTTTGCCTTTTCTCAATCTCCTTTGCCTTCACCTCCTTCCACTAATCAAGAATCTTGGCCCCCTGACTCCTGCCTTCAACTCTGGGCCCCATGTGTTTGATCTTCATCCTCACTTTCCTGGTATTTGGACACTAGTTTTCACCCACGCGCTATGCTTTGATTCACTTTTCCATCCTCGGATCATGCCATCACCTCAGGCAGGTTCACGCTGCCTCAACCTTGGCCTTAGCCCTTCCTTGCACACGAGTCAGGATTCAAGACCGCAAACGGAAACTACTCTAGTGAATTTAGGACAAAAGTTTTTTTTTTAACTTAATAAAGGATGTTTGGTACCTCATGGAATTTCTGAGTGCTGGCCCATAGGCCATGCAGTCAGGATCCATAGCCACAGGCCACATCATGCTGAATGCTGTGAGGGCTGCTGAAGGGGAGAGGGCTTCGCTGCTGCTGGGCACAGGGACCACGGAGCCAGTGATTCTGGGAACTCGACACAACAAGTTTCACCAAGGACGTTCTGGAAGAGCTGATGCCTCTATTGTCATTTTTGTGAAATGGTAGATTGCAAGGACTCCTGCTTCCCAAGGTTGTTCACTTCCGGAGTGAAATCTTTTTTTTTTTTTTTTTTTTTTGTGGTACGCGGGCCTCTCACTGTTGTGGCCTCTCCCGTTGTGGAGCACAGCCTCCGGACCGACGCGCAGGCCCCTCCGGACCGACGCGCAGGCTCAGCGGCCATGGCTCACGGGCCCAGCCGCTCCGCAGCATGTGGGATCTTCCCGGACCGGGGCACGAACCCGTGTCCCCTGCATCGGCAGGCGGACTCTCAACCACTGCGCCACCAGGGAAGCCCCCGGAGTGAAATCTTTATGATTATGTCTGATGGGTGAAACCTAACCGTCTCCAGAGATGGATGCACCACGGAGCTAATGAAGCTTCAGCCTCAGGACCTCTCATCTGCACAGACCCCTTCCAAGGCCCTGGGGGAGTCTTAGGATGGTCATAGGTTTTGGAAAATTTACACAAGAAAGATACTGTAACTGCAGCCCTGCCTTCCCGGTCCCACTTACTAAATTTACACAACATGATCAGCTATGTGTTGTGAAGCGTAAAGAAACTTCTCTAAACTATTGAGAATAATAAAAAAAACTTTGACCAACCTTACTAAAGGACAGTCTCGAGTGTCTTTCTATTCTTTATTAAAAATATATTATAAAGCCACTGCATGTGAAGAGGCAATCAAAGACTATGCAGCTAAAATAATAATAAATATATAATAAAGAAAAATATTAAAGAGGTGCATTAGGCAATTGAAATTACATTCTTTTTCGGGATTTGTGATGTTTATGGTACTGGTCAGTTTTTAAAATTTTTTTTCTCATTCTAAATAAGTACTTAATTTTTAAACCTAATTTTAAGTTCAAAATTTGGCTGCTTTTTATTATGAAAGAAATTTCCCCTAAATTGCATTAGCTTCAAGCCCTACGAAACCAAGATCTGCCCCTGGGTGAATCCCTGAACCCTAACTAAGCAGGTTAAGAAAACTATGGGGAATTCCCCAGACACAGGAAGCATATTTAAACATGCCAGGTGGCCCTAAACATGATGAATGTCCTTTCCATTGTGCTTGAGCATGTGTATGGAATGTGGGAAAGGACCTCTTTTGAGGAAATAGGTTTTAGAAAAGGAATGGAGAGTCAGGAACTCATAACAGAAATATTACATAGACATGGTGAGACATTAGATTGTGCATGACACCAGAGGACCCTGAGGATTAGCATAGATAGTGATCAGGATGGTGATGCTAATAGCCAGGAAAGAGATCTCAGAGCTGATTCAGATTCAGGGAGGAATTGGGAAGACAGAGTTTGTTTTTGAATATTCTAGGACTCAGATTGTGTAAGCCTTCATAAAGACTAAAGTTAGTAGATCCTCTAGTATTAACTCACTCATTCATAGCCCTGAATGAAGGGTAGTAACAATTACAGTTATGAACTGTAACTTGACAGCCAAAAGAAAATAAAGAAACAGATTAGTTTAGAAAAATACCAACAAACGTAACTGAAGGGCAAGGGTAACTAAAAGGCAGATCAGGCAAAATGTTACTCATGATTAAATACTAGAGATCCTGCTTTGATGTTAAACACATTTTAATCTTGTTATGCTAAAAAAATAGCAAAACTAGGTAGGATTACCAAAACAAAACATGGTTGTCTTGCAGAAATAGTTGTAATAGCAGCGGGTATGTATAGAGGGCTTTCTATGCTCCATGTATTATACTAAATAACATAAATAAATATATATATATATAAAACTTACATAACTTACATTATTTCTTACAACAACCCATTATGGTAGTGTCATTATTCTCATTTTACACATGGATAAACTGAGTTTTAGAGTGGTTAAATTACCTGCCAATTTGCAAACAGCGGTCTGGGCTCTAAAACCTGTACCGGAGTGTATAACCAGTGCACTATATTGTTCATTCAGCTTCCTTGCCTTCGTTATTTTGCTGGAATACACCTATGTGGAGAGCATTATGCAAATATACATGCTTTGTTCCACCACAGACGTATCAAGTTAAATGTATCTTTGATAGTCTCACACCCATACTAAGGAACAGTGGCCCATTCAGAGCTGCACAGAAACCAATGACCAGGTAGACTGGGTTCCCCAAATGACTGGCTTTTGGCAGCCTTGCTGTTGGGGGTGTATAGGTTGTTTAAGAGAGGCACCACGACTTAACGTGAGTCTGTTTGAAAAACAGGAAGAGAGAAGTTATTTGTACATCGTGGATTACATTCAGTCTTTCTTTTCCTTTTAAGTTGCTGATGGGGGATTTAAACACTGGGCTTCAGGGAAAATGGGACCAGGAAGTTACGAGAATCCCTATCCACTGCTTACACAGGGCTAATGAAACAGTCCTATATTCCCAGTACAACTGAGGCAGAGAAGAAAGAAAGATAAGCAGAGGCTGCAGCTTGCTTCCTTTCCCTCTTTTAGTCAGTGCAAGCAACTGGTTATCTCTATGCAAAGTAACACACCCCAATTTTTGGTCCCTTTAGTTTCTTTCATTTTATTCATCACAATTATTTTTCTTATTTATTTTCTGATTTCTGTCTTTCCCCTACAGTATGCATTTTTCGCAGGGATAATATCACCCCAAAGGGTAAAATTTGGTTCTTTGAGGGACAAAAAAATCTTAATCTTTCTATGTTTAAAGCACAGATATACACAATACATAAACAGATATACAATATATCTATAGTATTAAACATAATACATAAACAGATATACAGTATATCTGTAGTATTAAAATTTCATAGTGGAGCCAGTCAGAAAAAAACATTTCTAATAAAGTTCCTTTGGTAGGGGGCAAGCATGGAAAAGGATAGAGAAAGACTATTCTAGGGGATGAGCTTCAGAAGGGCAGGAGCTGCAGAATCCTTGTAGATTGTAGCCCCAAAGTTTAGAAATGTCTTGCACAGAGTAAGGGTGTAATAAATATTCTGAGGCATCAACCCTTCATTTGCCTTGCTAACAACAGACGATGTTCCACATGGAGCCATTCCTTTAAAGGAGGGGGAAGGAGAGTGGGGAAAAGGGAATTATGTAGAGGATTTTTTTTTTTTTTCCCCTGAAGGAAGCTAGGCAGAGTACATGTATAAATTATCAAGGTGTCAACTCAGACGTGAAGTTACTTCTCCATTTCTTTCAGAAAGCTACTTTGTCACCATTAGCTAGTGTGGACTTTTAGATATCTCCATGCAAAATGCTTAATTTAAAAACGGGCACACAGCGTTTCAATCAGAACTTTGCTGTCATCCTCATGCTTTGCCCAATGTCCTTGCTAGGTATTGTTATATCTTCCACATTAGCCCAGACTTGAATCTGGTGAGCTCAAAGCCCAGACTGCCAAGCAGTGCAGGTGAGTGGGCGTAAAGTGTTGGGGAAGGGAGGTCCAATGGCTCCAGCCATCACACAGTATCCATTCTTGACCAGACACACTCCATGCTCTGCCTCCTAACAGACTAATATTGGGTTCCTTTTAGATCAGAGTTTGGACAGCTGAAGATAATTGAGACAGTGGGGCATTTCTTGTGGTCTCTTTCTAATTCCCCAGTCCAAGACTTCCTCCTACAGCTTCCTCTCAAGAAGTAAGAATCACAACCTTAAAGGGTTCTGCAGAAACAGAAGAAATGTCAGTCATGATCTGGTGCTAAATGATTTCTCCTCAGCGCTCTGCTTTAAAGGCCCATGATGAGCTTACCTGGTGGTGCAGTGGTTAAGAATCTGCCTGCCACTGCAGGGGACACAGGTTCGATCCCTGGTCCGGGAAGATCCCACATGCCATGGAGCAACTAAGCCCATGTGCCACAAATACTGAGCCTGCGCTCTTGAGCCGGCATGCCACAACTACTGAAGCCCCTGCGCCTAGAGCCCGTGCTCCACAACAAGAGAAGCCACGACAATGAGAAGCCCGCGCACTGCAACGAAGAGTAACCCCCGCTCGCCACAACTAGAGAAAGCCCACGCACAGCAATGAAGACCCAACACAGCCCAAAATAAAAACAAATAAATAAATTAATTTTAAAAATAAAATAAAATTAAAAAAATAAATGCCCATGGTCATACTGGGAAACTTTCAATACAAGGATCTTCAAGGACACTCCATTCTTAAGTGTTACTTCTGTATACCTCAAATGGCATGAGATTCTGTACGTTGACTTAACTAGACAGAAATACTCTTTACAACATATCATACCTAGATGGAATTTCTACATATTGATTAGAAAACTCCTGAGTAAGGCAATAATAGTAAGAGATAGGAAATAAATTTCTTTGGGAAAGATAAAATTATTTGTTTCTTCTGAAAGAGGTAACTGAAGAATGTTTTAACAAACAGATGAGGTGTGAAAATATGTCCCCATACTTCTTTGTCCATTTGAAAATGATCTAAAGGTTCACAGAAATGATTACACAAGGATAAAGGTAAATTGGAGCATAGGAAAATGGGTTCCGTCGGACAAGAGGAGATTTTGACTTTGAGAAGTTGGTAGAATTCAGAACACGGGAGGATTGTTAGCCTTTGAGAAGGGTCCACTCTTCTCTGAGACTTTTGGAGAAAGAAAAGATGATGCAAACAGGGAAATAAGAAGGTGGAATGTTAGCCAGAGTTTCCATGGTGGGTGTCTCTTGATCTCAAAAGGAACTTTCTCAAGATCTGGCCTCAGTAGAGCCCATATTCAAAATGATTTTCCCAGTGCAAATAAACAGCCCCATGAGGCTCCTAATCCATTCCATCATCTGTCGTGGGTTTTGTGAAATCAGTGAGCTCCTGAAACAGTGAAGGTCAGAGCTGGCAGCTTGCTTCCAGTCACTGGAGAGCTTAGCCACCCTAGCACTCCGTAAGCTGTCCTCCACCCCATTCCCCCCACAGGAGGGTAACAGAGGTCATCACCGTTAAGTGAGGGCAGTGAGGAGGAATCGGGAGCTTTGAGTTGGGTAAGAGTTGGAAACAGCCCATGTAGGAAGTATATCTGTGAGTTCATGTGCCCTGAAAAAGTGTTGCTGACCTTCAGTAATCAAAGATGAAAGACATTTATACAGATATATATTTTTTAATCTAGAGAATGCAAACAATCAGAATGAATTTTTTGAAAAAGAGTAAAATTTTGAAAGTACAGTAGAAGCTCTCTTAACAGACCTCCATTTAAGCGAATCTCCAGATTATCCAGTCCTCTCCCTCCTCTCTGTAACATTCTGGCAGATGCCCATGGCATGCTGTCATGAAAATTGCTCATAGCTAGTTCACTATTTTCTAGCTCTCTTCTACTCCCATCTGTTGAATTGCTTGTGCTAAGAGCACTTGGTTTGTTTTTTGGGGTTTTTGTGGTTTGATCATCTTGAATATTTATTTATTTATTTGGTTATGCCGGGTCTTAGTTGCAGCAGGAGGGCTCCTTAGTTGTGGCATGCGAACTCTTAGTTGTGGTATGCGTGTGGGATCTAGTTCCCTGACCAGGGATCGAACCTGGGCCCCCTGCATTGGGAACACAGGGTCTTAACAACTGGACCACCAGGGAAGTCCCAAGAGCACTTGTTATTTTAATTATACATTTTTTCCTTTTCAAATGATCATATATTAAAATTTACTTTTTTGGGGTACAGTTGTATGAATTTTGACATATTATATTGTATGTATGACCTACTGTATAGATTAGTATACCACAATCAGGATACAAAAAAATTCCATGGCCCCCTCGCAAAAGTCCCTCACGCTGTTCTTTCATGACCACAGTGTCTCTCCATCCTTACACTGGCAATCACTGATCTGTTCTTCAACCCTACAGTTTTGTCCTCTTGGAAATGATATAAATTAATTTATATAGTACCATAAGCTTTTGAGACTGGCTCCTTTCATTCAGCATAAGGCTTTTGAGATTCATCCAAATTGCTGCTCATATCAATAGTTTATTCCTCTCTCTATATAGGATTTTATCATATAGATATACCACAGCTTGTTTAGCCATTCACCCACTGAAGGACATTTGGATTGTTTCCAGTTTGTGGTTACCATGTATAGAGCTACTAAAAACAACATTCAGGTACATATTTTTGCGTGAAGATAAGCTTCCATTTTTGTAGGGTAAATACAGCAGAAATGGATTGCTGTGTCATGTTGTAAGGGTATGTTTAACTTTATAAATAACTGCCAAATTGTTTTCCAGAATGGCTGTCCCATTTTGTATTCCCATCAGCAATGTATGAGAGTTCTAATTGCACTGTGTTCTTATCAACACTTGGTACAGTCAGTATTTTTAAAAGCCATTTTAATAGATTTGAGGTGTTATCCCAACATGGTTTAATTTTCATCTCACTAATGGCTAAAGATATTGAATATCTTTTCATGTGCTCATTTGCCATCTACATAACTCTTTTGGTTAAGTGTCAACCATTATTCATTCAAAAATATTTTTAGCACCACACTCATACTTCTTTCCTTCTTGGACTCCAGTGAATCAAAGGTTAAACCTTTTGTTAATATCCCACAGTTTCCCGAGGCTAAGTCCATTTTTTTTCAATTCTTTTTCTCTATTGTTCAAATTGGATATCTCTATCGATCTATCTTTGAGTCCATTGGCTCCTGCTCTATTATCTCCATTCTGCTCTTGAGCCCAGCAGGTGAGTTTATTTTGGTTATTGTATTTTTCAGTTCTAAAATTCCCTTTTGGTTCTTCTTTGTATCTTCTCTGTGCTTGCAGAGACTTTCTAGTTTTCTATTTGATTCAAGTGTGTTTGTGATTGCTTTAGGAGCATTTTATAATAGCTTCTTTAAAGTCTTTACCGGGTAATTCTAACATCCATGTCACTCATCTTTGTAATTCTAACATCCAAGTCACTCATCTTTGGTATCTATTGTCTTTTCCTATTCAGATTGAGATTTTCCTGGTTCTTTGATAGCAAATAGTTTTGGATTGTATCCTGGACTTTTTGAATATTACGTTATAAGATTCTGGGTCTTGTTTAAATTCTATGGAGAATAAATGTTGCTATTTTTGTTTTAGTAGGCAATCAGTCTGGTTGGGTTCAGGTCACAATCTCTAACCCACCTCCAGTGGGCTATGTTTTTAATGCCAGTTTAGTTTTCATGCCTTTGCAGTGCTGTTTGGACCTGTCCCATGTGTGCACTTCCCATTGGCCAACCTGAGACGTGAGCAGGTAGTCTGTCTGTTAAATTTAAATGCTGACTTGAGTCAGATCCATGTATGTGCTACTTTGGAGTGAGGTCAGGATTCATAAATAACTTTATGGGGTCACTTTCCTGAGCTGTACTCTCTCCCAGACATCCAGGTACTTTCCAGTTTCCTGAACTCCCATTTTGGTTCTCATGTCTGAAAGGTGGGGCTCTTTTTAACCATTCTTCTGCCAACTTGTACAACTTTGCCCACTTGTGGGGCTAAGCTTTAGGAGGACCAGAGGAAAAAATGCAGTAAATTCAGTGCTGCTTCAGTCAGAGGTACTTCAAATTCTGGGCTTTTCCCTTCAATTTTCCATTATTCCAAAACTTCCCTTCAGTTTGCCATTATTTACTTTCCAGACAAATAGCTTCTCCATGCGTTCTGTCCAGATTTTATAGCTGCTATCAATGAAAGAGACAGGGAGGAGTGTGCTTATTCTTATTTGGAACTTGAACCTCTATGGATTCTAATTAAACATTGTGTGAACCAAAATCATATGAGTACAGAAACAAAAGTGGTTGAAGTTTTTCATAGTTTGTTTTTTTTTTTTTGGCAGTACGCGGGCCTCTCACTGTTGTGGCCTCTCCCGTTGCGGAGCACAGACTCCGGACGCGCAGGCTCAGCGGCCATGGCTCACGGGCCCAGCCGCTCCGTGGCATGTGGGATCTTCCCGGACCGGGCACGAACCCGTGTCCCCTGTATCGGCAGGCGGACTCTCAACCACTGCACCACCAGGGAAGCCCTGGGCTGCTTGCTTTTTAACAGGACTGAGAATAACAAACAAAACACAAAGGAGAAAGAGGGGGGCTGGAGGCAGAGGATGCTGTTTGTTTTCTCAGCATGTTGATAAAATATTTGCCAAGATCAAAAGCAGGAGATATTGAAGTTGAACTCCATGGCAGGAAGCTTGGAGCCAAATTCAGCTAACAAAATATAAAGTTTTGGCATCATCGCTAAACATATAATAAGTACTGCATCTAATAAGTGTGTGTTGGTTTATTGTTGACTTTTTGTTTCATTTTCCTGCCTTTCATCAATTTGTTATTAATTGGGGACTTAGGATCTCTCAGGGAAGCTTATTGTTTAAAAACAATATGATAACTAATTGTACAATCGTTTGGGCTATTTCTTGGGAAAAATGAGGAAAGAAAGCCCAAGTTATCCAGTTACAGAAAACTGTAAGAAATTAAATTTGCTTTTTAATTGCTCCGCCCTTCTTTTGTCTTGCTGTAGTTCTGGGAATGGAGAGTCAATGTGATCTAATTGTAAATGATGGGGATTTGACATGCTGGATAATGATTATCCATGGGCAAGGAGAGTTTGCCAGTCTTATTCAGACCCAAAGTATATCTCAACAGGAAGGAGTAATAGAGCCAAGGAGCCTGATAATTGGGGGAAATTCCTCTTCTTTAATTGGATGCAAGGTATAATAGTACTTAATGTAGGAAAGACATTTAACAAGTGAATTGCCTCTGTGTACCTGTCCCTTTGCTTATTTCCTTTTCAGGAAACATTACTGTTTTTAAACTTTAGAGAGGACAGAAAAGCCAGTGTGGGGATGGCTTTAGTTAAACTAGAAATGTGTGGTTCTGGAATGTTTACTCCTATTCTTTTTTTTTTTTTTTTTTTTTAACGTTATCTCTCTCCTATCGACTCATTGCAATACTAATTTTTCGTAAGGTACCTTCAGGCTTAGAAAACACATTTCAGTGTTTCCTATTAAAGCTGAAAGGCAGAGTTTTCTTTTCATTTCCTTCTTTAGGAGTTTTAAAAACCAAACTGTTTTTCTAAAGCTCCAGCTCCAAAGTTCTAAACAATTAAATGCATTTTATAGGTTTTTCACAAAACCTAAGAATGATTTGAGGTTAAAAAATAAAATATCTTGAGCACAGGGAACTATATTCAATATTTTGTAATAAAATATAATGGGAAAGAATCTGAAAAAGAATATATATATACACACATACATATATATATAACTGAATCACTTCGCCGTGCACTTGAAACTAACACAACATTGTGAATTAACTACATTTCAATAAAAAATAAAATAAATAAAATGCCTTGAGTTTTATTGCTAATCAGACCTCAGTGCAAGACTTTGACCAGCATGATTTAAAAAAACATTTTCCACCTATCCTGATTACATTTTTAAACAATATTTTGCTTTTCGACATAGTAAAGACATTTAGGTACTTGAAAATGATTTTGTTGATAGCCAGCAATAGTTGTATTGGGGGTAAAGTTGGATACATTTTTGTGTGTAATGGGATGAAACAGGTTCTGTCCATGGATGATTATGTTTTAAGTGATCTCAAGCTATTGTTATGTATGTTTGAACTAGGAATGAATGTCATCTAATTTGTGGCTTCTTCATATTCTTTATGAGGGATATCCTTATCTCTTAAATATTACAAGTCAGTTTGCCTCTCCAAAGTCAGGAAAGAGATACTTGAGTTAAAACCATTCATTTGTGTACCAGTCAGACCTCATTTTTCAGATCCCACAGATTTCAGAATTATCATTCTTTACCTGCCATTGAATTAACTCTATTATAAAGGCATGGATAATTGACCAGAGCTCCACAATGTACATAAGAATTTGAGAGGACTATTAAAGACAATAAACTATTCCCCCTTGCCTTTAGCAAAACAACTCATATTAATTCATAGTAACCGAGGCTTTATTTTAAAAATTAATTTACCACATTATTTACCAAAAGAATGAAGTTGGACACTTGCCTTACACCATAAACAAAAAATAACACAAAATTGATCAAAGACCTAAACATAAGACTTAAAACTATAAAACTCTTAGAAGAAAACATAGAGGAAAAACTTTCTGGCATTAGGTTTGATGCTGATTTCTTGAATATGACACCCAAAGCACAGGGAACAAAAGAAAAATAGATAAGTTAGACTTTATAAAAATTTAAAATTATCAAGAGAGTGAAATGGCAACCCAGAGAATGGAAGAGAATATTTTCAAATCATATATCTGATAAGGGGTTAATGTCCAGAATATATAAAGAATTTACTCCTAACCACTCAATAACAAAAATACAGATTACCTGACTACAAAAATGGGTAAAGGATTTGAAGTGACATTTCTTCAAAAATGATATAAAAACGGCCAGTAAGCACATGAAAAAATGCTCAAAATCACTAATCATTAGAGAAATGCAAATTAAACCCACAATGAGATCCCACCCCATGTCCATTAGGATGGCTATTATAAACAACAACAATAACAATAGAAAATAACAAGTGTTGACAAGGAGGTGGAACACTTGGACCCTTGTGTATAGCTGGTGGGAATGTAAAATGGTGCAATCACTGTGGAAACCAGTATGGTGGTTCCTCAAAAAATTAAACATGGAATTACCATGTGATCCAGCAAGTTCACTTCTGAGTATATACCCCAAAGAATTGATAGCAGACACTGGAAGAGGGGCCTGTACACCAGTGTTCATAAGAGCATTTTTCACAATAGCCAAAAGATGGAAATGAATGTCCATCAATGGACGAATGCGTAAACAAAACGTGGTCTATACATACAATGAAATATCATTCAGCTTTAAAAAGGGATGAAATTCTAATACACACTACAACATGGATGAACCTTGGAGACATTCTGTTAAGTGAAATAAGCCAGATATAAAATAACACATAGTGTATGATTCTACTTATATAAGGTACCTCGAATAGTCAAATTTATAGAAGAGAAAGTAGAACAGTGGTTACCAGGGGCTGGAAAGTCCGGGGACGGTGGCAGGGGCAGGCAGTGGGGAATTGTTAATGGGTACAGAGTTTCAGTTTGGGAGAATGAAAAAGTTCTGATGATGGATGGTTTGTGATGGTTGCACAACGATGTAATGCCATGGAACTACACACTTTAAAATGGTTGAAGTGGTAAATTTTGTGTTATGTATATTTTACCACAATTAAAAAATCCATTTGTTTATACACTCTTAATTTGGATTTCCCCAAAAAACAGACCTCATGGGACAAGGATTTAAGAGGAAGTGGTTTCTGTGGGATCCCAAGTAATATTGGTGAGTGGGGAAAGGGGGCAAGGAAGAGAAAGCAACCAAGATGTGTGTCATCAAGCCAGTTACCACTATGAACAACTGAGACTTAATCCGGCTGGGAGCTCTGGGATCCAGTGCAGTACAGACCTCAGAGCTAACTCCCTGCAGATGAAGGAAATGGGATATTGCTCCACTAGCTCCCATCTGTCTTTTTTTTTTCACTCAAACTATAAACTTTATTCAAATTTCACCAGTTTTTTCCACTTATGTCCTTTTTCTGTTCCAGAATTCAATCCAAGATCCCACATTGCGTTTAGTCATCAGGTCTCCTTAATCTCTTCTAATCTGTGACAGTTCCTTAGTCTTGCCTTGTTTTTCATAACCTTGAAAGATTTGAACAGTACTGGTAAGTTATTTTGTAGAATGTCCCTCAGTTTGCATTTGTCTGGTGTCTCCTCTGGTTAGACTGGGGTTATGGGTTTTGGAGAAGAGGTGAAGTGCTCTTCATATCACATCACATCACATCATCACATCACAGGGCGCATGATAGCAACACGGCAATGCTGGTGATGTTGTCCTTAGTACCTGGTTCATGTGGTATCTGCCAGGCTTCTCGAACACTGTAAAGTTCCTTTTTTGCCCTTTCTATACTCTTTGGAAGTTCTTTCTATGTTCTTTGGAAGTTGAGTCACCAAGACCAGTCTACAGCAAAGGAGAGGGAATTAAGCTCCACCTCCTAGAGAGGAGAGTATCCTCATATGTTATTTGGAATTCTCCATCAGTCATTTTTTTAAGGGCTATTGCCCAGATGTCTAAGTCCTTTAAGCCAGGTGCAGCAGAGTGGACTCCAGCGTCCAGAGAAAGTCATTGGGCAAAGGGACCCTAATGCTGGCAGCAAACTGGATGGCATTATTTAAAATTGAAAGAGATTTCTGGATTAGGCAGATCCTGAATAAAGTACTGTAGGACCTACGGGGTGTGAAGCGTACATTAGGCATCACATCACCCCTTTCTTGTGACTGTCTGTCTTTGAACTGTATGCTCTGCAGCATCCTCAGGTTGGGTCCAAGTCTTCGCTTCCCAATCTGCTCCTGAACCCCTGCTCTAGTAAGAAAAAACACACAACAACCTTCTTTTCCAAAGAAGGAAAACTTAGACAGAAACGCCTGTTTTCTTCAAATATACCCAATATCTTGTAATAATCTATAACGGGATATAATCTGCAACAACACTGAATTACTATGTTGTATACCTGAAACTAACACAATGTTGTAAATCAACTATACTCCATTTAAAAGAAAAATGTTTTCTTCTGAATGTAATTAAATCTTGTTATTTTTGTATTCCCAAACTGCTATATATATATATCTACAGCTTTTCCTGTAAGTATTGAGTAAATGAAGGAGGAAGGGGAGGCAAAGATGACAGAGAAATGTCTTGGAGGACAAGAGCTGGGCAAGACTCTCAAGAACGAAGCTAAGGAATTCCCTGGTGATGCAGTGGTTAAGTGTAATAACACTGAATCACTATGCAAGGCACAAGGCCTGGTCTGGGAAGATCCCACATGCTGCGGAGCAACTAAACCCACTAAGCCCGTGTACCACAACTACTGAGCCCGCGTGCTGCAACTACTGAAGCCCGTGTGCCTAGAGCCCATGCTCCGCAACAAGAGAAGCCACCGCAATGAGAAGCAGGCGCACCACAACGAAGAGTAGCCCCCGCTCGCTGCAACTAGAGAAAGCCCGTGCACAACAACGAAGACTCAAGCCAGCCAAAAATAAAATATAAATAAATTAATTAAAAAAAGAAAAAAAGAACTAAGCTAAACCGTAGAGTAGTGAGAACCATCAAAGCTTAATTTCACTTACGCTTCAATGAATACCAGGGACAACTCTCATTGGGAGACTATTTATTGTGGAATTGATGGAAACTTTGTAGCTATCTCTTTGGTGTTTTGACCCCTTTCGGGTTTCCTGTTATAATTAAACAGTAAAACCAAATCTAACCAAACAAAAAGTCCTTGGAAAATCTTAAAAAGGTTCTGTGGTTTCAAGGCAGTCATGGGGTCACATCGAATTTTTTGATTCATGGTGCACTGGGAGGGCTAAAGTCCCCATGGAAACACCATTGAAAATGAAGCTGATGACCCCACCCTGACGAGATGGGAAGAAAAAAAGAGCCCACCAAACTTTTTATCTTTGACCTCCAGCTACAACTCGACACTCTGGCTTGGAGCTGAAGAAATCCCCACTACCTGGGGTAGTGGGAAAACTAGAAGACAGTCTTTTGGCCTACTAAGTTGAATCAAAACACTCCCCATGGAAACATTTTTAGATGTGATGGTTAGGTTCTGAAGTGCTGACAGCAAAATTACAGCTTAAATAAGTTTTGTGGTTTTAAGACAATAATGACTTACCATTTCTCACTTTGGGGACCAAACCCATTTTCACATCAGGAAATTCCTCAACTGGAAGATTTAGTAAGAAGAAAAGTTAATGTTAACCATTGAGGAGATTTTGCTTTCACTTACCTGCCTGGCTTGTATTTTTAGATTTATACACGTATAGGTTTACACATGCCCTTTCTGAGGTAGGGATATTTGAGTTAAAAGTGTACTATATGACAAAGACCTACTGTATAACACAAGGAACTCTACTCAGTATTCTGTAATATCCTATATGGGAAAAGAATCTGATATAGAATGGATATATGTATATGTATAACTGTATCACTTTGCTGTACACCTGTAACTAATGCAGCATTGTAAATCAACTTTACCCCAATATAAAATAAAACATTAAATGTAAAAAAGCGTACTACATGAGCTATCAGGCCATGAACAGACATGGAGAAAACTTAAATGCATAATACTAAGTAAAAAAAAGTTTTTTTTTTACCAAGTTTTTTTTACTAAGTAAAAAAAAGCCAATCTGAAAAGGCTACAAATTGCATGACATATATGACATTCTGGAAAAGGAAAAATTACGGCGATGGTAAAAATATTACCGGTTGCCAGGGACAGAGAATTTTGAGGGCAGCAAAATTACCCTGTTTGGTACTCTAATGGTGGGTACTTGTCATTATACCTTTGTCTAAACCCATAGAATGTACAACACCAAGAGTGAACCCTAATGTAAAATTAGGACTTTGGGTGATAATGTTGTGGCCATGTAGGTTCATCCGTTGCAACAAATGTACCATGCTGGTGGGAGATGTTGAGGATAGAGGAGGGACGCATGTGTGGAGCCACAGAGTATATGGGAAATCTCTGTACCTTCTGCTCAAAATCGCCGTGAACCTAAAACTGCTGTAAAAAAATAATAAAGTCTATTTTTAAAAATGAACTGTATGTTCAGCTATTGTGTATGTACACCTACCTACGCCCCTGCTTTCCTTTCTCCTTTCTTAGAAGAGCAGCATTGTCTTGGGTAGATGCTGCCACCTCGTGGCTAATATGAGAAACTGTCAAAAGCAAGACTTCTGCAGGGTGAACTTAAACCAGGCTTTCTTTCAGATATTCACTAACAGCTCAGCAAATCCCACCAAAGTGCCTTAAATATAATAAACACTGAGTACTCATAAATACAGAGAACAGATTGTTGGTTGCCAGAGGCGGGGGTTGGAGGTGGGCAAAATGGGTGTGAAGGGGGTCAAAAGGCACAAAATCTCAGTTATAAAATAAATCCGTCACGGGAATGTAATGTACAGCATGGTGACTATAGTTAATAATATTGTATTGCATATTTGAAAGTTGCTAAGAGTGTAGGTCTTACAAGTTCTTGTTAAAATTTTTTGAAACTATGCGTGGTGATGGATGTTAACTGTGGTGATCATTTACAATATACACAAATAATGAATCATGTTGTACACTTGAAGTTAGTATAATGTTATATGTCAATTATATCTCAATTAAAAAATACTCAATGAAAACACAGAGCTTCATTTTAATTAGAATATTCCACTATAAAGGAAATTAAAAGTGATGGATTTTTATTTACAAAATCATCTTGGGCCAACGTATATTCAGATTCCTGTTAAAGTTCAAATAGCTTAAAACTTTGAGAGGCTTTTAAGCAGTATATATGATTCCATTTTGGGTATCCTGTTATCTGCCACTAATCCACAAGTCTATTTTTACCAAGAGGTCTAATCTCAGGGATTCATTATATTCTTAGAACTGGAGCGCCGGCAGAAAGTTAGCTTTTTAAAACATGAAGTTTGTAGCAGATGCATGATTAAGAAGTAACTAAATCTCTTAAGATAACAATTTTTGGATGGTTCCACATCCTCCAGAATCTCTTATCTGATTTAAGCTCCTTAGTAAATCAAAACATTTGTTCTAAGATTGACAGCAAGCTTGGAAGCTTTCAACAGATGGGATCTCAAATAGCTCTGGATTATGTGAAACAAAACGAAACAAAATAAAAAAATCACTACAATCTTCCCAGGGCTTTATAAAATTATAAAAGAAACTATGATTTGCTTAGTTACGGATTTCTGCCTAACCCTGTTTGCAGAAATACTTCTGAGACCAGCCTCTGTGATCGCCCAGATATCATATGTCTGTGACTCAAGTCTTGGGTCCAAAGCTCTTGCTTTCAGTTTGTTACCAGGGGTAAAAGTGTTCTTTGTAGTTGTAGCTCTTTACAGGCTTCATTCTGCTGATACCTTCACGGCTGCCATCTTCTCCAGGCTGTGTCTGTGATTTGGGAAGATGGCGAAAGCAGAGAACTGTGCCGCCCCTGCCCTGGCCCCAGTAACGGCTTAGAGACAATCACAAGACACATCCGTCCTAGATGGATTTTTATGATATTGTATCTTATGTCCGTAGTGCTCACTGCAATCTATGAAAACATGCTTGCGTTCATCTCAGGAGCATGCCTTTGCACCCACATACTTCACAATAATTTTCCTCTACTCCACACCCATGTGACCAAGGAATATTTGCCAATCCTTTTGACTGAGTAATCATTTATGCGAGACATCCTTAAGTGCTTCGGGCCTGGCTCTGTCCTCCAGGGAGCTCCCGGTTGGTACGAGAAAGTACCTCGTCAGATTCTTTACCACCTAGAGTGAATCTGGTCCTTAGCAATGGAGACTGAGCCGGTGACGTCACTCAGGAAGCTAAGTTTTTTTTCTTTTATTGAAGTATAGTTGATTTACAATGTTGTGTTAATTCCTGCAGTAGAGCAAAGTGATTCAGTTATACATACATATACATTCTTTTTTAAATATTCTTTTCCATTATCCTTTATCACGGGACACTGAATATAGTTCCCTGTGCTGTACAGTAGGACCTTGTTGTTTATCCATTCCATATATAATAGCTTACATCTGCTAACACCAACCTCCCACTCAGGAAGATGAGTATTTTGAATGACGTGGAGTTTTGTTTGTTTGTTTGTTTGTTTGTTTTGCCGCACTGCGCAGCTTGTGGAATCTCAGCTCCCTGACCAGGGATCGAACCTGGACGCTTAGCAGTGAAAGTGCAGAGTCAGAACCACTGGACTGCCAGGGGATTCCCTTGAATGACCTTTAAGGACTGGTGTTTCCTAGGTTTCCTCAGTCCTCTTCTCCTCCCCAGGATATGCATTCTAACAGCTTCAGTTTCTATTTATATGTTGATGACTATCAATTCTATCATTTTAACCCCAAACTCTCTCCTGAGATCCAGACCCATATAACCATCTGGCTCTCGGACAGCTCATCTTGGATGTCTCTTGGCTACCCTATGGAATTTGTCATCACTTCCCTCCCCTCCCAAAATGTTGCTGTTTTGGAGGGCGATTCTTATCTCGGTGAGTGACACACCATCCATCCAATTTCTCCAAGCAAATATCACACTTCACTTCTTTCCTCCAGCATCTCCAACATGCACACATATACACTCATTGTCTCTCTTCCTCCGTGTATCCAGAATCCATCTAATTCTCTTCACGTTTGCTGCTACTATCTTCATCCTTGCTGCCCCTCTAAAAGCCTGCCTACACTTCCGGCCTCTGATCTTGTCCTTTTCCAATTTTCCAACTGCAACTAGAAAGATCTTTCTAAAACACAATTTAGATCGTTATCACTCCCCTGCTTAAACTCTTTCTAGAATCTTCTTTTTGCCCTTTAAATAAACACCAATGCAGCAATCTTAGTTCTCATTGCCTTCAATGCTGTTTACCTCCTCACTTTCACTTGGCTAACTCCTATCTACTTCTAATGGTTGAATTTTAAAATTATTTCCTTTGGGGCTTCCCTGGTGGCGCAGTGGTTGACAGTCCGCCTGCCGATGTAGGGGACACGGGTTCGTGCCCCGGTCTGGGAAGATCCCACATGCCGCAGAGCGGCTGGGCCCTGAGCCATTGCCGCTGAGCCTGCGAGTCCGGAGCCTGTGCCCCGCAACGGGAGAGGCCACAGCAGTGAGAGGCCCGCGTACCGAAAAAAAAAAAAAAAAATTATTTCCTTTGGGAAACCTTCCCTAAATTCTTCAGACCAGGTCAGCTACTCCTCCATTTTCACAGCCCCTTGTGTTTACCCTTCATAGTAGCTATGTTATTTTATATTAACTTGCCTGTCTCCTTCATGTACTGTAAGTTCCTTGCTAGAGGGAAGTGTGTCTAGTTCAGCACTGTAATACCTACCAGTGCCTAGGAGGCACTCTGCAAATATTTACTGAATGAATGAAGGACCGCAAGCAAAAATCACCAGCACTGAGAAGTAGTTAGTGAATGTGTATGTGCCCTACAGCAACAGAATAAAACATAAAATGGGAACATTTAAGATTCTGTGATGCTAAACAACAGAATTGTGAGCCATTACTGGCAAAGTACGATTCTTGCTATATTCAGAAGGTATTGGAATTGTGGATGAAAAATGTCACCTGCCATATCAGGATGTTGTGGCCATCAAGCCATCAGCCACCACGCCACCTCCTGACTGTTCACCCTGAGGGGATTCAGGATGGGTTAAAAAAAACAAAAAAACAAAAAAACAAAAAAAAAACAGGATACTGGCCTTAGATAGTTAAGGTGCATATCAAAGGAATGATTTCAATGAACCCAGACTCTTGCATCTTCCCATATAGAGAAAAGCACTAAATTATTCATTCACTTGAGATGTATGATTTTCTTTAATTAGCAGTAATCTTTTGAGGTTCTGACTACCTGGGAAAACTCCTCTATATCCTGGCTCCCCCCCTACCTCTTTGGAGCAGTCCCCCAGAGCCATCTGAGAGGCTGTCTCCTGGGCTTAGGTCCTCGCAAGTCCACTGGATAAAACATAATTCTCAAATTTTACGTTGTGCATTTTTTCAGTCGACAGAATGAAGCATAAAAAAAGCAAGATGATTAATTCATTTATTAACAAACCAGTAATGGGGGCCTACCGTGGGCCAGGCCCTGTGAGGGGCTTTGGACATCCTGAGATGATTGTTCCCAGTTCAAAGCTGAGTGGGTGACAGACTCACAGAATGCTAAAACCAGGAGGAGATACGAAGGAAATTCGATCAGCCCCCGCATTTTACAGAGGAGACTTAGATGATTTCTACAATGTCTTCCAAATTACTCAGTAACTGTATAAAAAGAGAATATTTTCCTTTTACACAACCAACTTTTCCTCACCTTCAATTAGGGAACCTCCTTAAGAAGGGAACACTGTATCAGTAATACTCTGAAATCCAGCCCACATAGGCTCACCTTGGAAGGGGAAAAACAATGAATAGTCTACCAAAGCTGCCTGGAAGGATATGTTTCTATTTAAAATCTTGGCATCGTGAACGCTTTAGGGGTAAAAAAAAAAAAAAAAAAAAAAACCTGCCTGCATGAAATAGTTAAAAATGATCATGAATTAAAATCATCAAGCTATGTTAGCAGGATATGGGAAGAATCTGATCACATAATCGTTTGACTCAATGACCAGAAACTGGTTTTCAAAGAGAGACTGTCATTATTAAATTAAGATAGAATTAGTTTTTAGTGGACCTTTTAGACGTTTTGGTAAAGTGACCATTTGTGCACACTTCAAGGTGTTGATGTCACGCAAAGATAGGCCAACTGCTTTGCATCAGGTGAGAGAGGAGGAAGTGTCCTGGCAAAGGCTGTTTTTCTTGGATGAAACAGGCCTTGTTCATAGGGTGTGTGCCCAACCATAGGAGACAAGAATAAGGCAGCCTAGAATTAAGAGGTTGAAAATATCTACATCTTCAAGTCAGAAAATCAGAAATGCTCACTTCTGGAGGATAGTGGATGCCTTAAGTATCTGTTTCACTCATATGTCACCTGTTTCCTGAAGCTCTGAACACCCATACGTGGGGTTTCACACGTTTTGTTTTTATACTTAGAGGGTCACTGACCTTATAAGATGTGCAAAAAGTTAGAGCCTCTGTAGAGGTTATAGTTTGGCCATTGATGATAGTTGTTATGTTATTACAACATCACATACACATATATGAATTATACTAATACATATACCTACGTGAACGTGCACATTATTACATATACACATCACTATTACGTATACACGCATACACATTATTACAATATGTTTTATTATTACATGCACATATATACATTATTATAACTATTGGGAGCAATTTTATTAATAAATCAGACTCTTCCTCAGTCAAACTTTGGGCATGATTTTCCCTGTCTTTTTATTTATTTATTTTTTTGCGGTACGCGGGCCTCTCACTGTTGTGGTCTCTCCCGTTGCGGAGCACAGGCTCCGGACGCGCAGGCTCAGCGGCCATGGCTCACGGACCCAGCCGCTCCGCGGCATGTGGGATCTTCCCGGACCGGGGCACGAACCCGCGTCCCCTGCCTTGGCAGGCAGACTCTCAACCACTGCGCCACCAGGGAAGCCCCTTCCCTGTCTTTTTGATTTTATAGTCCATGAGGGTGAGGGGAGATAAAAAAGCTTTTCTTTTTTCGGTTATTTAGTAGAGTGGCAATGGTACTGTTCCTTCAAGCAGAAAAGTCAAAAGTTGTATCTCATCTCAGAGAGTCCAACAGCTTTTAATTTATATGTTGATCCGGACTGGAATGCAATGGAATTTAAATTAGGCACACTCACCACAGTGACAGCAAAACACCCTGCATTTTCTAACTACGTAAGCACTGAGGCTTGGATGATAGACGATGGGGGAAACAAATCCCTAAGCAGGAAAGCAGTGCTTTCTTATTGCTCACAGCACTTATTTCCTCCAATGTACATTTTGAAACATGTGCCTACTTTGGCTGTTCCCCGTAACAGCGATGTGAATCTGGTCTCTTGCCGTCTGTGATTCTCTGTACTTGTTTTGAGTGTGTGAGGCCTATTTCCCTTTCTCAGTTGCCCACTTCTAGAGATTAGGGATTAATGATACACTGAAAAGAATATAATAAGTGATTTTATTATTACGTGTTGTATGTATGTGTGTGTGTTTATTATGCTATTTTAGAGATATATATGATTTGAATTTGTTTGCAAATACAATTTCCTCAAATTTGGGATCATGACCCCATTTTGCAGTGGAGGGGATGTGGTGTGTGTACGACTTGCCCAAGTTCTCCCTGCTGGTCTGTAGTGGAGCCAGGGTTAGAAGCCAGAGTCTGACTCCAGAGCTGTATTCTTTCCTCCATCAATTTCTCTGTAAACCGTACTCCTCCTCCAGGCCAGCCACCCCAGCACTGAACAGGGTACCCAACCTTATGGTGATCACTCAACAAATATTTGTGAAATTGATGTGAACTCTAATTGTAGAGTTGCTCACCAGATTACTTGAACAAGACTTTGCAGGAAGTGGAGAACAAAGCAGACACACACACCCAGAGGTTAACGTGAGTCCGGAATGCCACGTGGGCCCGGAATGCCACGTGCTGCTTCCTTCCCCGCTTCCCAGCCCAAAGGAGAAAGACTTCAAAATGACCCCAAATTAATTCTGCATAAGTAGGACAAAGAATGCAAAGCAAGTATTGCCAACTCACTTGAGAGATGGCTAGGAATGAATTTGGTTCCAACTGAGCAGAAATCCAATTTTGGCATCCACTCAGCTCAGAAATTAAGGTCAGTTGTTTAAAACTGTGTCCCAAGGAAAGCCTGAGTGTCACAGGTGATTATCTTCAAACTTCCGCAGCATCCTGGGGGACCCAACATCAGTCGTAGCATTCTCTCCTGAGAGCATTTGCGTAAGTGTTGATGAGAGCCTTGTTCCCAGCTTGGTTTTTATAGTCACAGGGTTAACTCCAGGGCACCATACCACCGGGTTTTCCCAGGTCATTTAAAAATCTCATGTCCCTACAGCAGTGACTTTTTGTTTGTGTCCATCTTGCATATCCTTCTCGGGGAAGACAAGCCATCATTCTCTTTGTTCTTAAAGAGGCAGCCGATTATGGATTTTTATACTTAGGACTCTGAAATATGACATTTGGGACAGGCTTACTTTCATCTACCGATCCCTAGGGCATAATCTAATTACCAACAAGGTACACAATGCCCACAGTCTTGTAGAGAACTCTAGAGTAAATGCTCTATATTGACCAGAGACAGAAATAATAGATAATTAATTCATGAGCCAGCATTTATTGAGCACATTGAACATTACTGAGTGTTAGATACGCCACATGATGGTAACTAAGTGGTGAAACTTCTCAAGGGATTCCCCCAGCGGCTTGGTGGGGTCAATTTCCCATCCAGTAGTGATAAAGCCATAAGGATTAGCTCACATTTCAGTGAAGACAAATAGGTCTTATCTACCCTTCCACTGGAGGGACAGCAGCACGTTCCCTGAGTTGAGAGGATGCTGGTTGCCAGGTGTGGAGGAGAAGGGAAAAGAGTGGGTATAGGAGTTCTTGGATGGGCGGCTTAAAGACCAGCTATGTATGGGGAGCTAACCCATAAACAGTGTCCAGTCCTTCCTCCAACAAGTCTCCATTGAGTAGCTGGAGGCAACTTCTCCGTCCTGAGAGTCACACAGCTTAAAGTTCTAGAGTGAATTTCCAACATATATGTGTGTGTTCATGGGGGCAGGGGGATCCCGTACATCCAAGTAATTCTCTGACTCCAGCGGCGTGTCCTACAGTTCAACCCAATTCTAACACTGCAGTTGGTCCTTTCTGTCTTCGGTTTCTGCATCCGTGGATGTGGAGGGCCTGCTATACTATGCCATTTTATACAAGGGACTTGAATATCCTCAGATTTTGGTATACGAGGGGGTCCTGGGAACAATCCCCCTGCAGATACAGAGGGATGACTTGGAGATAGCATCAGATCCCACAGGCTAAGGACTCAGTCCTACAAGACTGTCTCCCCTCCTACTTCAGATGCCAATTACAAGTCCAGGCAGTCACTTGGGCTTCTGACCAACAGGCTATAGATCAGAGATTCCCACAACCCCCTACTTGGGGGGGGTTGATTAATTTGCCAGCACACTGAACTCAGAACGTTTTACTTACTAGATTACCAATTTTTGAAAAAAAATGATATAACTCAAGAACAACCAGGTGGAAGAGATGCATAGGGCAAGATATGAGGAAAGGGCACAGGGTTTCCATGTGCACCAATGGTTCCCAAGTACACCATTTTCCCTGAATCTCCACATGTTCACCAGCCTGGAAGTTCTCCAAACCCTGTCTTTTTAGGGTTTTATGGAGGCTTCATTACACAGGCATGACTGATTAAATCATTGGCCATTGGCCATTGATTAAACTTCCAGCCCCTCTCCCCTTTCCAGAGGTTGGAGCGGGGTGCGAATTGGGACTGAATGTTCCAACCCTCTAATTAAATGGTTGGTTCTCCTGGCAAGTTAGCCTCCTTAGGTTCCTTCCAAAAGTCACCCATCAACATAACAAGACACCTTTGTTGCTCTCTTCACTTGGGAAATTCCAAGGGTTTTTGGAGCTCTGTGCCAGAAAGAAGTTTGAATATATATACATATTCTTATTATATATATTTCTTCTTATAAATCACAGCATCACAACAGCCCTTCATCTAGACAGCTCCCAGTGCAAGGGCTTTGTCTATTCTGACCTTGGCTCCCCTGGTAGTATTTGGCTTGCTTCATATCTCAATCCTGGATCCTAACTATCCCTGATACAGGAAATGCACAGTGAGTTTGACCTGTCCTAGATTAAGCCCAGGTTTAACTATGTCTTTATGGTTCTGATGTGACCTGTTGAAATGCTAAACAGTGTGAAAAAGCTGATCATTTTGTCAAGTAAGTTGTCAATCGTTCATTCATTCAACAAGTACTTATTGAGTGCCTACCAGGTTGCTTGGCTCTGTCCTGGGTGCTGGCAATACAACAGTGAGCAACACCCCCCAAAAACCCCTCCCCCCAAATCAACCCCCCGCAAATCCTTGACCTCATGGACACACAAGAAAATTAGATAAGACCTTAGACTATAGTGTGTTAGCTGATGTTAAACCCTAAGGAGAAAATAAGGCAGGGAAGAGGGATAAGGAGTTTGTTTGTGGGGTGAGGCTGCAATTGTAGAAAGGCTAGTCAAGAAAGGACGCTCGAGGAGGCAGCATGTGGGTCAGGACCAGGGAGCGGTGAGGGAGTGATTCATAAAAGCCATGTGGGTGGAGAGCATCCTGGCCAAATGAAAAAGCAAGTACCAAGGTCCTGAAGCTGAAGTATGACTGGAAAGTTCCAAGGCCACGAAGGAGGCCAGAGTGGCTGAATTGAGTGAGGGAGAGGCACAGTAGTAGGAAATGGGGTCAGAAGGGGAATTGCAGGGGGGAGGGAGGGGAGGGAGAAGGTTACAGGCAGGGCAGAGTAGGTAGAACTTTGGGGCCATTGATGATACTTTGACACTTAACTCTGAAGGAGATGGAGGGTCAATGGCATCTGTTATATAGACATCTTTATTTAATAAAAAATTTGATAGGCAGATAGGAAGGGTACAGTGGTATAGCTAAGTGTCTAGGAAATGAAAATACTTTGTGCTCATTTACGTAGAAGAACATTTCTATAAGTAGGTCACTGAGGTAGTGATATTTATCTGCTATGTATTCAAATCTTGCCTTTCCTTCTGCCCCCTAATATATCCACCATCTCACTCCCTCACTCGATTCAGGCTTAGTTCCAATGTCATCTACCAGCGAGGCCTTCTTTGACGATTCTACCTGAAATGCCACCTCCCACTGCTCTCTTGTCCCCATCCTAGTTTTGTTTTTCTTCAAAGTACTTAACGTTACCAGCATTATACAGACGTCCTCAGTATCCCCTGGGGGATTGGAGACCCTGTGGGTACCAAAATCCAAGGATGCTCAAGTCCCTTATGTCAAATGGTGTAGTGCCATGAATACCGTCTCAGTTGTTACAGTATAATACTTGACAGTTCATTTAGAAGAGCTTGTATACACATTAATATCATTTATCCATTTACTGTTATGTACCTGGAGTTTGTTACGGGTATACACATTCTCTATTCTTAAACAATCCCGAAAAATACAATGTAATATCTGACAACTGTCCCCGGAATTTTTCATCTAAATAACACAGAATAACAAGACAAAGACACTTAGAAAACACTCCCCTAAACTGAGAAACGGCATTGTGCCAAGAAGAGACAGATTTATTGTCCTCATAATGAAACAAAGCTGCCATCTTCCACCAAGATAAATATATATTAGATACAAACAGACTTTGTGACAAGGATTAGAGAGGACAGACTTTTTAGAGTTGATCTCTCTGGGTCACTTATTTACTCTGCCTCTAGGGCATCTGCCACTTTCAGGCCCAGAGGACCCTCCCTGGGACTTGTTGTCTCTTTATTAGACAGGAACAAAAAGGAAGACTCGCCTAGTCAGATGCTTCAGCTCTGCAGGATCTGGAATGAATTGCACTTCTGTAGAGGAGCAGAAATGGTGCAGCTTTGCACCAGCAAAGGGTCTTGCATCTACCAATCCCATCTCAGGCAAGGTCTGTGTTGCTTTGAGGGTAGCATCAAGACCAGGCAGTGTAGGGGATGAAGACATAAAGATTTCAATTCTGTTCAGTCACTAAATGGTTCCTAGTCCTGGACTGTAATCATTTAACCTTTCTGGCCCTCAATTTCCTCAACTTTAATCACGGAATTAAAACAAAAAACAAGTTGCAGAATAATGTGTCTAGTAAGATTTCATTTCCTTTTTTGTTTTGATACTAAAAAACCCTTTAAGGGAATTCCCTGGTGGTCCAGTAGTTAGGAATCAGTGCTTTCACTGCCCTGGTCAGGGAACTAAGATCCCACAAGCTGCACGATGCGGCCAAAAAACAGACAAACAAACAAACAAAAAAACCCAACCAAAAAATCCCCACTTTATATATGTGTTATGTGTCACATACATAACATACATATACTATATAGATATATATGGAGGATGCATACGTATACATACATTGATACATACAATACATATGTCTACATCTACATAGAGATATAGATATGCACACATGGATAAACACAAAGAAAGCTTTTAACATAAGTTATTCTAAAGAGACAAGCAGGATGCTTGGATATTTGGCCCCTGAGTCTCATTTAGTGTCAGTAGCAGTAAGTGGGCTGGGTCAGGGACTGCTCCTCCCTGGGGTTGGGGAGGTGAGACTCCAACTCAGTTTCTCACAAGGCTATCAGGTGCTAGCAGATAATGGTCCTAGAAGCCTGGGAACAGCTGGCACCCATGCTCACCCTTTTGGTACTCAAGCGCAAAGCTCTTTTTCCCTACTTGCAAGCACATCCCAATATGTGCCCCATAAAAAGGAAGAGTCACAGAGAGGTGGGATCCTTCTTCTGCAGCACAGCCCCATGGTATGGCTGGTGGCATCTATAGCCCAATCTTTCTATCCACAGAAGAGAAGGGACCCCTGTGATTGCTTCCTTTCTTCCCTGAGTTGCAGCCTGCACTAAAGGATGCTCGCAGGTACTCATGAGCCCTTGACTTGACTGGAATTCAAAGTGTTCACTTGAAAGTGGGGAGTGTAGTTTGGGGAGTGGGGATGAGGTGACGAGGGGAGAGATTATTAACGTTTACTATACTTTTATAGTATAGTATAGCATAGTTTCACTATGCTTTTACTTGTTAAAATGAGAGCACATTTGTAATTAAAAATCTAGTTAATAAAAGCAGGCACTAAGGATACTAAGTATACTTTCCAAGTGCAAAGTATGAATGACTTTACACGCCGACTCACTGTCCTGTGACATTTCATGTTATTAGGAACACTTAGTCAAGCATTTGGGTTTTGCTTCTGCTGACCACATTGATCATTGTAAGATCAGAGCCATTGATCGAGACTCATTGTTACTAGATTTGCAAAACAGAAATAGAGACATTTCGATGTTCATGCAGATCTTTTAAAGACACTGAGATTTTAAAGACACTCTTAAAGCATGAAGTAATTTTAGAAAGAAATTAAAGCTCCTGCCTACCCTAGTCAAGAGTAAATTTGGGGACGTCCCTGGTGGCGCAGTGGTTAAGAATCCGCCTGCCAATGCAGGGGACACGGGTTCGATTCCTGGTCAGGGAACGAAGATCCCACATGCCGCGAAGCAACTAAGCCCATGCGCCATAACTACTGAGCCCGCACACCACAACTACTGAAGCCCGCGCGCCTAGAGCCCGTGCTCCACAGCAAGAGAAGCCACCACGACGAGAAACCCGTGCACCGCAATGAAGAGTAGCCCCCGCTCGCCTTAACTAGAGAAAGCCCACGCTCAGCAATGAAGACCCAATAGCCAAAAAAAAGGGGGAAAAAAAAGAGTAAATTTGAACAAGGAAAGAAGGAATTGGATTAAAACTGGTTTAAAAACCTGACTTTGAGAGCTAAGGGAATCAGAGGGAAAGAAAAGCATCTCTGGAGCATCCCAGACAATGTCTGACCCTTCGGACCCTTCAGCATCTTGCTCTTCTGCATAAGATTCTTCAGGATTACACCCCTTACAACCAGCTCTGACACTGCAGCTCTACATGAGTTAAAAGGGCAAGAAAAAATATACCCTTCTAATGTACCACATGGACCAATCCCAGAGGAGAAGGATGCACGCGGCTTTCATATTCCTCACATTTGATTCAAGCAAGACTTATTTCTTATTCTCAGTGGTTTCTTGAGCTATTAGGATAATATTTTGGAAATGGATAGACTGCTTAATAAAAGGCCATTTGGTTACCATGTCTCATAAAGCAGTATGGACAGCAGTGTAAGGACACTGCTGATTTTCCAGATGGCTTTGGAATAAGTTGAATGCCATTCTTCCCTCAAATTGGTTAATTGCTCTAGGTTTCAAAGACGGGGAACTTCCTGGTACTTTACATGAAAAAAATTAAAAGCTTGCCTGAACTTTACAAACAGGGAATTTGTGAGATGGAAAGAAGGAGAAGGGGAGGAAGGAGGAGGGAAGACAGGAAGGAAGGAAAGAAGGAAGAAAACGTCATTTGACCTGTACCCCTTTAGAACCAAAAGTTAATATGGTCCTCTTAGCTTCTGTGGATACTCCTCTCCTGCATTCAGGTTCCTACTTTTCTATTTCTCTCCCAAACTGGAAAACACGGCAATGATCTCACTTTTAAATCATAGATATGATATCCATGTTACTCCATTTCTGTGGCTTCTGTTAAAGGCAGTCAGCTCATTAAATACTATCACCTAGGCTGCGTTTCAGATTTTGTGTACAGAACTGCATCAATGAATGCCATTGCATTCAAAGTTGAGGGCATGACTCCAGAAATATGTCTGCACCAAAAAGTTGAGCGTTTTGCATGGTTTCCGTTGCTTGGATGAAGTAATCCAATAATTAATGTTGTTTTCCATTGAGTAAGTCTTCTCAAGAGGATATTTTAAAAAGACCTGGCCTGAAAAAATTGTGTGTGTGTGTGTGAATTTTAATGGCAGGCAAATAATCAACATGGATTGTGTTTACCACAGGCTTTCTGTGGTAAATATTCAGAAATTTCCAATAATGTACTTAAATGGTTACTAAGGCCTCTTAAAACCATCCAATCTATTATTTATCCCCTCGTCCTCCCTCTTATTGTTTGAAAGGCATTTTGGCAAAAGTAATTTCTTCATTTTCCTATCTCCTTTTGTATTTTTTTTTCAAGTTACAGTTTTAAAGATGATTTGTTTATACAGGCTGTTGTGGTTCCCAAACATATCAGAAGCCTTATGTTTATGCATTTATATCCCCTGGGACTCCACAAAGTGACTCCTTTCATGGCCTTCAATATCTGTCCTTTCCATACCAATGAGTTTCTTTTTCTTTTTAATAAATTTATTTATTTATCTATTTATTTTTATTTTTGGCTGCGTTGGGTCTTTGTTGCTATGCGTGGACTTTCTCTAGCTGTGGCGAGTGTGGACTACTCTTGCGTTGCAGTGCACGAGCTTCTCATTGTGGTGGCTTCTCTTGTGGCAGAGCTCGGGCTCTAGGCGTGCGGGCTTCAGTAGTTGTGGTGCGCGGGCTCAGTAGTTGTGGCTTGCGGGCTCTAGAGCGCAGGCTCAGTAGTTGAGTAGCATGGGCTTAGTTGCTCTGCAGCATGTGGGATCTTCCCGGACCAGGGAACGAACCCGTGTCCCCTGCATCGGCAGGCGGACTTTCAACCCCTGCGCCACCAAGGACACCCGAGAAGCTATACTCATTTATCTCTATGCTTTTAAACGGGGTGTCAGCCGAGGGAAACCAGATCCTTTGTTTCACCCTCCACTAATACATCAGTGACCCAGTCGCTCCTTACTCTGCTGTCACAAAGGGAGCTGGACACTTTATTTTTCCTATGACAAATCTAAAGTAGGTAATCACTCTTTTCTCTAGATAACCAGGCAACACCCACAGTCAAAGAGGGTTCTCTCTTTCTAGTTCATTTAAACTCATAATTTCACATAGGCCCGTAATGATACACCAAACCACACAAATAGTTCAGTTTCATCCTACTGCTCCCAGGCAGAGAAAAATACAGGTTAGCTGGTAAGGCAGGGTACTGAAAGCAGAAGTTCATCTCAAATCCTTAAGCCAAATGGACAATTTCATGGCTATGTTACCAGCCCATTTCCCCAAGATTCACTGGGAAAAGGGGTGCTTCCTATTTTGGGGGGTGCAGGGAGCTGTGTGCCCTGCATGGTGGGAGTGCACAGGGAGTGCCCTTCTAGTTTCCATGTCATGGTCGTCCCCAGGAAGCCAATCACTCCAGGGTGACTGCCAAGGCACCTGGGCCAAAGGACTCTACGCCTTTTAATGTAATACAAATTTCTATGAAGGGCTATAGCCTTCCAAGGAAGTTAAAGTAATTAAAACCTGGCTTTAACATAGAGGTCATTTGTTCCATACATTGAAATCAATCCAGTTACATTTTGATGCACACATCGTGCCAAGCAGTCACGATGAACAAAGCACTACCTGAATGCTTAAGAAGAGCAATTCTCACCCGTGGAGGGAAGACAAGACCTGGGTAGCTTTCCCTTCCTTTTTTTAAAAACAGCTTTTTTGGGCTTCCCTGGTGGCGCAGTCATTGGGAATCTGCCTGCCAATGCAGGGGACACGGGTTCGAGCCCTGGTCCAGGAAGATCCCACATGCTGCGGAGCAGCTGGGCCCGTGCGCCACAGCTACTGAGCCTGTGCTCTAGAGACAGCGGGCCACAACTACTGAAGCCCATGCGCCTAGAGCCCATGCTCTGCAACAAGAGAAGCCACCGCAATGAGAAGCCCGCACACTGCGACGAAGAGTAGCCCATGCACAGCAATGAAGACCCAATGCAGCCAAAAAATAAATAAATTAATTAATTTTAAAAAATAAAAAATAAATAAAAATAGCTTTGTTGAGGTTTACTTTGCATATCCATAAAAGTGAAGTACAATACAAAGAGGTGAAGTAACTTGCCTAATATCTCGTAGCTGGCAAGAGGTCAAGTCAGGATGTGAAACATGACAGCCTGCATCCTATCCTCATAACCACCAGATGGAAGTACCTGAGGCTCAGGGAGCTATAGAACTTGTCCAACACAGCTACTCAGTCACAGGGATTAAACTGAAACTTTGAGTTTGTCTACTCCCAAATCTTTACTTTTTTACTACATTACATTGGTCCCACTCCAAACTGTGGGGAGCTTTGAACACTGTAGCTTCCCAATTACTTTAAAAATGTTTCTTTCATGCCCATTACTCATTCAACAAACAAGTCATGTAGTGAGTGAATTGGGCCAGAGCCACAGAGCTCCAGAGAACTAAGGCATGGCTGGATCCTGGGGGATCACAATCTTGTGTGGAAACAGACACAAAAACAATGAATTCTAACAGTAGGAACCTGTAAAAAGTACTCTGTTTGGAGAATAGGAAGGACTGAATTCCACCCAAGAAAGCAGAAACTTGAAGCAGCAGCCCAGGAGACATGCTGATGACAGAGTCTATTCTTAATTCTTCATAATAGGGCACAGCTGAGAGCAGAATCAGAATAGCATTTTAAGACTAGTTGATGGAGGATGGAAATTGATGGAGAGGAGATAAATTGTTAAGTCAATCAGGAACAAGATGCGAGATACTAGGGATCCTAAGTTAGGGCCGTGAACACAGAGAAGGGAAGGTGGGGACAGATGGCACAGCAAACACACAGTTATGTTTTTCCACTATGTTCTTTTTTTATTAATACCACATCCATTTGCAGTTTTATAGGAACCAAGATTTGAGCTCCTTAGGTGCTGCTATACTTTCATGTTGCATGCACATATGCGCACACAGTTTCACTAGTAATTTTTCACCTACAGATTTTTCTTAAAAAAAAAAAAATTCCCGTGTGGCACAAAGATCTGTAGGTGCGGAGGCTTCCAGGGCAGAAAAAGGTCCTTTGGAGGGGAAGCCCAAAAAGATGATCAGTGATCAGTTAATTATTAAGTCCACCAATGTGTTCAACACTGGGCAGGAGGACTTATAGAGGGAAAGGGCGTGAGGGCTCAAGGTGGAACCTCTAATTACTCCTTGATTCAGTGGGGAATTTTGTTGACCCAGAGAAAAGGAAGAGAATCCTAAAGTTCTCATGCATAAAACCTTCCCTCCCTTTTCCCACATACACAATTCCTTCCTTTAGAGGTCTTTTGGGGTTAGAAAGTTGTCCTCTGGCAGTGCAAATGCTTTTGGGAGAGTACCTGACATCTGGGACGAAATGGATGAGAGGTTAAGACAAATGTTCTCCCATTTTTAATTTTGCTAAAGATTTTGCTGAAGTTTGTAAGAGAAAATTCTAATTTTGAGTAGCTCTTATTATTACAAGGGTACTATCTTCATTTCCATATTTGCACTAAATAATCAAGACCCAGTTCTTCTCTTTGCCATCTTTCCTCTTCCCTAGCAGCCGCAGACAAGAGGGTCGAGCTCTGCAGTTTTGGTGGGTATACAATCTACCCTGGACACCGGAGGCTCTACACCAGGACCTACTGGAAGGTTTTCCAACTTCATAATGCAAATTGCAAGTTGGCGTTCCTTTCCAAGAGGAATCCTTGGCAGGTAAACTGGACTGTTCTCTCCAGAAGAAAGCACAAAAAGGGAGAGCTGAAGAAATTTTAAAAGGAGCCCACGGTACAGTCAAATTCCAGAGGCCATCACCGGTATAGCCCTTGCTGATATAAGGGCTAAGAGGAATCAGAAAGGCTTAACTAGAACAACCTGACAGGGCTGCCAAGGAAGCAAAAGAGGGCTAAGAAAGCACCTAAAAATACAGCAAAGGCTGCTGCTAAGCCTCCCTCGAAGGCAGCACCTAAGAAAAATATTGTGAAGCCCGTGAAGGTTTCTGCTCCCTGAGTTGGTGGAAAATGTCAAATTGTCAAGTGAAGGTTTCTGCTCCCTGAGTTGGTGGAAAATGTCAAATTGCCACATCAGATTTTTAAAATCAATTAATTATTATTTGTTAGATCAGATTTTAAAATAAAGATCTGACTCTAAAAAAGGGATTCCGTTCTTAAAACAAGGCGTACATATTCACATCTTTCCCTTTCCTCTATACTCATTTCCTCTCATCCCTGCTTTTTTTTTTTCCCCAACAAATTTGTTCAGAGCCTTCTAGGAGTTAGCCATCAGCTGGACCTTCCCTGGTCCCAAATATCTAGACATGATTGTCTTGAACCCCATTCTATGCCCCATGGGAGTGCAAAGCCCACCCTGAGATAACCACGTTCCCAGGAAGCTTAGAGTTTGTTCTGATCCGAGCTCCTGTTTGTTCCTGAGTTCACAGGTTGATGAATCACCTGGCAAAATTCTAGGTGCTGCCCCTTCTTCCTGCTGAAACTTTCACTCCAAGCATGTGATATAGGACTTCCTGAAGACTTAAGGGGACAGAGGGAGGGTTTACAATGCAGTAAGGCAATAGCTTCAAATCTACTGTCATCCAGCCTTATCACTAACAGTGACTTTCCACAGTCCCAGCCCAGACACCCAGTGACGCCACCTTCCTGCTCTCTTCCTCATGCCTCTTAAACTTCTTCTCTTTGCTTTCTGAGAAGGTACCCAGGTCCCAGGTCCCAGGCTAATGGGGTATTTGAGAGCTCGGCAGCACAGTAGGGGATCTCTATTTAGCAGAATCCAGCCTTGGTAAATGGAAATTTGTGGTTGTAAGTAGCAGGTTTCCTCCTCCCCCGACTCCCATTGCTCTCTGTCTCTACTACTGCATGTTATCTTCCCTTTAGGAGATTTTAGCCTCTTGGGAATAACACCTAATAAAGATATGTACAAAGTGCTGAAAGGACATCAGGAAAGGGAAGACTTGCATGCAAAGGGGCCTGTGGGGATTAAGGGAAAGCGTTATGAACAGTCCACGCATGCCTGCATCCATCCTCCCATCCATCCTCCCACCCACCCATCCATCCATCCATCCATCTATCCATCTAACATTGACTGAGTGCCAGCTTAAGTGCCAGATACCGCTCTAGCCATTGGAGATACAGTCATGAACAAGACAGCAAGGGCTCTGCCCTATCACGGTTTATATTCCAGTTGGGGGCTATGAATTTTGATTCATGTTTTGCAGGAAGAAGCAGCATTCACCGCATAGGTAAGGGAGTCAAGTCAAGACTTTTCCAGCAGAGAACAGGATACATAAAGCCATAAAGGCAAGAAAGAAAATGAAATACAATTAAAGCACTAGGAAACTTAATACGCTTGGCTCATAGGATATGCAGTGGGAAGGCGAAGATGGAGGCAGGGCCAGGCACGCATATAGCTGGGAGTTTGGATATTATCCTGTGGCAAAGGGAAGGTTTGATCAATTGTACAACGTCCCTGTCTTTCTTTTTCCTGCTGCTGTGCCCTCTCTTCATCTCTATTCCCGTCAGCATGTCTGCTTGTCATTCTCACCAAATGAGTCCATAGAGATAGGGGCGCTGATTTATTTGAGCAGACATGTGTCAACATCATTTGGAGAAAAGGCACCAGACCCATTATATACACTCAAATAATGTAATTAGGACTAGTTTGAAAGCAGCAAACCTCAAGCTTTCTTAATTCAGTCCTGACTGTTTCAGCCCACTCTGCTTCTCAGCCTGTCTTCCGAACTAATTTCTACTTCTCCATCTCTCCACTCGTCAGCTCCTTTTCCCCAACACACACACACACACACACACACACACACACACACACTTCAGTCATCTCAGGCTCTCCCCTGTTGTCTTGACTCTTGTCATGGCAAGCCATGATAGTCACTGGATTTCCACAGCAAGGAAGGGGTAAATTCTTAGACACCATCTCCCTTAATGTGGGCGAAGGTACTATAATAAAAACATGTTTCAATCCTAATCTCTTCACATCTTTGTTGGATTCATGCAATTCTAAAGGCAAGATCCGGATGGGACCTTAGAGACCGTCTAGTGAAATCTAGCTCCTTCATTTTAGAAAAAAACAGATCAGGGGAATTTATCTCAAGCTAACAAGACTCTGGAGCTGAAAGCAACAGAGGCACATCTTGGTTCCCTACTCTGATGGGGGATATGCATGTGTGTGTGTGTGTGTGTGTGTGTGTGTGTGTGTGTGTGTGTGTGTATGTACGTGTGTGTGTGTTGGAGAAGAGTGTGTGGTAGGAGACCCTGGTCCATGCAGGCAGGTGGAAAATGTAAGACACAATCCCAGCAGCCATACAACCAGGCTTTATGGATGTTGGAACATTCTAAGGTTCTGCAGGGGTTGATACAGCACAGAAACCAGGCATCGGGCCACATACCCAGAATTAGGGAATTCTTAGTCCCACCCAAGTGTTACACCTGGTGACAGCCTCACTCCTCTTATCTCTGCCTCTGCTATTCCTGCTACTTTGCTGCCACAGGTTAATAACTTGAGAAGAAAAAAACCAACTCGTCTGTCTCCTTTATGGCTCATGCTGACCCTTGGCCTCTCCTGATTGCGGTTTCTACTTGCTGGGTCTCTGTGGATCATCGGCTTTTGCCCATTGCTAAGTCCTTCTCTCAGTCTAGCCTTTAAAGTTCCCAAGAGGGAGTTCCCTGGTGGCCAAGTGGTTAGGATTCCAGGCTTTCACTACCGTGGCCTGGGTTCAGTCCCTGGTCAGGAACTGAGATCCTGTAAGCTGCATGGCGCTGCCAAAAAATAAAAAAAAGTTCCCGAGAGAGGGGCTGATTGGTTCGTTTTGTTTCCTCCTCCCTTCCCTCCTTCCTTCCTGCCTTCCTTCCTCCCTCCCTCCCTCCCTCCCTCCCTTCCTTTATTTTTGGCTGCTTTGGGTCTTCGTTGCTGCGTGCGTGCTTTCTCTAGTTGCGGCGAGTGGGGGCTACTCTCCGTTGCGGTGCGCAGGCTTCTCATTTTGGTGGCTTCTCTTGTTGTGGAGCACGGACTCTAGGCATGCGGGCTTCCATAATTGTGGCACGAGGGCTCAGTAGATGTGGCTCGCAGGCTCTAGGGCACAGGCTCAGTAGTTGTGGCACATGGGCTTAGTTGCTCCGCAGCATGTGGGATCTTCCTGGACCAGGGATGGAACCCGTGTCCCCTGCATTGGCAGGCGAATTCTTAACCACTGCACCACCAGGGAAGTCCCCCTTTAGTTTCATAGTTATTCTTCGTGGACAATATTCTTGTGTCAGATCTCGAAGACTGCCACCTGGCCTGGGCATCAGCTGTGCTAGGACTCATCGCCTGTGCCCAGGGTGGCAGTAATTTGCTTTTGTTAGACAGGACTGTGCTGGTGGCAGTGTTGAACTCCCTCTCCAAGCAGCCTCTCCCATAACTTTTAGTGGCTGAGGTAGGGCTCATATCCAGGTGTTCAGACTCCTTGCTCTGTGCCCTTCTCATCATGCCAAACTCACCTGGTTCTCACTGGTCCTGTGTGTTTCTTCCTCACCAGCTCCCACTCCTCGTGGCATCCACTCTCCCATAGAGCAGGACCCCGGGTCAGATCCTGGAATTATAGAAAAGGACGTGATAAACTAATTATAACTGAGAATGGCTTAGTCTATATCCTGGGTATTTACATTTTAATGATGCCTTAAGCCGAACAAATTACCCTCTAATGCAGCATTTCATACTGTGCTAGAAGGAAAGAAAGATTTGGGAGGGAGCAAATTTCCCAGGGCTACTCCAATTACCATACAAACAACAACTTATTCTGCGTGCCAATAAATATAGCTTCCAGCCTCTTTTACATATATTATCTCCCCGGTCACCACTTTTATTTCACTGATGAAGATTAAGAAATGAATAACTTTTCTGGGCATAAACCAGATTAAGGGTTGAGATGGGCAAAAATAAGCACATTTTATGCTCTAAAAGAGGCTCAGAAGTCACAAGGTGAAGGATGGGAAGGTCCTTTTATAAGGGAAAAAGGTTCTAATTTAAGAATTCTCAAACTTTCCATTACCCATTGCACTCTCCTGCAAGGGAGAGGTAAGTTGTCATTCACGGACCTGAAGTTAATTCTCTTGTATTCCTGTAGAGTTATTGAAACGGAGCAGGACCCTGTGCAGCTCCTGGGTACAAATCCTTTCTGCGTCTCTCGTTTCTTATTTGTAGGAAATAGGCTTCACTCAGCCACCGTGACCTTCCCTGAGTTCCAAAGGGCAGATTCGAACAGTTGCTGATCAGAGAAGAGAGGGGATGCAGAAACAAGGGAGGAGTAGTCAAGAAACAACAGTGCAGCCTTGGGGCAGGGTCCTGGTTCCTCCTCAAGGAATAGACGTAACAATATCTTTGAGCCCTTCTGCAGAACCAAGGCCCCCACCCAGGTGGAGGATGGCAACTTCAGGCTGAGCACAAGATTCCTGGAGCACCTCCCCACTACCTCACCACCAACCCATCAGAAGGAAGTCACACACCCTGCAGCCCTCACCCAAATGTTGCCTATAAAAACCTCTTCCCCCAGATCGGCGGGGAGTTTGGGGGTTTTGAGCATGAGCCACCCCTTCTCCTTGCTTGGCCCTGCACTAAACCTTTCTCTGCTCCAGACTCTGACTTTTTGGTTGGTTTGGCCCCACTGTGTGTCAGGGACATGAACTTTGTTCGGTAACATTATTTTTTAATCAACAAATATTATTATAGTGCCTATTAGGGACTGGGTGATATTTTTAAAATGCCAGTTACATATCCACTGTAAATATTTTTATTTTTACATTCATTTTACCTTATTGTTTTCAAACCCAAGTCCATGTGCCTGATACACAGTAAGGCCGAACAAACAGAAACGGAGTTTTGGGGCAGAGAAAGGTTTTTTGCCGGGCCAAGCAGGAGAACAGGTGGCTCATATTCAAAAGATGCAAACTCCCCAATGTCTTTTAGGGAATAATTTTTTTAAAAAATTTATTTATTTTTGGCTGCGTTGGGTCGTCATTGCTGTGCACGGGCTTTCTCTAGTCGCGGCGAGCGGGGGCTACTCTTTGTTGTGGTGCGCGGGCTTCTCATTGGGGTGGCTTCTCTTGTTGCGGAGCACGGGCTCTAGGTGCACAGGCTTCATTAGTTGTGGCACATGGGCTCAGTAGCTGTGGCTCTCAGGGTCTAGAGCACAGGCTCAGTAGTTGTGGTGCATGGGCTTAGTTGCTCCGCAGCCTGTGGGATCTTTCCGGACCAGGGCTCAAGCCCATGTCCCCTGCATTGGCAGGCGGATTCTTAACCACTGCACCACCAAGGAAGCCCTGGGAATAGTTTTTAAAGGAAACATTTGGGGTGAAGGCTGCAGGGGGCATGACTTTCTTCTGATTGGTTGTTGGGAGGTAACGGTGGTTACCGGGAATCTCAATCATCAACCTTCTGGTTCCAAACGGTCTGGGATCTTTGCAGGTAGTTAGCATCCTTCACCTGGGTGGGGGCCTTAGTTCCTGCAGAACAACTCAAAGATACAGTATCAGATTGTTATGGATATCCCTTGAGGAGGAACTGGGACTCAGGTTCTATCGGTTTTATGTTACACTATTGTTTCTTGACTGCTTTTCCTCAGTTTCTGCATTCACTCACTTCTATAATTAGCAATTGCTTGAATTTGCTCTTTGGAACCCAGGGAAGGCCTGGGGAATAAAGCCTTTTTCCAGAAACAAGAACTGGGGGACATGGAAAGGCTTTTGTACCCAGGAGGGCTCCACAGCGTCTTGCTTGGTTTCAATACCTCAAATAAAATTGAGAACGTGTGTATGTATATGCATATATGTACAATATTCTTAACTAATATTTACATTAATTTCATGTTATATTACAAAGATTTTTACATAACTAAACATATGGAAAGACATTATCCTCAAAACATATTATTGTAATAACTATATAATATTCCATTATTTCAATATATAATATAATTTAAATATTTCCCTCCTGGTGGATATTTAGGTTGTGAAATTTTCACTATTGCAATGATGCTATAAGTCTCCTACATAAATTCTTGTTTGCATTGATGATTACTCCTTAGGATAGATTCCCAGATTGGGAAATAGTGAAAGAGCATGATGATGTTTAAGGCAAAAAAAGCTATCTTTGAGGCTGAGTTGTAAAGAAGCTGCAGTGTCAGACATGGGAACAAGGCCAGGAACCCCTTTCCAAGTACAGAGAAACATCTTTGAGTGAACATTCAGTTTCCTCCATCAAGGGAAGGGAGCCTGCTTTGAGGCGTGGCTTGCATTTTGTCCTCCATTTTTCTGTTGGAGAATTGTACAGCCCGAGTTTGGAGGGCAAGTAAGTCCTTTCATATCATTGACAACCTCTCTTGGCTTAAACCGTACTCTCCTTTCAATGGACTTTGCTGAGAATAGCATCCAGAGGACTGTCAGGGCTCACAGCATCTGGCCCCCCACCACCCTGTTGGCCATCTTCGGCATTCTCCCCTTCCTTCAGTGCCTTGAAGGGGCCACGTTCTTTAAAGGCTTTAGTGCAGCCTTTTCTCTCTGTCTGGAATATTCTTCCCCACACTCTTTATGTGCTCTTGCTCTTTTTCCTCCTTTGGGACTCAGTTTTGTTTTTTGTTTTTTTTTTGGCGGTACACAGGCCTCTCACTGTTGTGGCCTCTCCCATTGCGGAGCACAGGCTCCGGACGCGCAGGCTCAGCAGCCGTGGCTCACGGGCCCAGCTGCTCCGTGGCATGTGGGATCTTCCCGGACCGGGGCACGAACCCGTGTCCCCTGCATTGGCATGCGGACTCTCAACCACTGCGCCACCAGGGAAGCCCCTGGGACTCAGTTTTAAGCATACCTCCTCAGAGAGTTCTTGCCCATGTCACTCAGAATGTTGCTACTTTGTAGAACTTATTAAAACTTCTAATTATTTTACTTAATTCTCTTTTTACTTGTTTTTTACCCTCTGCTTCCCACCCGTGATGGAAGAGTGGGTTCTCTGGAATCCCTGGAGCCTCTCGCAGTGACTGGCACGTAGTAGGCATTCTATAACTATTTACTGTTGAATTTCTGGACAGTTTGGCCGGTTGTGACAGGGGGACAAAGTGTACAGTAAGATGAGATGTGGACTCCAGAGCCACATTTGGACAGCAGGGACCTGGGCGCCAGGTCCAAGGTTGAGTTGATCTGCGTTACCTGCCGTGGTAGCTGAATAATTTTCTTTTTTCCTTTTTTTTTTTTTTATCAGGGTAGAGTTGTGTTACAATGTTGTGTTAGTTTCTACTGTACAGCAAAGTGGGGTTTCCTGTGCTATACAGCAGGTTCTTATTAGTTATCCATTTTATGCATATTAGTGTATATATGTCAATCCTGGTCTCCCAATTCATCACCCCCTCCCACCTTCCCCACCTTGGTGGTAGCTGAATAATTAATAAAAGATGTCCATGTCCGCATTCCTGGAACCTGTGACTATCTCAGAATGAAATACTGAGGTTTGTTTGGCCAAGACGCCAGCCAAGCAACCAACCCCAAGGTTGGGGTAGTTACGATCTGGGTTCAAAAGCTAGAACACCACCTATGAAGAGTCCAGTTCAGCAGAAATCTGAACTGCAGTAGTCCCAGCACCCACTGAGGCCCCAGTTAAACCAAGACAAGACCAGATACTGAAGCCAAAGGTGAGTGTAAGCCTGAATGGACCTCAAGATATACCCTGTTTGTGGGAGTTGAGTACAGAAAGTATGTAATTGAAACACTATGGACTGTGATATTACACTTTGGTTGGAATCTTGACTTAGCCACTTCCTAAGTATAATAGCCAGGTAAACTTGGGCAGTCCTTTAACCTACCTGAGATTTAGTTTTCTCATCGATAAAATGTCAGTCAAAACACCTACTCTACAGGATAGTTGTGAAGATTAGAAATTCCATTTATGGCGTGCCCAGGACATAGTAGGTTTGCAAATGGTGATTATTATTATTACTGGAGTGTCTTCCAGGGACCCATTGCCAGAGTCATGGATCAGGGACTAGGGCTCTATCTTAGCTTGGTTCTAGTGGAGGGGGTGTTTGTTCCCCCACCCCAAATCCCCAAAAGGGAGGCAGACATAAGAAAGGGATATACTAAGGGATCAGATCCTTTACCCCACTGGCTCCCCTACTTCCGATCTCGAACCCTGTTTAGCACAATTTGGCAAACCATGAAACAGGAAATATGTGCATTTCTCTACCTGGTAGACAGCCTATGAAACCTCTGTCCAATAAGTTAACTTTCAATCTCATTTTCTTCATCTCTCAAATAAGGGTAATAATAGTATCTTCCATGGAGGGTTATTATAGATAGGAAATTTAAATAATGCATATAAAACACTTATCAAGGAACCCGGTATGTGGCAAGAGCTCAGTAAATACTAACTGTTGCTGAGGTTGGGGGCAGTGAAGGTGAGCCTGAAGACGCTAATGGTGAGGATGGTGAGAGGGATGAGGTTGAGGATTACGATGCAATGAAAGTGGCTTCTTGATTAAATTCAGGGGACACCCTGGGACTTGACAGTTCTCACACAGCCTTAGGGCAGAACTCTTTCTGGAGAGAGGATGCTTAAAACGACACAAATTTCTTCTCTTACAATGGTGCAGTCAGAATTTTTAAATCAGTCTCACTGAGCTAAAGTCAAGGTGTCAGCACGGCTGGTTCCTCCTAGAAGCTCTAGGGGAGAATCCATTTCCTTGTGTTTTTTAGCATCTAGAAGCCACCTACACTCCTGCACTCGTGGCCTTCGTCCATCTTCAAAGCGCATCACTCTAACCTCTGCTTCTGCCATCACACTTCCTCCTCGATCCTTTGACCTTCTTACCTCCCTCTTCTAAAAACCCTTGTGACCACATTTATGACCCACCAGACAACCCCGAGTAATCTCCCCCCATCTCAAGATCCTTAACGTCATCACATCTGCAGAGTTTCTTTTGCTTTATGAGGTAACCATCACAGGTTCTGGGAATTAGGACGTGGCTTTGGGTGGGGCGGAGAGGCTCCTCCACCTACCCCAATCACCTGCCATCTGTCCCCATGCCCTCACTTCCTCAGCGTAGATTCCGGGACCCACCTCTGTGAGGCCCCCATTGCAGGCACCCTCCACACCCTGCTTCTCCCTTCTGTTGTAGGCTACAACTTCACCCAGTCCTCCATGTGCTTGCATCCAAGCAGCTCGACCAGTCTGGAGAAAAACACAACCGTGCCAGCGGGTCCCACCTTACGTTTTTTGCCCCAGATCTGAAGCAGGCCCTCAGCATTAGAGCAGACAGCTTGCCACAGACCAGGGCACAGACAGGTAAGGGAGAGGTAGAATGATTCATTTTGAGATAATAAAGTCCAAGGAAAAAAAGATAGCAAAGGTTAAACGGGGATAAGGCAATCTCCTTTGGATTCACAAATGAATTGTGAGGACCATTTGCCCTGAGTGGGAAGAGTTTTCATGCAATGCCCTCTGGGTGATGGAATTCTAAGGCAGAGGGAAAGTTACGTGGCCAATGCAGAGAAGGGGAATCTTTCCAGGTCTGCTAAGAAGCTAGAGGAAAACGTTGTGTAAGTACAGGGCTTAAATTCTTATCAGGGAGACAGAACATGATAAGGTAAACACATAAAGATAAAATACAGTGCCAGGTAAAGAAAAATGCTGATAAAAATAAAACAGGGAAGAGTACGGAAAATAACAAGGATTGTTATTTTAGAACGAGGAGCTGCAGTAATGACCTATATGGGGAAAGAAGCTAAAAAAAGAGGGGATATATGTATACATGTAACTGATTCACTTTGCTGTACAGCAGAAACTACACAACATTGTAAATCACCTATACTCCAATAAAAATTAAAAAAAAAAAAAGAAAGAGGAGTTGGAGAGGGCTTCTCTGAGGAGTGGCACGTGAGCAGTGAGGGAGGAGGAAAGAGATAGGCTGGGGAGGAGGGGAGGAAGTGCAAAAGCCCTGGGGCAGGATCTGGGTAGTGAGTTTGAGAACCTGCCGGGGAAGTGGGTGTGGCTGGAGAGGAGTGAGCCTGGAAAGGACTGGTAGGACAGGTTTCCAGGGGTTGTACCCCAGAGAGTCTTAGAGGACCTTCTGTCTTTGCTTGGCTGTTCCTCTGGTGGGGGAGACAGATGCCCCTCTCCTCGTCTCAACGGCACAGCTAAGCTGCCTTCAGGAAAGCCATCCTCGTGTGTCATCTCTGCTGAGAAGCCCTCCTGTATCCCCTGAAGGTGTGTAACTGATCATGGCCGCTTGCATCCTTCTGTGGTCCTGAGAGTCCCCACCTCGGGCAAGTCTTTATTTCTCAAGATCCCAGCCTCTGCGTCGGACCAGCTCAATCTTCCTGCAGGAGTCGAAAGGAACCATCCCTTCCCAAGTTCTGATACCCAAGTCATCACCCCATGACAGCCTCTTTCAGAGGATTTGCTTCTTCCTCTTATATTTGGAAAGATATTTGGCTTTCTTCTCCATTGTCTGGTTTGGTTCACTTCTCCTATTGTTGCTTTTTTGTTCCATGATTAGCATCTTGGACATAGGGGATGAAGAAGGACTCTAAAGTTTAAGTGAGGTCAGGGGGAGGTGGGAGAAAGCTTGGAAGGTGAAGCTGAGAACATGTGATTCAAGGAAGGGTAAAGAAACAAAACAAAGCAAGAAGGAGAGTCCGACACCCCTGGGAATCAGCTTCCACACCACTGCTGCTCGCACCTTCTGCCTGGTCCAGGGGCCAGAGGGGACGTCCTTGACTGTCCTTACCAGGTGGCCCAGCCCCGCCTGCTCTTGCAGCTGAAATGCCAGAGGGTTGGGGAGCTCATCTTTGAGGCTGAAAAATGGGCCACAGGTTTTAAATCTGGTCATTACACTGGTCAAAATTGAGGACTGAAAAGGCAAAGCCCAATATTAACAACAACATAATTACAAAAACCAAATGTAATTTTTTTTTTTTTTTTGGCCGTGCTGCACAGCTTGTGGGATCTTAGTTCCCCAACCAGAGACTGAACCTGGGCACTGGTGGTGAAAGCACGGAGACCTAACTGCTGGACCGCCAGGGAACTTCCCGAATGTAACTTTTGAGACAAATCTCACCACTCTGGTTTATTGTACAAAATAATCCAAAGAGTAGGCCAGCTAGGCAAGCCTGGGTTCAAGTCTTGATTCTGAAACTTCACACCTGTGTAACTTAGGTATCTAAGTACATTGTAAGATGTAAGTACAAAGCTTAAATTCTTATCAGGGAGACAGAACACGATAACGTAAACACATAAAGATAAAATACAGTGCCAGGTAAATAAAAATGCTGATTAAAAATAAAACAGGGAAGAGTACGGAAAATAACACGGATTGCTATTTTAGAAAGAGGAGTTGGAGTAATGACCTATATGGGGAAAGAAGATTTACTTCTTACAATGTAAGAAGTTACATTTCTTCACACTTGAGTTTTTCTTGCATGTAAATGTGATAAAATTATCCAGCTCACAAATGCACAAATTAACAAATGAGATCTACCTAGCAAGTTGCCTAGCCTGTAGTTAGCGCTCTTTCTCGTTCCTTTCTAGCTTTCCCTCCCTCGGTCCCTCCCTTCACCCCTTCCTTCTGATTTTTTAAAGAGTGCTATGACAGTCTAAAGATATTTAGAAAGTACAGATATACCAAAAAGATTTTAATAAACATGTTGACATGTTTCTAAGGAAAAGTTTCAGTGTGTATAACAGGTGTCATACCAAACCAAAAACAATAAGGAGAGAGAGACGGAGAAAAAGAAGAGAAGGAAAGTAAGAAGGAAGGAAAAAAGGAAGGAAGGAAAAGACTACATAATTCTCTTTCTCCCCTTCCTTTCTCTCTTGGAATATAAATTCCTGGGGGGTAAGTTTCCCAAACATATTCTTGTTTTTATATCAGCTCAAGTCAAAGTATCCCAGAAAAAAGTTTGGATTTACTACTAATCTTGAATTAAGCAGGCAAATGTTTCTCAAGCCCCTGTTTGAAGAGTATTGTTCCAAGTGCTGTGAGGTAACACAAACACGAATAAGAAATAAGAACTACCAGCAATCCCACTTCTGGGTATTTATCCAAAGAAAATGAAAACACTAATCCAAAAAGATATCTGCAGCCCCATGTTCACTGCAGTACTATTTGCAATAGCCAAGGTATGGAAACAGCCTAAGTGTCCATCAATGGATGAATGGATAAGGAAATTCTAGTATGTGTGTAAAAACGAAGTAAAGCTTGCCATTTGCAGCAACATGGATGGACCATAAAAAAGAAGGAAATCTTGCCATTGGCAATATAACAACATGGATGGAACTCGAAGGCATTATGCTAAGTGAAATAAGTCAGACAGATAAAGACAAATACCATATGACTCTCTTATATGTGGAATCTAAAAAAACAAAACAGGGACTTCCCTGGTGGCGCAGTGGTTAAGAATCCGTCTGCCAATGCAAGGGACACGGGTTCAAGCCCTGGTCCGGGAAGATCCCACATGCCGCAGAGCAACTAAGTTCCGTGGGCCACAACTACTGAGCCCGCACACCACAACTACTGAAGCCTGCATGCCTAGAGCCCGTGCTCCGCAATAAGAGAAGCCACTGCAATGAGAAGCCCGCGCACTGCAACGGAGAGTAGCCCCTTTTCGCTGCAACTAGAGAAAGACTGCGCGCAGCAACAAAGACCCAACGTAACCAAAAATAAATCAAAAAACAAAACAAAACTCCCAAAAGACAAGCACACAGATACAGAGGACAGATTGGTGATTGCCAGAGGTGGAGGGCAGGGGTGGGAGAAATGGGTGAATGGGGTCAAAAGGTAGAAAAAGCCAAACAAACAAATTTGAAAAACTTTCAATAGTGTGGATATATAATGGCTGGGGGCAGTGTACATAGTGAATTTAGAGATCTGTCTTCAGCGAGGGTCGGAGGTAAAGGGAGGATGGATCTCAGGTTCTTTCCTGATCTGAGCTGAATAAAGTTGCATTTCTCAAACTGGGTCTTAGTTTCTGCCACCAGCAGGAGTCATTGCCAAGCAGCTGGGTAGGATTCTAGCTTTACTGCTTGGCTGTGTGAGCTTGGACCAGTCACTTGCCTCTGAATATTTGTCTCTTCATCTGTAAAATATGATTAAGGATTCCTGACTCATAAGATTAATGTAGGATGATATTTGTGAAAACATCTGGCATATAGTAATCACTCAAACTAAGAGCTTATGACCTGTGAAATTTCAAGTTATACCTTTCTCTGAGTTCCACAGAGATAACACTCAACCTTCTACCCCTGGCTTCCCCATCATTAAATTTTGTTCTCTGCCTTGCAAATCCCTCTGTCTTCAGCCCACCTGACAGGAGAATTTGCAATAGGGAATTCCCTAGTGGTCCAGTGGTTAGGACTTGGTGCTTTCACTGCCAAGGGCTCGGATTCAATTCCTGGTTGGGGAACTAAGATTCCACAAGCCGTGTGGCGCGGCCAAAAAAAAAAGCAATAGGAATTAGGGTGCAGTTATTTTTTTAAATTGCTTGTAAACAGATATACTTATTTTATTAGGGAAACAGGAATTTAATGCCTTAAAATGAAACTCATTTTTACACTTACTTCTAAGAGAAAAATTGCATAAAATACCATTTTAGCAGCCAATCAACTCATTTACAATCCTTAATTTTAAAAGCAGTAAATGTTTCTATATTAAAAACAGGGTCTAACTGATTTGGAAAAGACATAAGAGGAGGATGGGTTTTCAAACAACCCCATTCATAAATCAGTTCTAGAAAAGACTACATTAGGATACAAATATCCATTGTGTTCATCATTATGAATCTTTTATTTAATATTAGTTTTAGTGCTGTGAAGAGAGACGGCTGAAAATCTCACAAAGTGACAACCACATTGTTGATTACTCTAAGGCTTTTGAATAGTTCAGATAATTCCATAAAATGATTATTTTCCAAGCAAAGTTCGTGCTGCTTTAAAAGTGACTTCAGATGCAAGCAAGCTACTTCAATTGAGGCTAAGGTATAGTGTGAGCAGAATGTCCCCAAAATCTTAAAGTGGTTTCAAGCTTTCATTACTTCAAGAGTATATATGTTACAAGCAACAAAAAAATCATTTGAAAGTGTTAGTATTTCAATTTCTTTACCTTTATGCATTTTGGTGCATTTTGAATGACTTTGTTTTTTGTTTGTTTTTTGTGTTTTTGGCTGTACCACGTGGCTTGTAGGCGGCTTGTGGGATCTTAGTTCCCGGACCAGGGGTTGAACCTGGGCCATGGGAGTGAAAGCACCAAGTCCTAACCACTGGACAGCCAGGGAATTCCATTGAATGACTAATGTTTTCATTTTTGTTTGTTTGTTTGTTTTGGTCAATGTTTGCTAACTTCAATTAGAGGGACAAAAATTAAAATTAAATATGAATTATTCTAAAACATTAAAAATGTAGTAATTGCATGAAGAAGTAAAAAACTGAACTTTCAAATGGTTTCTAAAGTTTGTAACGTATATACTTCTGAAAGGATGAACATTTAAAATTGCACTAAGACCTTTGGGACATCTTTTGTCAAATACTATACATAGTAAGTGCTGTGGAGAATAAAAGTGAAAAAGATCGAATCAGAAGGGAAAATTCCCTCTAAAGAAAAAAAATCCCTTTTTCCTTAGATCAGTTGATGTAGGCAGGGCACCAAAGACCAATCATCCAAAAAAACCCTAAAGGCCCTTGACGGGGTGAGGCAGTATGTGTGTGGGATGGTGAATTGGGGGTATGTGATTATACTGCCTAAATTTCCATTGCTTAAATGATTCTGGGTCCAATTTTCTTTTGCTAATGAAGTTGTTTCTCTGTCCATTCCCCTGCATGGAAGAGCTTATGGTATAATGAGAACATTACAGGTGTGAACTCCTAAGGCACATGTATGATGGGCAATTCAAGGTCAGGGCCACTTTTCATAGTGCTGCAGGTGAAAAAGAAAAAGGAACTAATTTAATCACCTCACTGTTCCTGGGAGTGAGACAAAGATGTCATACCTTCAAATGATCGGCTATTTTATTTTTTCAAATCATCCCTCTTTTACTATCCAAGAGAGAAGGAAGCTTCCAGAACCATGCCTGCCTTGCAATCCTATTCCCATTTGATCTTATCCAAGAATGTCTTCTTTGTAGAATGTCATCATGGAGACTTGATCAAACCATGCCCATGCACTTAATCTTGCAATCTGTTGCAGAATGGCTGATACTCCTTCTTAGGCCAGAGAACGGCAAGTTCTTAAATGAACTAGTTTAAGGAAACAAAGCTGTGGACAAAACACTTAACCCAAGTCGAGGACACGGCACTTTAGCAAAACACAAGATTAAACCTGTTATTATTTGTATAACACAACTCAGAATGTTTGATTTAAGGCTTGGAAAAGGAAAAGGTACATCAGGTGTGTTAACTGTTCCATGGTTTGTTAAACTTTCCAAGTTTGTTTCACTCAACAAATATTTATTGAGCCAGGTCAATATCTTGAATCTTCACTATGGAGATAGAAGATGATTAAGACATAAACTTTGGACCCAAAGAGCTCAAGATCTGGCCAGCGACACAGAGAGGTAAACTAACTATAGTATAATGTCATACATGCTGTAACAGAGGCATGTAGGATAAAACTAGAGGAACAACTGTCTTTCCATATGAGGGTAGAGAAGGTGAGGAGAGGACATTAGGAAAGGCTTCTGAGATGAGGTACCACTTGAGGTTGGTCTTAAAGGGTAGATTCATAGGGATTCAATAAGCAGAGGAGGGGAATTGAAAAGAAAACAACACCTAACAAAGGCTCAGAAGTATGACAAGGACAAGGTAGTTAAGAAACACAATGATCTAATGGGATTAGTGTGTAGAACCTGGGGTTTGTAGGGACTGGCAGGTACTGGGGATGAAACTAAGCCGGATGTAGGAAGTAAAGGCTCTATGTGCCATATCTGTACATGTTTACTCAACCTTGTAGCAGTGGGGAGGGTTGAACCATAAACAGAGATCAGAATGAATTGTTTTGTTAGGATTTTGAACTTCAAATTGAGAATAATGAGGAAACTTTGTTGGGGATTTGGTGAGGAAAGAACATGACCAGATTTAGGTTCTAAAATGTTCATTATCCTTAGGGTGTGAAGAAGAGATTTATTGCAGGACTGAGAGGCAGGGATGCCAATCATGAGGTTTGTGTAATCGTCTAGACAAGAGGCTTTGACCAGAGCAGAAGGGATCTAGAGGAGGAGCAAAGGGGAAAAAATGACAGAGATAGAATTAGATTAGAATTAATTGAGATAGAATTAGCAGGTCTTCATGACCTTGGATGAGAGGGATGATGAATAACTAAGGTCTAGCCAATGGGAATGCTTCCCAGAAGACACACATGGCGATTCTACTTGGCCAGAATTTTAGTCACATGGCCATACCTAGGAGCACTGGAGGCTAGGAAAAGTAGTCTTTTATTCTGGGCAGGCACATGATTGGTTGAAGTAAGTATGCACCTATAATTGAGCATAATAGCCATCTCTAACACCCAGACCTGCTGTACTATTTTAGTCATCTTTTAACCTTTCTCCTCCCTGAGACTGTGAATTCCTCAAAGACAGGATCAGTTCTTAATATTGTTTCTGCTGTACCCAACAGTGCCGAACACATAGGAGATACTCAGTAAGTGTTGAAATGAAACAATCTTGCTGTTGCTTAGATGAATTTCATGCTTTTTTTTTCCCTTTGAGTGTGGCTTTAAGCTGATTCTTGTAGCTTTTGTATGCTCACACCTCTTCCCATCAAATTCCTGTCATTCATTCCTTCATGGATCAGCTCGGGATGTTGACCATAAAGCAGGCACTACTAAGAATGTGAACTGTTATTTTCATTGTAAAAAGTGGGTACTTACATTCTTTTTTTTTTTCTATTTTAAAGTCTTTTTATACATGACAAAACCAGACCTCAAATAGCTAAATCTGCAAACTTCCTATATAGCATAGTAGGAATTCTACAGTGTTGGGGCCAAATATATATCTTAATAGTACTTAAATATTTCAGTGGATTATTTTATAATACATTTAATTACTGACCTGTGTGCAGTCGTTTCTGAGGCTCCCTTTCTTGCAACATAGCCTCTGTTAATATGCTGAGGGTTTGTTTGTCACACTTCCTCTTAGCAGGGCTTTAATAGAAATATACTTTTCAAAATTGTTTTCTCAAGGTCCAAAATTGCTGTTTGCCCATAGCACACAAAGATGCTATGACTGGCAAAAACCTTCTGCTTTTTAGTAGCCAGCTCTCATCAATTTTAGGTCTTCTTTATTTAACTTAGCAGTTCATCTTTTTCCATTTGGTAACCACTTTTCTTCCACTATTCTCGCAACTGCCTTGGTAAGTTACCTTCAGGAGTACTGTATTGAGTCTTGAAGCAGATAATTGAGAAACTGTGTTATCTTGAAGTAGAAGGGGTCAAGGAAAGCTAGAAGAAGCCCAGCACCATAGGGTTCACAAATGAGTGGTATGAGCCAGATGGCCAAAGAGGTAATTTCAATACAGTGTGCCCTGTGCTGGCAGAACCTAGAGGATGGACACTGTACCAGAAATGGTGGCAGCTCTCAGGAGGCTCTGCCTCCCACCAGGAGAGACAAAGAAAGGAAGGCCAGGTCCTCTCTCACATTAAGAAATGCAGGAGATGCCAACCAACCAAGGGAATGCTCTGGTTGCTCTTACTTCTGAGGCAGAATATTACCTCCCTCTCTACCCACTCACATCTCACAAAGGCATTTGGAACTCAACTCAAAATTTTTTAACACTTTTTTTGAGGGGAAGGGTGTTTCTTATCTCTGTTATACTCTGATTCAAAACTTTGGATCCTTTATTTAGGAAAATGCACCGGCCCACGTATTTCAAGGATTTCCAAGACCTCTGAAAGACCATCCACGGACGCAGCTTCCGCGGACTCCGGGTTTGGAATTCTTTAGTCTGGATTTCCTTAACTGCATTCATTAGCCCAGAGGATTTCAAACTTTACCCCATAATCTCCTCAAATCACCTAGAGAACTGAAAAAATTCCCAATGCCCAGGCCACATCCTGTTTCAAGTAAAGCAGAATCTCTGGGGTAGGACCAGGCATCAACGCGTATGTTTTAAACTCTCCAGCTGATTCTAAAGCGCAGCTACGTTTGAGAACCAAGTTGCTGGTCTCTTTATGGCATACAGTTGATCTAATGCTATATGGTCGTTTGCTGTCCTTAATCATTGAGCCAGAAGCAATAGAAAGGCGTCTGTCACAGAAAATAATTTACTGAGAATCATCTTAGAAAAAGGAAATAAATTGGGGTCAAGGGTGTGCATACCTTCGCAAAGTTTTCCCTGGGTCAATAAGCAGCTGCAATTTCTTCGGCGAACGCCAGGCGGCAACTTCTCCCTCCTCGCTCCTCCTGGACCGCCTTCCCACTTCTGATCGCACAAAGAGCCGGCCTCCTTCGCGGTGACATCACAAAGGGCCGATTCCCCGCCCCTTCAGCACCACCACGTGTGTCCCCGCGCCCGGCGGCCACCCGACTCATTCCCTCGCCGGCCGGTCTGGGCAGCGGAGGAGGGTGGTTGGCAGCGGCTGGAGGCTTCGCTATGGGAAGTTGTTCCTTCGCTCTCTTGCGCCCAGCCCTCCTCCCTGGTTCTCCGCAGCCGCTGTCGGAGGAGAGCACGGGGAGGCGCGGGTTGCAGCCGCGGCTGCTTCTCCCCGCCCGGGCAGCCGCGCAGCTGGGCAGGTGCTGAGCGCCCCCGGAGCCTCCCTCGCCGCCTCCCTCCTCTGTCGGGCTGTCCGGCTGCCGCAGTGCACATGGGGTGTTGGAGGTAGATGGGCTCCCGGCTCGGGAGGCGGCGGTGGATGCGGCGCTGGGCAGAAGCAGCCGCTGATTCCAGCTGCCGGGGGGCCACGCGCCCCGGGCGCCCTGCGAGCCCCGGGCTCAGCCATGGGGATCTCCGCGAGCAGCAGCACCGCCCCGGCCTCCTGCAGCCGCATCGCCGGAGCCACGATGATCGCGGGCTCCCTTTTCCTGGTGAGAGCTCGGGGTTGCTGGGGGCGGGGCGGGGGGGGAGCCGGGGGCGGCGGCCGCGTGGGAGCAGAAGGCACCGCGCTCCGGGAGCCGGGCGGGTCCTCGGGCCGGGGCTGCGGGGGGCTGGGGTCCGGCCGGCTGGGTCGGGAGGTTTGCGACCGAGGGAAGGCAACACAGCGGGGGGCTCGGACCGGGTCGTTTGGGGGAGACGTACGGCTCAGCCGGGACTCCGGAATGAAGGCGAATTGTTTTCCTTGCAGTCTGGCTGCGCCGGGCGAGGTGCGGGAGGTGTCCACCGGGCTTCCTGCGCATTTCAGGGTTTCTCCCCCTCCTCGGCCCCTCCGGGGGCCTCCACCCCCTCCATGCACCCCCACGGCCACCGGCCGCTGCCTTCGCCGCGTGGAGTGGGGCTGGGGCCGCGGGGTGGGCGACGAGGCTGGCGGCGGCCGCCGCTTTGTTGCAGCTGCAGTGTCATGTCGGGATGCTACCGCAGTGGGAGAGCGCGGGACCCGTGCGCGCTGGCTCCCAAGACCGCCGCGTGCATCCGCGCCTAGCGTTCGGCGCGGGCGCCTCGCCCCTCCCCCCATCTCTCCGCTTTGACTGGGTGGGTCCCGGTTTCTGCACGCCCGAAGAACCACCCTGAGACCCGCTCTGAGGCGCCTCCAAAGCGCCGGCTCGCAGCCAGGCAGAGCCAGCGCGTTGGCACTTGAGTGGGGGGAGGGGGAGAGAGCTCTCCATAAAGGAAGCTGAATTTTCTCCAGTCTTTCCTATCGCTCGCTTACCTGTGGCCGGGCAGGTGAGCCTGCAGGGTGAGGCAGCTTCCTCCTTGGGCACTCGGTCTGCATTCAGCTCCAGGGCGTGCTCTGTAGGTAGTCCTCTCTGTTACTTATCTGGTCAGAGCCTGAAAGCACCCTTGACCCAAAACTTATCCCCAACTTCCCCAGCACCCTTCCCCTTCTTTGCAAATGTTGGGGGGGATGGGATGAGTTAGGGGGAAGAAAGTTGACTTAAGATCAAACCCGAGCCACCATAAGCTTCCCTTGCGTATCTTTTTGTCTCCTCAAGGAGGATGGAGATTCTTAGCTAAAGGCCGAACAAAAACAAAAAACAAGAGCCTATTTTCATGGCAGGGCTGTGTCAGGGAAAGGCAGGCTTGCTGTCTCCTTCTCGCAAAGGGCTTAATGCCTGGCCAGCCAAGATCTCTTAGATCCCAGGGCATTGCAGTTGCTATGGCCTGAGCATTCATCCTACAGACACTCTGGTTCCCTGTGTGAGGGTGTGTTTTAAAGGGGAAGAGAGAGACTAAAGAAAAGTTTGGTGCTGTTAGCATTTATAATGAGGCAAGTCCCAGTCTTCCTTCAAAGACCCTTTTCTGACCATTTTATAGAAATGGCAAAGTCAAGATTTTTATCGTTGACTCAAGGGTGGTGGGTGATGAGCGGTAGAGGGGGAAGGTCTCTTAAAGCAGGGAACCTGGATTGGACAGTCTTGGTGTGGAGAGAAGCCCATCTAAGGCCCAGGGAACATTGATCCTAAGATGAAGTAGGTCCATCCTTCAGCTGCCTCCTTGTCAGCCTTAGATCTACTGTGCCCCACTGTGTGCCACCCCACTACATGCCTGTCCAGTCCCTCCAACACATCTGATCATTGAGCTCCCCATAGAGTCCATTTCTGGATTAAGTCTTAAGTCAGTGCAATATTTCATTGACTTTCCATTTCTGCATGAGATGCTTAAAGTAAGGTCAGAACGTAATCAAAGTGCAGCTTGCTTTAACCTCCAGAGAAAGAGCCCAGCTCCTTTTCTGAAATCATTAAGTCCAGTTGACCTAAAAATTGTGCACTGGATTTGCAACTGAAGACTTGAGAATGTAAGTTTGGCTGTCTTTAAAAAAAAAAAAAAAGAAATTTGTAGTCATGTTTAGAAGCAATCTCAAGATATTAACTAAAATGTGTCCTTATTCTTCTGCTAATTATGATAAGAAAGGTTCCACTTCAGTTCATGGAATGGCCTAGAGTTGACCCCTTTGTCCTGAAGGGAAACTGAGAGGGTGGACCAGGGGTCACCAGGGTGGGGAGGCAATGTCTTTTATTTTTCCCATTCCCACTCTGCAAGCTCCAGTCCTCAGCCCAGGCATTGTTAGTGTATAAAATGATGATCTCATGGGACTTCCCTGGCTGTCTAGTGGTTAAGACTCCACGCTCCCAGTACAGGGGGCACGGGTTCAATCCCTGGTCAGGGAACTAAGATCTTGCATGCTGCAAGTCACGGACAAAAAAAAAAAAAAAAATGATGACCCCACGACATTGTTATAAGGATTCTTTATCCCACTGGGATTCTTGGCCATGTGAAAATGACAGACTCCAGGTACTGGAGCTCAGGTAGACACGGAAGCACACTCAGAACACTACCGGGGCCAGTGGGGAGATAATGCCCTACCCATTCGTTGCCGTTAGCTTCAAAAATAATAAACCCAATAAAATGTCTTTTTATTATGGCTTTCCATCACTCTTCTTCTTTCAAATATCTCCTTTTTTGGGTGACAGTGTTTGTTGTTGTCATGATTTTCGACAATTTCTTTCTTGTGATGACAGGCTAACTGAAAGAGAACTTACTATAAGCTTTAAAAAATCTTTAATATATAATATGTATACATATAACATATAATATGACTATTATTATTGTATGTGTCAGGTGCTTTATAGAGAGTATCTCTCTTACTCCCAACATCTCTGAAGCAGGTGGGATGATTTCCATTTTACAGCTGGGAAAATGGAGGCTGCAAAAACTTCATTGATTGTCCTGGGCCACCCAGCTCCCAAGGGATGATGGCACTGGGGCTGGGACCCAGGACAGCCTGACTCCCTCTCCCACTTCACGCCTCCCTCCTGTGCCACTCGGCAGGTCTCACAACTCCGAATTGCCCGATGATGAAATGTAACAGGAGGGAAGGCTCACTGGGGCAGAGCTGAGGCTGGTGCTTTGGTCTGTTGCAGGGCGTTGATGCGAATTACACCAGCGCCTTTGGAGGAAAGTGTTTTCGCTGCTTGCACTTCTGTTTCTGATGCGTTTATTTTTGTTGTTGTTTTTTTTTTGGCCACACCACGTGGCTTGTGGGATCTTAGTTCCCTGGCCAGGGATTGAACCCACGCCCTGTGCAGTGGAAGCACGGAGCCTTAACCACTGGACCGCCAGGGAAGTCCCTGTTTCTTTTTTGTTTTTAATTAATTAATTTATTTGTTTATTTTTGGCTGCGTTGGGTCTTTGTTGCTGTGCGTGGGCTTTCTCTAGTTGCGGCGAGTGGGGGCTACTCTTTGTTGCAGTGTTCAGGCTTCTCTTGTTGTGGAGCGCGGGCTCTAGAGCACAGGCTCAGTAGTTGTGGCGCATGGGTTTAGTTGCTCCGTGGCATGTGAGATCTTCCCGGAGCAGGGCTCGAACCCGTGTCCCCAGCATTGGCAGGCGGATTCTTAACCACTGCGCCACCAGGGAAGTCCGAAAGCCCCTGTTTCTGATGCGTTGAGATATCTGTGTGATATTGGAAAGTGAACCACACACTGAAAGGCAAAATATTGCGTGTTTCAGGGCTTCCCTGCTGAAGCCCACACGCCTGGAGCCCATGCTCCGCAATAGGAGAGGCCACCGCAATGAGGGGCCCCCGCACCTCAGCGAAGAGTGGCCCCTGCTCGCCGCAGCTGGAGAGAGCCGCGCACAGCAACGAAGACCCAATGCAGCCAAAAATAAATAAATAAAATATATTTTTAAAAAACCCCAAAAACAATATTGCGTGTTTCAGGCCAAAAGTCTGGAGAGCAGATAAATGAGACCTTAAGGTTTGTGCCAGAGTTAAGGAATGCCCTAGAAGGGCTTGCCCAGTATGACACAACACACTCAAAGATGTCTCTTGCCCTCAGGGAGTTGCTTTGACTGGACAGATAGAATATTGGCAGTGGGACAGTCAGAAGAAGGGAGCCGTAATTGATAAGGAAATGAGGTCTGAAATTTTAGAAACCACCCATCTGCACAGATTATGAATTCCAGATAGGACGGTTGCTGTAAGATCCTTCAGCTGTGCTAGTCTAGAAAGCCCCAAGTATGGTGTTTGTCAGTGTCTTTGAGACTAGATGTCTAGCTTAATGCCATCTCCTGACCTTTGCTTATCAAAGTTAAAATTTGATAATTTGATAGTACGTTTGGTGTATAAACGTACATGGCTATCAATAGTGCTGGTTGGGTTTCACGCGTTCAGAAAGAATCAGTGGATGAATGTACTATACTCAAAGTAATACACAAAATGTGATAGATGTTAACATCTTTAAACTACTTGAAATAATTTTGGCTTTTAGTCTGAAAGTCAGAAGAAGAAACGTCTTCCTACTCTCAGAATGATATCTACTAGCCTTGGTAGGGAAAGTGACTTATGACTCAGAAGAGTAGGGAATGCAGACCTGTCCCGGAAGGCAGGGTTTCTCATGTACCCCGGGAATCTCCCATCCCTGTTGTCAAAATGTATAGAATGGGATCGAGCTTTCTCATCTGAATTCTCATCTCAACTGTTTCTAAAGGCATATGGCTGAATCTGTCTCAGGCCCAGTCTGAAACAAATAAACAAACCTACCGTGTAAAGAAAACACACAGGCGCACCAAATCAGCAAGAAAACGATTCCTTGTCATGGAATGCAGGCTACCTTAAGTTGAGGAAGTACCCGGGACTAAATCGGCATAGGTCCACCAACCGGCTAGATTACCTATTTTCGTGTGGCTAAATTTGAACAGAGTCTTTCAAGCTGGATGTGGTTTAGCACAGTTAATGCTGTCTTTTCCAGCACTGTTTGCAGAAGGCCCCTTTCTCCAGGTGGATGGGGTGAGTGTGCGTGGGTTCAGTCTGCTTGTAGATCACAAGACATCACATTTCACCTTACATTTGACTCCATCTGTGAGGATGAGAGGTAACGTCTCTTCGGAGATTCCATAGAGAAGTTGCAAATTGGTTTTGTACTCAGCCGGCCCTTTATAAAACATTCAAACTATAATTGGCTCAAGTAAACTTTATTGTGTGTGTGTGTGTGTGTGTGTGTGTGTGTGTGTGTGTGTGTGTGTGATGGGAAATGACCAGACGCATCCTCAGATTATTCAGGGGCCAGTGTGAATTGAGTGACTTTTCTTTCTGTCAACTGCCATGCCTTTTTTTCCGGTAAGCACTAACTCTGCTGGCCCTCTTCCCCCGAGCAGGCCTGGCCGACTCCGGTGATGCCAGGTCACCCGGCAACTTCCTGGAAGACTCAGGTGCTTCTCTTCGGTGACAAGAGTCTCTCATCGCCCTTGGGCATGTGCCCGACGACCATTTGGAGTGGACGCAGTCTGGAGCATTAGGCGCAGCTATGTCTGTTTGACAGAATGAAAACGGAAGCCGTAATAGGAGTTAACCTGGTCCCCAAATTGAATCCCCGTTTAGCGTTAGCGGGACACTGGGCATTACTGTTGCTGGGATAGCAGGTGCTGAGCTTCGATTCTTTAGGGGCGGGGTGAGGTCGTGAATAAATACTGGCCTAGCTCCAGTGTTTGTATTTGTCAAATACCAAAAAGTAAACAGGCATCCTAAATTGGCTTGTGTGCTGCCACCTGGCTACTCTACCACCTCCCATTTCCAGCCTGAGTCCAAGAGGAGAGGAGCCAGGCAGAGATCATAAGTAGGGAGGAACCTGGCAGATGTGTAAGTGTCTGCTGAACGCTCACGAGAGCTGTAGAAACCTGGCGCTCACGGACGTTTAGGCCGTTGGTTGAAAGCAGTGGTGACCTCACGCTTCGTAAGAGCTGCTGAAGGCCTCCAGGAATGGTCCGTTCTCCTGGCTTCTGGCTCTGGAGTTTTTCCACATGTTAGCATCCTGGCCTTGGAGATGATGGATGCTTGCAGTGGTGGGAAAGTTGCGCTCAGGGTGTCCTCAAGCAGGGGTGGGACTGGGCGGGGCATGGGTGGGGAGTCAGGGCAGCGTGCTATAGCCCCATCTTCTCTTGAGACTATCTGGGAATTTTGTCCAAGGCTTCATTCTATTTATTTATTTATTTTTGGCTGTGTTGGGTCTTCGTTTCTGTGCGAGGGCTTTCTCTAGTTGCGGCAAGCGGGGGCCACTCTTCATCGCGGTGCGCGGGCCTCTCACTATCGCGGCCTCTCTTGTTGTGGAGCACAGGTTCCAGACGCGCAGGCTCAGTAGTTGTGGCTCACGGGCCCAGTTGCTCCGCAGCATGTGGGATCCTCCCAGACCAGCGCTCGAACCTGTGTCCCCTGCATTGGCAGGCAGATTCTCAACCACTGCACCACCAGGGAAGCCCCAAGCCTTCATTCTAAACGAAAAAAAACAAAACCAAATTTAAAAAAGACGGGGCTTCTGGGACTTCCTTCATGGTCCAGTGGTTAAGACTCTGTACTTGCATTGCAGGGGGCACGGGTTTGACCCCTGGTCAGGGAACTAAGATCCTGCATGCCATATGGCGTGGCCAAAAAGTTAAAAAAATAAAAATAAAAAAGAGGGGGCTTCATAAACGAAGTCACAGCAAGGCTCATGAGCTTATCTTGATATAATATTTTTATTTATTTTATTTATTTATTTTTGGCTGTGTTGGGTCTTCGTTGCTGCGTGTGGGCTTTCTCTAGTTGTGGCGAGTGGGGGCTCCTTTTCGTTGCAGCACGCGGGCTTCTCATTGCGGTGGCTTCTCTTCTTGCGAAGCACAGGCTCTAGGCACATGGGCTTCAGTAGTTGTGGCACGTGGGCTCAGTAGTTGTGGCTCATGGACTCTGGAGCATAGGCTCAGTAGTTGTGGCACGCAGGCTTAGTTGCTCCGAGGCATGCGGGATTTTCCCGGACCAGGGCTCGAACCTGTGTCCCCTGCATTGACAGGCGGATTCTTAGCCACTGCACCACCAGGGAAGTCCCGATATAATTTTCCATTTGCTCTTTTGCCACCCGGACTGCTTGGTGGCTCTAGTTCTTGGAGCCATTTGCTAATCTGTTTTGGGAGAAGGAGCCTGAGTTGAATGGATTTAGGAGAAAGGAAAGGAGTGAGTTCATAGGTTCTGGAATCCAATGAGCAGTGGTGGCTTTAAGAGGGCTTTGGCCCTGACAGCCCAGAGGGAAGGAATATTAATGGCTCTTAATATGAATCATCGATGTTGGTATCGTTAAGCTTCTATTTATTGAGCATGTACCATTGACATTGTGTTGAATACCTTCTACAAATGATCTCAATAAAACCTTCAAGTCCATGAGGTAGTAGCATTAGCCCCATTTTGTAGGAAATGAGGCTTAGGAGAAGTTATGGTCAAGCAATTGTCGACTGCCAGAGAGAGAGTTCAGATCTAGGCCGACCTGGCTTCCTACACACTGCTCTTTCTGCCAAGATGTGGGTAGGGCACAAGTAACCTTAATTGACTGGAATTTTGTTTCCCGTTAAAGGAATGCTTTTACCTGAGAGTCGAACATTCTCTTTCCACTGGGTGAGCATTTCTGCTCCACGATGGCATTTGGAAGTTTAGCCCAAAGGGCTGATTATAAAGTAAAAGCAACCTGTGTGTGTGTGTGTATTGAAAGGGGAGGGCATGCAGCCATTGGCAAGCATTTTCCTGTGGTGTGATTCTGACAAGGAATGGTGCCATGGTTAAGATGGAAAGATACTCTTGCAAATTGAAATGTTATAAATAGGGAATAGACGCTTTGCTTTCCTGCTCCTTGGGTCATTTTGAAAAATATTTGCTTAGTGAGTAACAGTGTGACATGGGTTCTGCTTAGCATGGCAGTTTCAACTCATCCTGAGAACTTGAGGACCTCTTGGGGCTTTTTCTTTGCTGCCAGCCTGATTATTTGTATAGGATCAGTGCGTGGGTTTGCCTCATCTGTTATTAGTATTTTCTTTGTTAACTTTTCATTTCAGGTCTCTTAGAAACTGGTTGGGCTCCATGATTTGCATGGTCTTGTATGTGATGTGTTTGTGTGTGGTTTATCACGCTTGTAGCGCTCTCCTAATCAAGGTTTTCATAGATTGTAGGTGCTGAGTAGACTAAAGAAAGGCATAAGGGGAGAAGAAATGTTACCGCAGGTTCCAGGAAAGAGGTTGGCATTCTGGTTTCCCAAAGAATCCTTTAGAGACAAGACCATAATCTGATATCAACTTAGGTATGGCCAGTTCAGCATAACCAGGTTTAATAGAGGCAAGAGGATGGGAAGGGGGAAAAGTACTCAAAGGCAAATGGTGACAGGTTCCCAGAATAATCTAACTGGGCGTTAGTCACTCCTTGCTCTTCCTTTACTTCTGGACGTCCATGGCTCTTCTCTCTTTGGTTGAAATCTTGTGTACCTGGTCCAGGAGAAATACCAAATCGGACAAGATCTGGGTATGCTTCCCTCCCCATGTGGGATGCTCAGGGCCAGCGTTACTCCATTTCAGCTTCTTACTGACGACAGACAATGTGCTATTCATCTTTGTGTTTCTGGCTCAATGCCCTGACACATAGTAGTTAAGCAATAAATGATTGTTGAATGAATTCCAGAAGGATTTTGCTGTAAACTAACTGTTCATTCATTCTAGACGAGTTAGAGGGTAGTGAGAGCTTGATCTATCTCTCAATACTTTGAGCTACATCTCAAGGGTATTTGAGTTACTAACAAGGAACATTTTATTTATTTATTATTATTATTTTTTTAGCCACGTTGCACCGCTTGTGGGATCTTAGTTCTGTGACCAGGGATTGAACCTGGGCCCGGGATTGAACCTGGTCCCTCGGCAGTGAAAGTACCGAGTCCTAACCACTGGACCACCAGGGAAGCCCCTTCCCAATTCATTCTTATTCTTGGATGTTACACAACCATTCCTGTACAGTTAAAACTAATATGTACGTGCTTGTACTCTGCGTTTCTTTCTGTAGCTATTTTTCTGTGATCTTACAGGGATATATTTTTCACTCATTTAATAAATATTTATGGTACATCTGTTAAACATCAGGCATTGCTAGACTCTGGGTATGTGATGGTAAAAGGCTATTAATGGGTCCTCCCTCTTGAAGTTTATAGTTTATCAGGGAAGACAGAAGGGTTGATATTTAAAGACTAATCTTCTGAAAGAGCAGAAGGGTGAATATTCCAGTAAGAGGGAACAGCACGTGGAAGGGCCCAGAGGTAGGAAAGGGCCCACATGTTCAGAGACTGGAAAGAAGGCCATTGTGGTTGGTGCTCAGCGAATAGAGGCAGAAGGAGCATGGACTGAGGTTGAAGAGGTGGGCAGAGGCCAGACTGTACAAGATCTTTAAAGATACGAATATGTCAGGATATCACTTAGAGTACAGTGGGAAGCAGGGTTATAATATGGCTTTAATTAGATTTTTTTTTTTTAATAGATCACTGTGGCAGTTCTGTGGAAAATGGGTTGGAAAGGAGAAACGTAGATGCAGGAGGCCAGTTGGAACCTTTTGCCATAGTTCAGGGGAAAGATGATGGTTCTGGGGTGGTGGCAGTGAACATAGGGGGTTACCAGTTAGATCTGCAAGAGTTTGAACAGAGTTTCCGGATGGTGAAATACGAGCGGGCAGGTGCGGTGAAAAGAAAGCAGTCATCAAGGCTGGCTCCCTGGCACCGTGTGGCTTGTGGGATCTTAGTTCCCTGGGGGGCACAGGTATCGAAACTGTGCCCCCTGCAGTGGAAGCTCGGAATCCTAACCACTGGACCGCCAGGGAAATCCCATGACTCTCCGCTTCTTGAATTTAGTCTTTGATGGTCTGATTCCTTTGAAGGGGAGGCTGGGGAAGGAGTGGGTGGGATTGGGGCACCCAAAGTTTGGATGTGAGTTTGAGGTGCTGTGATTTATGTCAGTGCAGTCTTCATGCCCGCCAGTTTTTAAGCCCACCTCTTCTCTGGTTGGCAGTGTGTTGAGTCATCCCCCTGTTGTTGGACACTTAGGTTATTGTCATTGTTTTCCTACTGCAAGCGAGCAGCAGTAATAGAGTTGTCTCTGTACAGACGAGCTGCTCTTTTCCCTTTTGGGTTGTTCCCAAAAGTGAGGTGCATTTGAAGTGTATTCCCCAAAGTGGAATTGCGGGGTCGCAGGAAATGAATGAACCATTTTATGGCTCGTGCTGCATGTTGCCAGATTGTCTTTAGAAAGACTAAATTCATTAAGAACATCACCAGCAACCTATAAATGTACCTTCTACCCCACAAGCCTGCCAACGTTGAAGTTTCTCATTTTAATTTATTTATGCTGCTTTAATATAGACATGTAAAGGTCCCTGGTTGTGCAAATTTACATTTCAGTAGTTGCTAGGGATATCATCAATTTATCCATGGGATAATTTCCCTTGTAATGATTCTGTCTCAACTGTTGAGTGGAATTTGTGTTAACCTCCTTTGCATTAATTCTTTACATTTTTAGTTATAAGCTTTTATTAGCTATATGTGGCATATATTTTTCCAGTCTACTTTTAATGTTTTTATATTTCGTAATGCAAACATTTCTGTTAATGTTTTTTTTTCTTTTTCTTTCTTTTTCTTTTTTTCAGCCGTGCTGTGCGGCTTGCAGGATCTTAGTTCCCTGACCAGGGATTGGACCCGGGCCACGGAATTGAAAGCGTGGAGTCCTAACCACTGGACTGCCAGGGATTTCCCTTGGTTAATTTCTTAAACTTATTTTCTGAAAGTATCAGAAAATGAGAGTATCTTCTTTTGTGTCTGAGAGTATCTTCTTTGTTGTTGTTGATTTTTGTTTTCATAGTCAGACATTGATTTTTTTTTTTAACATCTTTATTGGAATATAATTGCTTTACAATGGTGTGTTAGTTTCTGCTTTATAACAAAGTGAATCAGCTATACATAAACATATATCCCCATATCTCCTCCCTCTTGCGTCTCCCTCCCTCCCACCCTATCCCACCCTTCTAGGTGGACACAAAGCACTGAGCTGATCTCCCTGTGCTATGCGGCTGCTTCCCACTAGCTATCTGTTTTACATTTGGTAGTGTATATAAGTCCATGCCACTCTCTCACTTCGTCCCAGCTTACCCTTTCCTCTCCCCGTGTCCTCAAGTCCATTCTCTACGTCTGCGTCTTTATTCCTAGACATTGATCTCCTTACAGATGGGCTAAATCAACTATTGCTATTACTTTAAATTTTATATTTGATCTTTTTTTTTTTAACATCTTTATTGGGGTATAATTGCTTTACAATGGTGTGTTAGTTTCTGCTTTATAACAAAGTGAATATATTTGATCTTTTTAATGTTGGGTTTATTAACCTTTCTGGAATTCAGCATCATGTTGGTGGTGAGAACTACATCAGTGTGTTCTGCAGATGTTCATACTCCTAGTGTGAGTAAAGGATTTCATGGTCAAATAAGTCTCACCATTTTCTGCTGTCGTCCCGCTGGGCCTCCTGGAGCCATCATCAGGCTGCCATTAACTGTGCCTCTGCAAGACAGGGCTCCAATCAGGAGCATTTCCTAAACTTTTAGACCAGGGGTGGGTGAACTTTATAAAGAGCTAGATAGTATTTTCGGCCACGTAGACCCTGTGATCTCTGTGGAAACTACTCAACTCTGCCTCTGTACTTTGACAGCCGGACCTAGGCAATGCCCAGAGGAATGGGTGTGGCTGGGTACCAAGTAAACTTGATTTGTGGACACCGAAATTTGAATTTCAAATGATTTTTTTCATGTGTCACAAAATTTTATTCTTCTTTTGATATTTTTTCCCAACTATTGAAAACGTAAAAGCCGGAGTTTGTTCACCGGTGTTGTAGACCCTAGAATCGTGAACATCTGACTTAACTTCTTCTCCGTTTGTCTCCAGTGTACCTACTAGTAACACATCCTTTCTCCTCTTGTGTTTTCTCATTTGCTGTATAGTAAGTTTATCTTCTAAATCTGTTTGGAAACGCCAGTTGGTCCTTGCTTGCCTTTTACCTCCTTGCCATGCGGTCTGTATGTTTTGTTCTGTGTGGGCTCCTAGCCTAGTAGGGTGTGTTTTAGGATTACAGTGTTTTTTGTTTTTTTTTAATTTAGAGTCTTTGACACACTTATCAAGAATCGGATATTTTCGTGTTTTTTTTTTTTTTTTTTGGCCGCACCTCACGGCTTGTGGGATCTTAGTTCCCCACCTAGGGATGATGGAACCCGTGCCCTCTGCAGTGAAAGCACATAGTCCTAACCACTGGACCTCCAGGGAACTCCCGTGTTTTGTTTTGTTTTTTAATAAAAAGGAGGCTACACGTTGATTCTTTTTTTTGCGTACGCGGGCCTCTCACTGCTGTGGCCTCTCCTGTTGCGGAGCACAGGCTCCGGACGCGCAGGCTCAGCGGCCATGGCTCACGGGCCCAGCCGCTCGGCGGCATGTGGGATCTTCCCGGACCGGGGCACGAACCCGTGTCCCCTGCATCGGCAGGCGGACTCTCAACCACTGCGCCACCAGGGAATCCCACGTTTATTCTTTAGTGTTGTAAAAAAAACAGGTATTATTTATTTATTTTATTGAATGAAAGGTTCTTTAAATTCTGTAGTGCTTTACAATTTTCAAAAGTTTCATACACATGATTCGTATTCATATAATCCCATAGTAACCCTTTTTCCCCCATCCCCATATTGCTTCTCCCCCTTCCCTCTCTCCACTGGTAACCACTAGCTTGTTCTCTATTGGATATTTGTGTTTTAATTGGGGTGTTTTAAAAAGTTGTCTAATCCCAAGGGACTGAAGCTAAACTAGAGTAAAATGACAGTAGAAGGAGTGATGATTAAAATAACTTATATTCATGGAGAACTTCCTTGGGTCATGTGTGTTCTACCTGCTTTATGTGTAGTAACAATTAATTGTGAAAACAACCCTAGGATTGTTACCCTATGTATTATTTTTATTGCATTATTATTAAAATTATTTAATTGTATTATTATTATCTCCATTATATTAATGAGGAAATGGAGACACAGGTCAAACCACTTCCATACCCTCCCCCCTCCCCCCTTCCCCCCCCTCCCCCCAGCTCCAAATCAGGATCTGGTAGAGCTGGGCTTGCTCAGATGCTTCAAGCTAAATTAGGTTTTGTTTATACTTTCAGGCTGGAGTTCCTGGCCTGGCTGGTGGTGTTAGTTTTGCCTTGGTTTATATGAGGATTCTATAAATTCTTAGTGAGCCCAGAGGCATGTTTCCCCTACACCTTTACCTGTCTTATTTATAAGTTGGCTTCTCCACGTAGGTGGGGTCTTAGCCTATAGAACTAGCCATCGTGATGGATGGAGGGAGATGCGTTTCTGTGGTCCAAGGCCTGAAGGCTGAGTACACACTCTTCTGCATTGTAGGTTCCAGGGAAGACAGCATCCGGGTCAGTTCAGTCTTGCCCATTTTTTTCCCTTTTCCCGTGGGTCCCCCGAGCTTGCCTCCTTCCGGTCCTGTTGTCAGCACATTCTAGCCTCAGCATTCTCTAGATTTGCCAGCTTTAACAGCAGTCCCTGCTTTTACCCTAGCAACAGAAGGCTTTTTTATATCAGAGAGGATAGTAGGCAGTGCCAGAGCCAGCCAAATTTATATAACACAACTGAGAACAGGTCTGTCCGTGCTTTGTAGAAGCTTTATCCCTGGTGCCTTTCTCTCTGTACATTCTTTTTCTTTCTTCAAGTCTAGAGAATTCCCAGCAGTCAGTGTCTTGTGATTACAAATTTAATGTGACGCCGAAAATAAAATGGTCAGAACTTCTGGGGGTGTTTCTACCCTGCCTGGTTTTTGCTGTTTGAGCATCTATTAGTATGTCTTATAGTCACCATCTCAGGAATAACTTGGTTCCCTTTTCTTTGTTATCGTATCCACAGTAGCGGAGATTCCTTTTGATGTACTAGTTTTAGGCAGCATTGAACAATTTTCTATAGCAAACTCACAAGTGGTCTTCCTGCTGATCCCTTACGAATAGACAAAAGTTTATCACTGTCTTGAGTTTGCTCATTTTCCATGAAAAGTGATTGGAATTTGATAGAGAACAAGAATGACATAAACACGTTGTACTTATAAACTGCGTGGAATTTTTTCCCCATTTGTTTGAAGGACGACGTCACGGGATAAGAATTGTTAAAGAGAAATAGGCATCAGTATTCTGACATGTATCAGCACAGCTGGTGCTTCTTGGGTCCATCTCTGTGCCCTAGAGTAGAAGCGATATAACAGGACAGGTGTGATGGGTATCACCAAGGTGAGTGTGGAGGCCTTTATAGCTGGTCGTTTTAGAGCTACCTCTTCCCTCCTTTGAAATTTGCTTTGTCTTGGGTTTTCCCTTTTAATCACTTCATAAGTATTTACAGTGCTCCCATATCCTGTACAGTTTGGGGTGGTACACTGATATTTGCTCATTTAACCATGATTGGTGGTGAAATAAGTGTCCTAAGTACATGAAATTTTTCAAATTTGAAGTTGAAGCTAAGAGGGACATAGGTGACTTCCGGAGAATAATCTCATTACACTGCTTATAATTCCAAGCACCAAGTTAGTGTAATCTTTTTATGAAATGAAGGGGAGGTATTTTAAATTCTTCGTTACATTTGCTTGTCATCTTAAGCACCACACAAAGCATAATTCTTATAAGCCAGTTTTGGTTCTGTTAAAACAGAGTGATATCCTCAGGGGCTTTGGAGGCGAAACTAGTTGCCTTTCCACCGAAAGGTGCCAACCTGCTTTATCTCTTGAGTGATGATGGCTACGAGGTGGAGGCATTTTGGTTTTCTCTCACTTGCCTTTATATCCGTGCTCATGCCCAGCAACCTCTTCCATCCCCACCCTCTACTTTGCTGCTTCTAATTACTTACGGTCTGCAAAGCCATTCATTCATTTAGCCAACAAACCCTCGCCAGTTATACCACACATTGGGTACTGTCCTCAAGGACTTGGAGAGCATCAGAATGTAACAGAGTCTATTCTTATCCTCATGGAGCTTGTGGTCCAGAGGGGAAGACAACACTAAGCAGATGGATGTGTAACTACAAAATAAAGGTAGTCGTATAGGAAAACCAGGAACGAGGGGATGGATAAACAACAAGGTCTTACTGCATAGCACAGGGAACTGTATTCAATATCCTGTGATAAGCCATAATGGAAAAGAATATGGAAAAGGATGTATATATATGTATAACTGAGTCACTTTGCTGGACAGCAGAAATTAACACAACACAATATAGTAAGTCAACTATATTTCAATAAAATAAATTAAAAAAAATAAAACATTTATTAGCCTAAAAAATGTATATGAGGGGAGAATATGAGACCAGTTTTAAGTTGGGGAGGGGAGGGCAGGGATGGCATTTCCAAGTAAGCCCTAACTCTGGTAAAGGTTTTGCATTCCATCGTAAGTCACGTGGGGAGCCATTGAGAGTTTTAAGCAGGGGATGGAAGGATCAGATTTGGTGTGTCAGTTGGAATGGGTGTCAAGAAAGGAAGCCACGCACTCCATACTCTGCTGGACTCTCCGAGGAGGTATGAGTGTTTCTGTGAGTGAGCTCCTGGTCCCTGAATTTTTTGACATTTCTTTTGACCGCTGAGCACAGGTATTGGCAGGCTTCTTTTTTTTTTTTTTTTTTCTTTCCTGTAAAGATCCAGATAGTAAATACTTTAAGTTTGCAGCCATATGGTCTCTATTGCAACTATCCAGCTCTGCCGTTAATAGCATGAAAGCAGCCATAGACAATACCTGAATGAATGCCTAGGTTCCCATAACACTTATTTACAGGAACAGGGGGCGTGTAGCTTGCTGACCCTTGGCTGAGAGGATGCTTTGTTTATCATTTCCATGATCTTCGTCACAGGTGGTTGAGCAAGGAAGGAAATGCAATCTATGTGGTTGACCCTGGCCTCCAGCTGCTTATAATCATTATGGGAAGATAAGTATATACACTGAGGAAGCCATCAACTAACATTACAAGGCAATATGTCGTTAGGCACCAACATGATGAACAGAAGAAACAGGAAATGTGTTGAAGAATTTGCTCATCGGCTTGGCATCTGGGTTTCTAGGAATGGTTGTAAAGGCTTCATAGAGAATGTGGAACTTGATAAACAATCACAGACACCTTGAAGGTTAGAGCTGAATACAGCCTAGTCCAACCTGATAATTTTACAGGCATGTAAAACCGGGTCCAACTGATCTTAAGGCAGAGTCTGGACAAGAACACAAGTCTTCTGTTCTCTAAATCTTTGCCCAGGTATTCTTTGTATTTCAGGTCTGGTGCTCTCGTAGGCTGAAAATACGTATCTAGTAAATTCATAGTAATAAAGAGGAGAAGGAGTGAGAGGTTCCTAGTTATGGGTTGTATGGAGACTTCTTTGGTCCTTGAAGAAAGGGGTTCTCAAAAGCCTGAGGGCAGCATAGTTGTAGCTGTCATTTGGGATGAGAAGGAAAGAAAAGGGAAACTGGGGTGTTGTGTGGGAAGGGAAGGAGGCGAATATGGATTATAGAAAGACACGTGCGTACACTGACACACGGACAGAGAAGCAATCTACATGTCCTTAGTAGGAAGTATCTCTAAATTCTTTACCATGCGCATGTTCAAAGGCATATCCATACTGTTGAAGAGAGCTTGACCATTATAGAGAAGGAAGTACCTATGTGTTCAGACTTGGAAAGATTTCAGTGATGCAGTATTAGAAGGTGAACAAAAGCAAGTCACTGTGAATAGTGGGTATGGCCTGTCCCCTTTATATACGTAAACCAAACCCAAACCCAAAGTAGCTGAACTGGCCAACTGAAAGCATGTATGTGTGTTTTATGTGTAAATGCTCAGAAAATGGTCTGGAACGGTGCACACCAGAATGAACAGTGCGTTTCTCTGGGGAATGGGTGGATTTGAGCAAAGACTTAAACATTTCACTCTATTTCATAATTATTAAAATTGTTACAAGAATGTTTGTTTTTGTTATAAAAATAATCATTAAAAAAGAGTAATATTAAAACAGTAAAAAGTGCCAGGTTGGGTGAGAGGCAGAGGGAAGGGCTCTGACCGTGGAACTGAGCTGTCTCAGAATCATAGGTGATTAGAGCCCCAGGAGGCCCGTCGTGGTTCAGGGGGTCTAAAACTTAGTTGGGGATGAGAATCACTTGGAAAGCTTAACAAGCAAACCAAACCAAACCAAAACAGATTCCTGGCCACACTGCAGATCCACATGATACCAGGTGATGGGCTGGGGAGGTGGACTTTTAAAAAACTTCTCAGGTAATTTTGATGCTGCGTTTGAGGCCCGAGTCTCTGTCTGAAGCTCTGATTTAGTTTCCCTGCCTCTGTATCAAGGAGAGAAGTAAGGATCTTGATCAGGGAGAGCCAGCTTCAGGTTTTCTGGCTCCTGTTCTCCTGAACTTTTCTCAGTGACTGTGTCTCTCGATTCAGGTGTTTTCCCTAACATCGGATTTTCGGTATCATCTAAATTTGTCTTTACATTTTATAGGGAACATTCTTAAATACTGTTTTTTTTTTTTAAATAATTTATTTATTTTTGGCTGCATGGGGTCTTCGTTGCTACATGTGGGCTTTCCCTAGTTGTGGCAAGCGGGCTGCACTTTGTTGCGGTACATGGGCTTCTCATTGCAGTGGCTTATTCTTGTTGCGGAGCACGGGGTCTAGGCGCGCGGGCTTCAGTAGTGGCAGCACATGAGCTCAGTAGTTGTGGCCACGGGCTTAGTTGCTCCACGCTGTGTGGGATCTTCCCAGACCAGGGCTCAAACCCGTGTCCCCTGCATTGGCAGGCAGATTCTTAACCACTGTGCCACCAGGGAAGTCCCTTAAATACTGTTTTTGAACTTGACTGCCCTCCTCCCCAAGCTTTGTGCTTGGGCTCCTAGGTGGCTGCAGGTTGACTGTGGCCTTCGGAGGCTCAACAAACAGGATGTGCATCTAAAAACATTAATTCTGTTATTTAAAGCTCGTTAAGAATGCCAAGGGCCTGCCTCTGTTTTACAAAATACAAACAAAAAACATTTACCTTTGTCTATTGGTCAACTCCAACCGGGTCACCTGTTAGGGAAGTAGCAGCTCAAATATTTGCCATGCTGCGTCTCAGCTGACTTGTCCTGGTATCAAGAAATGGCCACGCAACCTTTGGGTCATAGAAGGAGGACGCTATTCAGCAAGTTCTTTTCCTCTTGCATTAGGATTTTGACTTCTGTGTAGCGTTTTTAATGTGAGTCCCAAAGTGCTTTCACATTCATATTCTCCATTGATTTTACAATCAGTTCCGAGAGGTACTGTCAACTTCATTTTACAGATGGAAAAAAAGGAAGCTAATACAAAGGTCAGGCAACAAAACCAAAGCTCCACAGCCAGGAGATCAGGCCCCCATACGGAACTGGAGTCTGTTTCTCTCTCTGTTATGTTGCAGCCGCAGTCTTAAAAGGGTACAGAACAGGTCAGACCTTTCATGGGAACGATGATGATGGTGGGGTTGGGATTCTCCCATCCTTTCTCCTCCTCTTCCCGTGTAACACCTTCTTGGTTTTTGTCCCCCCACCTGCTTTTTCTTTCCTTCAGCTTGGATTCCTCAGTACCACCAGGGCTCAGCCGGAACAGAAGGCCCCAAGTCTCATTGGCAAATACCACCATGTCGATCGTGTCACCGGCCAGGTGCTTACCTGCGACAAGTGTCCGGCAGGAACCTATGTGTCTGAGCACTGTACCAACACAAGCCTGCGTGTCTGCAGCAGCTGCCCCACGGGGACCTTTACCAGACACGAGAACGGCATTGAGAAATGCCACGAGTGTAGTCAGCCGTGCCCCCGGCCGATGATTGAGAAATTACCTTGTGCTGCCTTGACTGACCGAGAATGCACTTGCCCACCTGGCATGTTCCAGTCAAATGCTACCTGCGCCCCCCACACGGTGTGCCCTGTGGGTTGGGGGGTGCGGAAGAAGGGGACGGAGACGGAGGACGTGCGGTGTAAGCAGTGTGCTCGGGGGACCTTCTCTGATGTGCCTTCCAGTGTGATGAGATGCAGAGCATACACAGACTGTCTGAGTCAGAACCTGGTGGTGATCAGGCTGGGGACCAAGGAGGCAGACAACGTCTGTGGCACGCTCCCGCCCCTCTCCAGCACCACCCCTCCTTCCCCTGGCACCATCAGCCTTTCCCGCCCTGAGCACGTGGAACCCCACGAAGTCCCTTCCTCCACTTATGTTCCCAAAGGTAACTTAACCTCATGAGTTATGTATGTGAGGAAGGCTTTGTGCTCCGTGGAGGTACCGAGAATGGGCTTGGACCCAGGATATTTTCTCCATCTGGTCTATTCCAAAGTCACCCCTTGAAGAAAGGGCTTGAGTTTTGTGGCTATTTAAAGTCTAGCTTCTTTGGACCTGTTAGAAACATTGAGAATCAGAAGTTATCTATTGGGGGGAGCAAGTATCTGAGAACTAGGTGACATCAAGCTAGAAAATAAAAACTGGGAGAAACAAGGTCAGCGTGTGGCCTTATGGAAGTCACTGAACTTCTCCAGGCCTTGGTTGCAAACTTGTCAATCGTATGACACCATAAATGAGTGATTTAGCTGTTTTAAGGTCCCTTCTAGATTAAAAGTTTTCCAACACCCAGTCAATCCTGGGGAGACACAGCCTGAAGGTCAGAAGGAGAAGGGGAGAAAAATACCATGACATCTGGAAGGGAGGGATGAATGTTGGATCTGAGGTGGGCCAGAAAAGGACAGTAAGGCAGAAGCTTCAGGAAACAAGCACATCCGTGTCACATTGAAGGTAACTAGCGTTCACATCTAGAAAAGAATTTCTTTTTTTCAAAGGACTTTATGTCCTCCATTAAGTGTATCCCAGTTTTCCTCAGAACTCATTTTGAACCTCAGGCAAGAATAACATTGTTTTTACTTTCATGTCCTTTTTGATTAAATTTAATTTTCATGAGATGACAGCCAGTGTGAGCTGTGCTTTCCAGCAGACTCTCACGTGTGGTTACGTTTGACCTTCCTGATGACTCCATAAGGAGGGCCTTCTCACAACCGCCAGTTGAAATGAAGAAACAACCTCAGAGAGATCCCATGACCTGCCCAGGTTTCCTCAGGTGTTGATTCAGGCCAGGTCCTGTCTCTTGGGACTCAAATTCCCAGGCTTCACTCCTTAATAGAGAATGCTTGTGGAAGCTTCTCCGAAAGCAGTCCACTGAGCTGCCTGCCCAAATCTGGTTCCTCTTATCACCAGCACATACTAAGTAAGTCCTGCCTGATTTTACTCACTGACCTGTCTCACTGAACCTTTCACTAGTCAGACTTAGACTGGAGTTCGAGCTCTTTTCTTTATTTTAGTCATATTCTCCATTTTACCACTGCATCGTGAAATAGCCAACTGGTGGGAGAGTAGCAATAAAGAAACTAAAGGACAAAGGAATTCAATTGGAACTAGTTTTCTGAATAATCAAAACAATTAAGGGTTGACTCAGTATAAGCAGCACAGGAGAAGCTGCTGTGAAGCTCAGACACTGGATCCCTGAGGATGGTTTTGACATGAGGAAGTGAGTTTAGCTGTTAAGCTGAGTTTTTACCTTCTCCATAAAGGTGCTGTCAGGGTTTTAATGAAAATGTACAATGCCATTTATTCTTAAGCTCCAAAGGTCGTCTTTTCTTGGATTATCTGGCCTGGTTTGGAGATGACTAGGAAGAGGAGGGAATGTATAGAGCCCCACATATAGAAAAGCTCTTCCCCCCTCCTTACTCTTTTTTCTAGGCATGAACTCAACAGAATCCAACTCTTCTGCCTCTGTTAGACCAAAGGTGCCGAGTGGCATCCAGGAAGGGACAGTCCCTGAGAACACAAGCTCAGCGAAGGGGGAGGAAGGTATGAACAAGACCCTCCCAAACCTCCAGGTAGTCCACCACCAGCAAGGCCCCTACCACAGACACATCCTGAAGCTGCTGCCATCCATGGAGGCCACTGGGGGCGAGAAGTCCAGCACGCCCATCAAAGGCCTCAAGAGGGGCCATCCCAGGCAGAACTCACACAAGCATTTTGATGTCAATGAGCATCTGCCGTGGATGATCGTGCTTTTCCTGCTGCTGGTGCTCGTGGTCATAGTGGTGTGCAGTATCCGGAAAAGCTCGAGGACTCTGAAGAAGGGGCCCCGGCAGGATCCCAGCACCATTGTGGAAAAGGCGGGGCTCAAGAAATCCATGACCCCCACCCAGCACCGGGAGAAGTGGATCTACTACTGCAATGGCCACGGTAAGCCTCCCCCATCTTTTCCCCTTGCTTCCAGATCCCCCGCCTCTCCCTCCCTAGTCCCTGTGGGCGGAAGGAATGGGAAATGCAAAGTTTCTGGAATCTCCTTTGAATACCAAGTGCTGTTTGATCTCAGTCGCATTACGAAAAAGGAGGTGGTCAGCATTCGACATAATAACGTTCAGAGAGAATAACTCCTCTGCCACCTGTCCCCGTGGCACATTTAGAGGACAGGGTTTTGGCATCAGAGACGTGAGAGTGACCTTTAGGGACTTTGTTCAACCTCATCATTTAACAAGTGAGGGAATCAAGTTCAGAGAGGTTTGGCTGCGTTGACCCAGGGGAGTCTTTTGTTCGGGACAGATGGGACTGAATCCATGTCTCCTGACTTTGGAGCCCTTGCTTCTCACAGGAGACTGCTCAGAAAATTGAGGGAGGAAAAAAACAACTTGTCTTAAATTTGCCTTGTTGAATTTGAACCTTGCTTTTAGGTTCCTATCACTTTTCTCACATGTACTTTTTCCCCCTTATATTTTTAGGATCGCATTTCTGTCAGGAAGATCGAAAGGTCTTTTGGGTTTTAGACACTCAAAGCTTAGTATATCGGTTATCATCTGAGGCTGGGCCCTGTATCTTTTTCCTAGTTGTCAGTGTGTGCGGATATAGGCTGGAATTTTCAGTTCTTCCTCTTTTGAAGGCAAAAAATAGCTTATAGAACGTGTCCTAGCAGCTAAGTGTGATCTGAAGACTACAGTTTTCAGACTGTGGCAGTAACTTCCCTTAAATGATATTTCAGCTCAAAGTTTTGATAATCCCATTTGGGATCGTTTTCCTTAAAGATAAAGGGGAGGGCTTCCCTGGTTGCACAGTGGTTGAGAGTCCGCCTGCCGATGCAGGGGACGCGGGTTCATGCCCCGGTCCGGGAAGATCCCACATGCTGCGGAGCGGCTGGGTTCGTGAGCCATGGCCGCTGAGCCTGAGCGTCCGGAGCCTGTGCTCCGCAACGGGAGAGGCCACAGCAGTGAGAGCCTCACGTAACGCAAAACAAACAAACAAAAAACAAACAAAAAAGATAAAGGGGTAAGCTTAACTTCCTAAAAGGTGGTTTGGCCTTTTGTATTGAGTCTTAAAAATGTTTATACTCTTTGGCCCAGCAATTCTATTTTTGTGAATCTATCATAAAGATATAAACCAGAAATATTAAAAAAAAATTTAAGCACAAAGATCTTGAACTTTTAATTCAGCATTATTTGTAATAAATAAAAACTGGAAATACTCAAAGGGCTGGTTTTAGGGAAATGGCTATGTAAATTATGGCATATCTATATAGTAGAATATTATGTTGACATTGAAGATTTTATTATGAAGTTTTTTACTTTTTACCCATGACATAGGAAAATGTTTATACTAGGTTAAAGAATGGGAAGAAAAAAAAGCTCCGCACTACACACTTTATAGAATATTATCCTAGTTCTCTTAAAATTTGGGAATAAAGACTGAAGGAAATATGCCAAAATGACAATGATGTTTCTTCCAGTTTGGTGGGATTTGGTGAGATTTATGTGGATTTTTTTCCTTCTTTATTAGTTTTCTGTCTTTTCCCCAAATTTTCTATGATAAGTACATGCTACTTTTGTAATCAGAAATGTAGAGAAAGTTTAAAAGAACAACTCATTTTGCTTCTTTTTGCTAATTTGTATGAACGATCAAACCAAGTGAAAGTCAGACTGGGGTGAACCTCCGACTTGGGATGAGCCTATACAGACTTGAATAAAACAACCCTTTGCAGGCAACCATCTGGGCAAGGGAGGCTCCAATTCTTCCTCCTTTTTAATAAAAAATTTTTATTTGGATATAATCTCAAACGTATGGAAAAATTACAAAAATAGTACAAAGAATATCTATATACCTGTGCCCAGATTGACCTATTGTTAACATTTTGCCCTTTTGCATTATCATGTGCTCTCTTTCTATAAAAATATAAATTTTATATTATAAAATGTGCCATGTAGAATAATCTGTGTTATATATAATGTTATATAATATAATGTTCCATAGTACACAATATATAGCATGTATATGCACATATATACAGACATAAAATAATTTTTCTGAACCATTTTATGACCATTTATGCCTAGATTCTTCAGTATGTATTTCCTAACAGTAAGGATATTCTCTTAAAAAACCAGCACAGTTTTCAACTTCAGTAAATTTAACATGGATATAATATTTTAATTTGCTGTCCATATTCCATAGTTGTCAGTTGACCCAGTAAGGCCCTTGATAAACAGCATACTTTTTCCTCTGGTATAGGATCCTGCCTAGGATCCTATATTTCATTAAATTGTCCTTTAAGGTGGCCAGGCAGAACACTTGTTCTAATATATCTAATTAGCAGAAAACAGTGTTCACATTGTGCTTAATTATGTAAATATTTGGAACTCTCCTCTCATTATTCATTTTATTTTTTAATAAATTTATTTATTTATTTTATTTTTGGCTGCGTGAGTCTTCGTTGCTGCACGCGGGCTTTCTCTAGATGTGGCGAGCCGGGGTTACTCTTCGTTGCGGTGTGCGGGCTTCTCACTGTGGTGTCTTCTCCTGTTGCAGAGCACGGGCTCCAGGCACACAGGCTTTAGTATTTGCAGCACGCGGGCTCAGTAGTTGTGGCTTGAGGGCTCTAGACCACAGGCTCAGTAGCTGTGGTGCGCTTAGGTGCCTCGGAGCATGTGGGATCTTCCTGGACCAGGGATCGAACCCGTGTCCCCTGCATTGGCAGGCGGATTCTTAACCACTGCGCCACCAGGGAAGCCCTCACTTTATTAAAGAAACGACTCCATTACTTTAATAGCTGGATTTATAGATTAGATTATGGTCAGCTATAGTTCTAAACTCTCTTGCAGTGCAGTTTTCAGAATTCTTGAGAACACAGGGAGTTGTAGAAGTAAATCTGGTCCAGCAGCAGAAAGCAATTTAATACCATGATCTTAGGCATTCTTATGGCCACTGTAACCTTGTAAACAAACTACTATGTCTGTGTCCTTGAAACAATCCTATTTTGTAGAAAGAATGGAAGTGCCAAATTAAACAAAACCTGAGCCTACCTTCCGAGAAAGCAGTATTTCAGCAATACACTTTTCCAACTAAATCACAGTCGTCTCGCTCAGACGTTATTATCTCTTCCAGTAGCTTAACCTTTTTCCCCGGGATTTTGCATTGGGGAGTTTATGTTTAAGGTGTTTTTTTAAGGAAGGTCTGTTTCCAAATTGCTATTCTCAAAGGTACACCCAGGTAAAATCCCATAACAAAGAGAGGTTCTGTTTCAGAAAAACCATTCCAGGTGCTCAGAGAGGCCTCTCGAAACAATACCGTGTTGATCTGATTGCAGTGAGTTCTGGGCAGCAGATAATCCTGTATAATAAGATCGTTTTCTGGTCCTTGTCCATTTCACACTGAATTGTTCAAGAGGATGAGGGTGGGGATAAAATCGCCTAGTCCTGTGTATTCTGTATAAGAGGTCGTGTAGGACCTCACTTAACCCTTACCCACCTTAAACAGATGGTGCCATGCTCCTGAATGCCTTGTAGACCCCCAGCACTGTGAAGCCAGCCCAGTGGTTCCCATCTTTCTCACCATCAAGAGCCTCTTTTGGTTCCACTCATCCCTCTCTGCCTTCCATGGGTTTACAGTTTTAAAGTTGAACTCCACAAAACTGCCTCCCTACTTCCATGGAATCCTAGTGTTGGAAACACATGACGAGACCTTATGTGGCCAGGAGGATGCGAGACTGAGGGGCTGTGGCATTTTGTATGTTTCCTTCCTTTCTGGAGTCATAGCTACTTTCTGTTGGTAGATTGGGACTGTACTGTGGTTTCCTGTAGTATGTCCTTTTCAGCAGCAGGAATTCAATGTCCATTCAGAATTTATTTAAGAGTTTATTACTAGGTCCAAGTGTCATCAAGATGTAAGTCTATTGTTAATGCTTAATGTGCCATGTTTTTGTCTTTTTCTTTTTGGCTACGTTGGGTCTTTGTTGCTGAGCGCGGGCTTTCTCTAGTTGCGGCAAGCAGGGGCTACTCTTTGTTGCAGTGCTCGGGCTTCTCATTGCGGTGGCTTCTCTTGTTGGAAGCACGGGCTGTAGGCATGCGGGCTTCAGTAGTTGTGACCCACGGGCTCTGTAGTTGTGGCTTGCAGGCTCTAGAGCGCAGGCTCAGTAGTTGTGACACACAGGCTTAGTTGCTCTGTGGCATGTGAGATCTTCCCGGACCAGGGCTCGAACCCATGTCCCCTGCATTGGCAGGAGGGCTCCTAACCATTGAGCCACCAGGGAAGTCCCTTTTTGTCGTTTTTAAAAATTTTAGTTCTTTTGATAACATAACCCAAGCATAATGGGGCAAGTGGGGGTCCAAATTGTTCAACTTAAAGATTAATGTGGGTTCATGTTATTTGGGAATTTACACGAAAAACAATATTTTTTTTGTTTGATCGCTTTGGAAACAAAAAGCACCAAAGTAAGGAGAGTGACACTTAGCGTGTACGCACTGGCCGTCCATTGCACTGAGAAAGCCTCAAGTGATCTTAAAACAGTCACCTCATTCACTTCGTTAGGATTATGGATCATACAGAACAGTGTGGTCCTGTCCCAGTTAAGGACAGAGATGGCTTGAGAACGGGAGCCAGTGCCGTTCTCTCGGTGCTGTTTCTAATATGGGTCCTTGCTATTGACTTTCCTTCCTTTGTTCCTCTCCTCCCTTCTGCCTTCCCCACTTCTCTCTCTTCCTATTTGTGACCTGTAACTATTTGTGATGAGTATGAAGTTGGGTTCCCAGCAGCCCCGTTGCCCTTGGGATTTTGAGGGGAAGTTTGGAAAGCAGGTGAGGTGTGGAAATTGCCCTGAAATACTTGTGGAGGAGGTTCTGGATAGTGAGAAAGGGAGCAAAAAACGGACAATGTCTCTCTTCAGTCGCATTCCCTTTTTCTTTCAGACTTCAGGCTATGAAGAAAAATGAGGGGAAAAAAGGGTGAGAGACAAAGGAATTGGACTTACCTTGTTTAAACTGCACTTAGTTCCTGATGAGCACATTCATAGTCCTGGATCTTAGGGAGATCGGAAGCATGTGACAGGGACAGTAATCCTTCCCTGTGTAGTTTCTTAAAGCACGTGTTGTATAAAGACAGCGTCTCCTTTCAGTGGACGCAAAAGGGATTGTGAAGGTAGCTGGTGGATGTTTTCTCAAGCAGACCGTTTTGTACCTGCAGCAGCAAAAAGGCAAAGGGCTCATTCTGTAGAACGAGATACTATTTCTTTTTTTTTAATTTTTAAATTAAAAAAATTTTTTTAATTGGAGTATAGTTGATTTACAATGTTGTGTTAGTTTGTGGTACAGCAAAGTGATTTGGTTATATCTATCTACCTATCTATCTACCTATCTATCTATATTCTTTCTTAGGTTCTTTTCCATTATAGGTTATTATAAGGTATTGAATATAGTTCCCTGTGCTATACATTAGGTCCTATGGTAGTCTGTATCTGTTAAACCCAAACTCCTAATTTATCCCTCCCTCACCCTTTCCCCTTCGGTAACCATAACTTTGTTTTCTATGTCTGTGAGTCTGTTTCTGTTTCATGAATAAGTTCATTAGTTCATTTGTGTCATTTTTTTAGATTTCACATATAAGTGATATTATACGGTATTTGTCTTTCTCTGCGTGACTTGCTTCACTTAGTATGATCATCTCTAGGTCCATCCATGTTTTTGCATAACTTTGACGTCCCAATCTGTACCTAAAGACTGTTCTTAGGGAAAACAATGCTGCTTAAGGAACAGGACAGAATTGGCTTAGTGCGCTTACTTAAAAGGTTCAGATATTGTCCTGGCACTGAGCTCTATTTTAGATCTTGAGTTTCTGGTAATATATTTTTTATTTCTTCCATCCTTTCCCCCATCCACAACTCACTGCTCAAGCAAAGCAAAACAGGACATCATCCTGCCTTACCCAGCAAACAAGCAGATACACATCCCCTCCCATCTCTGTGGTCTTTAGGTTTTACTCCGTAACGACCATGTTCTCAGTTCTGGGTCCCTACAAATCCCAACAATAGGCTGAGAATAAATGCTTCCTTTCCTCCCAGAATTCTGATTACTTACAAAAACCCAGCAATAGGCTGAGAAAAACTGCTTCCTTCTTTAGGATTGGCCCCGTGTGGGAGAAGTGGTTTTTATTGGGGCTTATGAAGGAAAACCATCCCTCAGTTTTGCAACTCTGCAGACTTCACCCTCTTTCGAGGGGAAGCAGGAAGATGCCATTGAATTGTAAGAGCGGAATTGTGATTGTGTGTCTCTTATAAATATTTCCCCGAAGTTGCGGGGGTTGGTTAGGGACAGATGCTGAGTAACTGACATCTGTGCCTTGGATGCGTTGGAACAACATCAATCTACTCTTCAGTCAGGTTTCAGGAATGACATAACATTTTGCCTGAATTATTAAAACCACCATAAGCAGTGTTGAGAAATGAAGAACGAATGAAGTGCATTAGGAATTCAATAATAAGTACTTTTCCACTTTACATTTTTCTAAAGTGAGATTAGGGAGTGTTTGCTACCACCCACATAGGCAAGATCTTGAGGTGATTTTGGGGTGCAAAAGATGGAATAAACTGTGACTTACTAATATAATTTTCTAACCTTATAAGAAAGGTTTCTGCTACCATTAAGTTTTCATTGTCTACTTTTCTTTAACAAAGACTTGTATCGTGCTTACTGAATGCCATATCCTGTTCTAAGCATTTTTTATAAATATTAACTTGATTTTTCTTAACCATATGAGGTAGGCCACTATCATGGCCATTTTACAGGTGGGAAAACTGAGGTACAGAGAATCACTTGCCCGAGGTCGCACAGCTACAAAAGGGCAGTAGCTAGGCTTTAAACCCAGGCACTGATCTGACTCTGGACACTGCCCCTTGATTCTTAGAATCTGGATTTATTTTTCTGGTTCTTGGCATCTGGATTTTAATTTTTCCAATGTTAGAAATTTCTAGTTTCTATGGTTGATTTTTTTAAATTGTGCTCAATCAAGAAAATTTTATTTCCCTTAGCAAAACCCAGCTTGTTCTGAAATAAAACAACTGAAAAATTGTCACCAATAATGAGTTTTCCTCCATAGAAATCACCCCGATTTCCTACTCTTCACTGTTTTCTTGGATTGCTTGAAATGGAAAAATTCTAAAGCCAGATACCCAATGGCTGAAGGCTCTGAGGGCTGTTTGAAAACATAAAGGCTGTTTCAGATAAGTCAGAGGTGATGGAGTCGTGCTAATTGGAACTCACATCTGTTGAACTTGGTGGTAGTTTTCTCAGCCCCAGACGGCAGCAGCTGCAACCAAAGAAACCCTCCTCCCTTTGCCAAAAGGCTCCTGGACTCCAAATTCTAGACAGTCATCCTGTCTGTCAGCCCAAATTTCCTACGGGAAGTAGACTTGAAGTGTAAACACCGGGAAGCCGGGCTGAAGGGAGCAGATTATTCCATTTAAGAGGTTGCTGTGCCCTTGCTCTGCCCCCAGGGCCGCAGTCATTTTCTGGGAGCAGGCAGGAACAGGCGGGCTGTTCTCCATCCCATGCTCCCCAACCCCGGTCTTTGCCACCTTTGCTTCCGGTAATGCTACTTCCAGCCGATGGCACCTTTCGGTTGAACCTCTAAGATGTTTGAGAATTATAAAGCACACACAACCACTGCAGTAGAAAAGCCTCTTATTGCGACAGCCTCAAAAGCATTATCTCGTGCACAGAGTCTAGAGTCTGTCATACAGAGTGAAGTAAGTCAGAAAGAGAAAGACAAATACCGTATGCTAACACATATATATATGGAATTTAAGAAAAAAAAATGTCACGAAGAACCTAGGGGTAAGACAGGGATAAAAGACCCAGACCTACTTGAGGATATGGGGAGGGGGAAGGGTAAGCTGTGAGAAAGTGAGAGAGAGGCATGGACATATATACACTACCAAACTTAAGGTAGATAGCTAGTGGGAAGCAGCCGCATAGCACAGGGAGATCAGCTCGGTGCTTTGTGACCACCTAGAGGGGTGGGATAGGGATGGTGGGAGGGAGGGAGACGCAAGAGGGAAGAGATATGGGAACATATGTATATGTATAACTGATTCACTTTGTTATAAAGCAGAAGCTAACACACCATTGTAAAGCAATTATACTCCAATAAAGATGTAAAAAAATAAAAATAAAAATAAAGCACTAAAAAAAAAAAAAAAAGAAAGAAAGGTGTGGCCTTTGCCCTTGGAAGGCTGTTGTCCTCCCCAGGCCCACCTACCAATGGCTTCTTCCTCTAGGCTTTAGAGGACAGGTGTTTATGTTTTAAATGTATATTTTTTTCTCTAATTTATTGAACAGCTTTTGAATTTAAGCTGTTTGGGATACTGAAAAACACATAAGCATTTTCCCCATGTAGGGCTAAAATACAAGTAGAAAAGAAAATCCTTACAAATGAGTGTCCTTGAATCAACCTGCTCAGGTATTATGTAAGCAGATTTTGCAGAGAAGGAGGAATTTCTCTAATTCTGTTGATTGTTCTTCACGAGTAATTGGTCGTTACCCTTGCAGCGTATGAACAGAATTTGACGTATTAGGTTGTTGATGGTATGTCAGATTGTAAAAATTAGGCGGGTTCAAGTTTATAAATTAAAAAAATAATAGTTCTTACTATATTTCGTCAAATCTAAGACACCACTGATTGTGAGACGCACCATTATTTTATACACCACTAAGGAAAAAAGCACACTGCAACCAAGCTACGGAAAGGCATTGGTCAAAAACATATATATCACTTATACGTGGAATCTAAAACGCTGATACAAATGAACTTATCTACAAAACAGAATTAGACTCACAGATTTGGAGAACAAATTTGTGGTTATCAAAGGGGGAAGGAGTGGGGGAGGGATAAACTGGGAATTTGGGATTAACAGGTACATACTACTGTATATAAAATAGATAACCAACAAGGACCTACTACTGTATAGCACAGGGAACTGTATTCAATATCTTGTAATAATCTATAAGGGAAAAGAATCTGAAAAAGAATACCTATCTATCTATCAATCTATCTATATCTGAATCACTTTGCTGTATACGTGGAACACTGTAAATCAACTATATTTCAGTTTTTAAAAAGTGCATTTAGATGTTTTAGCACCTCTAAAATATGGTAGCAATGTTTTAGCCCCAATCTGGCCTCTTTTCCACGTAGTCTGACAGCACGATTCTCACTGCATTGTTCGGTTTTGAGTTTTCCTCTACGGCCTACTGGGTCCCTTGGTTCCCTTCTTCCTGAAACACTTCCTTCCTTTGGCTTCCTGGACTCCACCCTCTCTTGCTCTCCTCCCACCTCTCTGGCTGTTCCTTCTCCAGCTCCTTGGCTATTTCCTCCTCTTGGACCCCACCTCTGAATAATGGAGAGCCCCGGGGCTCAGGACTCAACCCTCTTTTCTACCCTCACACACCCCTTCCCTGGGTGACCCATAGCTTTAAATGCCATCTATCTTCTGCTAATTCCCAAGTGCATCTACCCAGCCTGGATCTTGTACCCGAACTCAACATACAGATAGCCTCCCACCTGCCTGATGGACCCAGATGTCCAAGAGGCACCTCCCACTTAAGATGTGAAAACCTGAATCCCGAACTGTGCTCTTCACATCAGTTGCCCAGCGCGGAAAATGGCCCCGCTGGTCTTCCTGCTCCTCCGAGCAAAACCTTAGCATCATCCTTAACTCCTTTCCTGCTTTCTCACCCCATATTCAAGCCACTAGCCAATCCAATCAGCACTACCTTCAAAACAGATGCAGAAGGCCACCATTTGCCCTCATTTCCACAGCCACCACCCTGGCCCCAAGGCACTGTCACCTCCCTCCTGGGTCATTGCCATGGCCTCTGAACTGGTTGCTCCACTTCTGCCTGTGCCCCTTTTAGTTTATTCTTTTCACAACGGCCAGAGTGATCCTGTTCCATGTAAGTCACATCGCGGCAGTCCTGTCCTTGAAATGTCAGAATCCCCAGTGACTTTTCACTGCACGGGGAGCGGCAGCCTGAAAGCCCAGTGCAATCTGTACTCCCCTCCTGGCCATTCGTATCTAGCCTCTGACGCCCACCACACTCCCCACCACTCACTGTTGCAGCCACACTGGTCTTCCTGCCCTCTTTGTACGTGCCAGCACCCATCCTCCCTTTCTACCTGCGGTTCCCTCCGCAGGACTTGCTCCCTCACCTCCATTAGGGCTCGATTCCAACGTTAGCTCAGTGGAGCCTTCTTTGAGTTATCAGGGAGAAGGTCCCATATCTAAAATTGCAGCCCTGCCCCCTCGGTCCCCTTCCCCTGCTGTCTTAGCACTCCTGGCTGTGCAACGTATGGAATATTTTATTACTTCCCACGTTCCCCAACAGAATGCAGACTTCACCAGGAAAAAGGATTTTGTTTTGTCTCATTCGCTGCCACGTCCGCAATGCCCAGAATCGTGTCTGGTGCTCAGTAAGGGCTCAGTACATTTTCATTATATGAATAAACGAACAGCTTCATACAGAGGCTGAGACAGGGAGGAAGAGGGCATTTTGTGTTGTTTTGTTTTCCTCCTGGAATGAAAGAAAAGGTTATTAGTTTTGTCCTCACAGCCTCAGTGAAATTTATATCTTCCATTCCTACTGCTTTGATAGAGTTTGCCCTTGGTAAACAGTTCTTCCATTAACCACGAGACCTTTGCACGGTGGTTTTTAGCGGCTCCCGAGATTCATCTGAGCTTGTAATGATTGCCTATTGAACCTTCAACAAGATACTGATGAATTCAGCTTTGGAAATCACTTTTGGGGTTTCAGATGAAATCTAAACAGTTCCTCCAACTTTTTACCTCAATAGGGAAGGAGTATTTTTAACTTGGGGCCAACCAAGTTCCTGGCGTGGATGAAACAGTTTCCTGTGTGATGCTTTGGGAGTGATCACTTTAGATATAGTATGTTTTTTGCCTTTTGTTTTTGTTTTTGGCCACGCGGGATCTTAGTTCCTTGACCAGGGATCGAACCCATGCCCCCTACAATGGAATCGTAGAGTCTTAAACTCTGGACCGCCAGGGAAGTCCTGATATAGCATGTTTTAACCATCCTATGACATGCTGGTTACTGCAAAAAAAAACCATGCACATGTGGGGTTGTTGCTTTTAGGAGCATTTACTATGTTATCAGGCCAGCCAGACCGTGGCCTGGATAGCTTATCTCTGGAGGAGGTTTCCGCCATGGTGGGACCTCTTTGCCTCGTGAGCTCTGGGCCCTCACATGGATTCAGTGGACCGCCCTCAATGGGAAGAGGGCACCAGCAGAGGGAGAGGTTATTGCACAACGGCTGGGTTCCTGTGCCAGGAAGCCCACGTTTCCCCCATTGGCAGCCACACGTGGGCCTTTCTTCTTGTCATCATAGAGACTGTAGATCTGGCAGGGCTACACAGCAAGGATGTGCATTTGGTCCCTCTCATTTTTAGGGACTTAAGTTACAGGGGCTAATGGGATAACAAATGGTGGGGAGGAGGTTCAGGCAAGAGGGGAGGGATGTAAAAAGGCTCTCATTCATTCATTCAGAGATATTCATTGTACTTTTGTTATGTGCTAGGCTCCGGGAGTAGCTGGGGATAATGGTGATCGAAGCAGACATGGGGCTCGGGCAGAAGGTGGCCAGAAAAGGCATCTCTGAGGACATGACCATTGTACAGGGAAGGCCATCATGGCATGCTAAAGCCAGACTTTTTTTTTTTTTGCGGTACGCGGGCCTCTCACTGTTGTGGCCTCTCCCGTTGGGGAGCACAGGCTCCGGACGTGCAGGCTCAGCAGCCATGGCTCACGGGCCCAGCCGCTCCGCGGCATGTGGGATCTTCCTGGACCGGGGCACAAACCCGTGTCCCCTGCATCGGCAGGCGGACTCTCAACCACCAGGGAAGCCCTACCATGGCTTCTGAATGATGGCACTCATTTCAGATATTTATCTCCAAAAGGAAGGAGCGTTAATACCTTCTCTTGAAAAGGTCAATTCAGGTTCATATTAAAAGAGGAGGAACTTTTTTTGCATACTGACGTTGACATTGAGCCTCCGATGAGGGTTGTCACCCAGATTATATCTGATTCAGGGTTTTATAACGCATGGGAAAATGCCATGTCTTCCACAATAACCCAACTGCTCACCTTGTGCCTTTTCCTTGAGCTCCCTCACAGCAGAGCTGGGCAGAGCCCGCTCATTCGGAAGAACCCCCCCGAGTCCTGTTATGATGCCCTGTGTGTGGTGGGGGGCAGCGTTGACCTCTCACATGTGCCTTTCTGTGGGTGGTGCCCCTCTTGTGCAGAGGTGCCCCTTCGGACACATACTGGTGAGGTTCTGAAAAACCCAGGAGGCGAGGATGCTGGTGCCCGGCCTCATTGTTCAGCGCCTGTGGTCCTGGTGCTAAAACCGATGTCTATGCAGAACTCCTCCCGCCTGTCAGCTTCGTTGCCCCAGTGACTCTTGTCCAGAAATGGAGGGGACAGAGGAAGGAGAACCAAAGTGCTTTGCAGGTTTAATACTTGACCCCGTACATCTCCTTACCCAGCCTATGAGATAAGAGATGGTATTTTCGTTTTACTGGTGAGTACACTGAAATCTTAGAGGTCATTTGCCCCATGTCACACAAGTAACAAGTCATGGAGTTTGAAACTGTATCTTGGGATTAGCAAGTTTATGATCTTTCTACTACCTGCATCTTAAAAGTCACAAGCCATTTCCCTGGTGCCAGAACCACCTTCTCATACACAGCCCCTGGCAAGTACAGCCCCTGGTTTATAGGGCTTGGCTGCGTCACGACTTCTTTGGAAACTTCAGCCGTTCTCCAGGGCTCCAGGACCTGCCATCACAAGAAAAGCGAAGTTAAGCTCGTTGCCTATCAGTCAGCACTTCTGTGCGTTGACGGTTGTATAGCTTTTCAACCTAAGAAAAAAAGAGATTTGGCATCACGCTAAACAAGTTAGCTTAATTCAACACATGGTGACTGTCTCCATTCTAGATGAAAATTGTTGGAACGCTGATGGACAGATGACCAGGGCACCCAGCCACGCAGAGATTTGGTCTCTATTTTACTATCATTTCACATTGAGATTGATCATTGGGGTAGGAACTTTCATTTGGGGGGCTTTGTGTGTGTGTTTCTTTTAACAATGCTTTTCTAAATCTTTCTGCCGTTTGACAGTCTAGCTGTGGTCTCTTTAAATTGCTACAGTTTCAGGGGTTGGAGAACTTTAGCACGTGGGCTCACTTGTACTGCTTATGGCCGCTGTCACCTAACAACAGAGTTGAGAACTTGCAACAGAGACTGTATGGTTCTCAAAGCCTAAAATACTTATTCTTGTCCTGTACAGAAAAAGCTTGATGAAACTTCCTTTTTTTTAAAAAAAAAAGGGTACCATAGTTTTAAAGGAAAGAACTACACCTGCTAGCCCTAAAGAAAAACTTTCCAAGCACCTGCTTGGTCAGTAATAACAGGCCAGGAAGACGTACACGCACCATGGTCTATGCCGAGTGCATTCATATGTGGACTGTGCCCTAGGAGCATAGTTCCAGCGAATAGCAATGTTCCTCTGCGATACCATATTCCCTATTAACCACAACAGAGGTACCACTAAGTAGCTGGGCAACCTTGAACTAGTCACTAACCTTTCTACATGAGATTCCTCACCCATAAAATTAAACATTAAAAAAATTATGTATCCCACATCATAGTATGTATAGGTATGAAGTATATGCAAATATATCTATATATGTGTGTTATATATATGTATGTAGCTTTAAAAGGAATAATAACATAAATATCAAATACAATAATAAAATAAAAAGAAGACCCATTTCCCCACCATCCAGCTTAGGAAATTGAACCTCAGGAATACCTTTGAAGTCCCCTCTGTGCGCCTATCCAGTAGGGGACAGCTACCGTACCCCCCTCCCTCCCCAACGGTAGCTATCTCAATTTAGTTTAATCATTCTACTGCTTTGCCCTATAGTTGTATTGTTTAGTTTTGCCTGAAACTTGTTTTCTAAACGAAGAGCACTTTCAGATCCCATCAGATTTTGTACTTCATCAGTGTGACTTCATTTTCTTGGTGCTAAACTCTTTGTCTGAAAATCTCCCAAGGGCTTTCAGTCCAGCAAACAAAGTTAACACACGGTGGCTGCCCAACAAATACTCTTGAAATATTCCGCAGGTTTTTCTTTTCCCTTTGGTGGCGATAGTGGGGTCGGGGGCAGGGTACACCAAAGTCGTGGGCTAGTTCAGACTGGTCTTCCCTCCTCCTGCTGTGGTTTGTGATCCTGTGCTAGGCTGAGAGGCTGGGGTCTCCGGAGGTAGTGGTTGTCTTTGTATTTATCAGCTCCGAAGTGGGAGGGGCCCGTGGTGAGGAACCTTGTTGATCCAGGCTGGTTCACAGAAGTTGACTCCATGTTTACATAGTAAAAGAATGAGGTGAAACCTGATTCGTGGACCTAAAATTTAGCCTCCAGTCAATTTTAGTTGAAGGAAAATCTCATTGCACCCATTCTTCATGTTTTCCTTTTTTTTTTTTAATTTTGTGGCAGAAAAAAAGTATAAATACTGGCTTTTGGAAGAAGGAGCTATTGTTAAGCGTAAGCCTTTTAAACTCTGTAATTACTCTATAAAGCCTGTGTGTTTCCATCAGAAATGCATTTAGTCTTAAGTTGTAGTGCCCAGTGTATGGAACATTTATAATGATGGGGTACTTCCAAAAATAAATCCACTCTATAGAAAATGTTAATCAGCTCATCCCCAGGGACCACACTGAGTATCTCCATTGTACAAATGAGGAAATGAACATGACAGTTAGTGGTTTGCCCAAAGCCACACTGTCACTGGCACTACGAAGATTTGAGCAAAGGGCCCACATACAAGAAAACAGCCATGTTTCCATGTAAGACACTGTGGGCCTTCGTTAACTTGACCTAAATTAAGATTCGGGGGCTAAGAAGCCTTTTGGTGTTTGGAAGAATCGACCACACCAACCACAAAGAGCTGGCTTGCTTCTGAAAGTTACCTGCGGGGTTCTAAATAAGACATGTTGTTTTTTGAGGTGTCTGTTTGCTTGAAATCAGAAGCTCTGTATCTGGCTAAACATTGCTATGAAAACTGAAAAGCAGCGGGTTCAAGTGTATTTCACACCGCCGGGGAAAATAGTGTGGGAAGTACAGTCGGGTCTCAATCTGTGGCATTCTACTTTTACAGTTGACAAGAAAGCAGCCTGCTACCAGGAACTTACTTTCCGAAACCATTTTCAGGGGGTTGGTTCAGGATGTACACGCAAGTCTTCCAAGTCATCTGCTTCAATGGGATTGCGTGGCAGAGGAAGGGTTTCCATGGAGGAACCACAAATTCCTCCATTTACAAGGAAACTTCGGGAATTGTTATTGCTCTTTTCTCAGGCAAAAGTTGATAGCTCATTTTATAAATATTTTCCCCAACAACTGATTGGAGCAAAAAAATTTTTTTTCTTTCCCGCCCAACTAACCTCTAGTTAATTGAAAAATTCAATTAACCATCACAGTAAGCTCCTCTTCTCTTCTTTTGCTTTCTTCCCCAAGTTTCACTTGGGAACTTGACTTCATTTTTTTTTCGGCCTCGCCCCGTGGCCTGTGGGATCTTAGTTCTCCGACCAGGGATCGAACCCGTACTCCTTGCAGTGGAAGCACAGAGTCCTAACCATTGGACCACCAGGGAATACCCCCCCTGTTTTTTTTGAGTAGTAAATGTTTTAAAGACTTTTTTTCAACTTTCCTTTTAAATTGAAGTGTGGTTGATTTACAGTGTTGTGTTAGTTTCTGGTGTATAGCAAAGTGATTCAGTTATACACATATATATTCTTTTTCAGATTCTTTTCCATTATAGTTTATTATCAGATACTGAATATAGTTCCCTGTGCTATACAGTAGGACGTTGTTGTTTATCTATTTTATATATAGTAGTTTGTTTCTGCTAATCCAAAACTCCTAATTTATTCCTCCCTCACTCCCTTTCCCGTTTGGTAACCATAAGTGTTTTCCACATCTGTGAGTCTGTTTCTGTTTTGTAAATAAGTTCATTTGTGTCATATTTTAGATTCCACATATAAGTGGTATCACATGGTATTTGTCTTTTCTGTCTCACTTCACTTAGTATGATAATCTCTAGGCCCACCCATGTTGCTCAAATAACACTATTTCATTCTTTTTTTTTTTTTTTTTTTATTCGGCTGCACCGGGTCTTAGTTGCGGCGGACGGGCTCCTTAGTTGCAGCTCTCGGGCTCCTTAGTCACGGCTCACCAGCTCCTTAATTGTGGCTTGTGAACTCTTAGTTGCGGCATGCATGGGGGATCTAGTTCCTTAACCAGGGATCAAACCTGGACCCCCTCCACTGGGAGCTCGGAGTCTTATCCACTGCACCACCAGGGAAGTCCCTATTTCATTCTTTTTTATGGCTGAATAGTATTCCATTGTGTATCCTCTTTGTTAGCTGTAGTTAGCCAAGACATTGTTAACTATAATAACTCTGGTATCTGGGTTTGTGAGTATGGCCTCATTCAAAGATACGGTGGTATTGATTCAGAAGATTCATTCACCTGTTGTGATACCTACCAGAGCCCTTACTGTGGGGTTATATATACACTCCATGGATAAATTTGGGAAAAGCCAATACGTAATTGCAGAGAGAAGGTACCTTAAAGAGGAAGACACCAAAGTGTGCCACTCAGGGAAAACCCCACCTCACAGAGGGTCGGTGCCAGGTGCTTATCCTGAGTTGTCAAATCCCAAGATTTGATTTTGGCATTTTCACCCTCTGTTCATCAGATCTGGGGACTGCAGACCCCTGCTGATTGAGTTTATAAGTAACTGATGAGCCAGGATGACTCCATTTATAACGTTATCCAGTGAGTTGGGTTCAAAACCCAACGCACCTACCTTCGTGATATTGGGCAAGTTGCCTGACTTTTCTGTTTTGTTTTGTTTTTTCTTACCCGGGCAGTTGGAATGTTAATGAGCGAATGCCTTCACATAATACCTGGAAGATAATAGCTAGTGTTAGTATATTGTCATTTTGCTGTTGTCTTCATTATAACTGTGCAAGTCAACTTTAGGAGACTGACTAATAGATCAGAAAGTTGCCTCTTGAGCATAGGATTTTAGAGCATGGGAAGTTAGAAGTTCTGAAGGAATGCCCCCATTGGGCTGGATCAGTTGGGAATTTCATCAGTTGATATACAAGACACCATAGCCAGACTCTCACCACCCATTACCCAGACCCTGCTGGATAAACTCCACTGCAGTTTGAACCTGTGGCTTACCTTTTCTAGATTTTATAAAGTCGCCACTTTTTTCATCTGAGAGTCTCTAGTTTATTTGGTTCCAGTTTTTAGCAGCGATAAAGGAATCACTCTGAGTACTTTGTTTGGGTTTGACTTTCAAAATATTGTTTAGGGGCGATTTATTTTTCTTCCAGGTTGCTCCTCTGGTTCCACGTTCTGGAAGTGACATTTGCAGGAGGGTACCTAACTAGTCTCCAGGATGGCCTGCATGTGCAGTAGGAGGCCCTGCATCCCTTTGACGGACGAGAGCCATTGGAAAGCGTGCTTCTTTAAGTTCATTAAAACAGATTGGCCTTCTGTAAAGACCTCACATATCTGTATTTGTGTTTTATTTTACTTTGTGTCTGGTATAGGTATTGACATCCTGAAGCTTGTGGCAGCCCAAGTGGGAAGCCAGTGGAAGGATATCTATCAGCTTCTGTGCAATGCCAGCGAGAGGGAGGTGGCCGCTTTCTCCAACGGGTACACGGCGGACCACGAGCGGGCCTACGCAGCACTGCAGCACTGGACCATCCGGGGCCCCGAGGCCAGCCTGGCCCAGTTAATTAGCGCCCTGCGCCAGCACCGGCGCAACGATGTCGTGGAGAAGATCCGTGGCCTGATGGAAGATACAGCCCAGGTAATGCAGCCCGGATTGTCTGTCTTTCCCACTAACCTTTAGGCCCCTGTGCTCCAGACTTTACCAGGTATATGTAATAAGGAGAAAGAACTGAGAGTCGGTGTCTAGGTTCTGTCTCTGTCTCACTCACACACACACACCCCTCTTCTAGGGCAGTACTTCTCAATGGTTTTCCATTAATCATCTAGAGAACTTTTTAAAAATTTTGGTATTTGGACCCCACTGTAGACCAGTCACTGTAGAATCTCTAGGGACAGGACTAGGAACCAGTATTTTTAGGAATCAGTATTTTTAAAAGCTCTCCAAGTGTTTCTAATGTGCAAACTTGAGAATCTTTGCCTTTGGAGTGGATTCTGGCATCAGACTGTATGGCTAGATCTATTCCTTGTTACCCAATTTACAGTTTCATTTTGCATAACACATTTTGAACAAAAGCAAGAAGGAAGACTTTTTTCTATTCCCTTTCCCTTCCGGACGATATTTTCTGTGATGTGGTTTAAGAACGCTCTGTCTTACTCCTGAGTACCCCCAAGGATGCAGGTGGTACTGGCAGTATTTAGTAATAGGATTGATATTTCTTCTTGGGCTTGTCCAATCAGTGCCTCAGATGAAACTGAGGGGACCTCGGAGTGTGATTTATTTATAATCGTTGGTCCATGAGCCCTGGCTTTGGAGTCAGACAGCACTGGATAGGCATCCTGGCTCTGACACTTACTAGCTGGGTGACCCAAGGGTACATTACTTCAACTTTCTCTGCCTCTGTTCTCCCCATTGTAAGCCAGGTTTATAGGGTTAATTAAGACTGGAGATAAAGTATATAAAATGCCTGACACATTGAAGGTGTTCTGTAAATTGTAGTTATGGTCATGATGTAACTCATTTTACTTAGCCTTTCCTTAACCCTAAGGTGCTTCCCTGAAAGGCCGTGAATTAAATACAAATCTGGCTGTTGAATCATATTTCTTAGACTTCGATTGAAGTTTTGTAACGTGTTCCCAAAGGAGAAACACTGCCCTTGGGCCTTGATAAAACCCACTTAAAATTTAAAAGGCAATTCAGCCTGTGTTCTTTTCCAGTGGTCCAAACTCATTACCTAAGAGTGCAAGGGAGAGATTTTCCCCCTGTTCACTCTAATCTGCTATCATTCTGTACCACAGTTGTATATCAAGGGACTCAGTTTTATACATTTAAGAAGTCCCAGTGCCTTCATCTTTCTATACTAACAGTGTAGTGTTTCTTCATTATTGAAATAAACATTCATTAGGTGGATCTTTTATCTAAGTGACTAGATAAAAGTTCATCGGTGCTAATTGACTTTAAAGGTAGTCTTTAAAACCCCTGGTGTATTTTTAACTTTTTTGAAATGTGGAATTTCAGAAAAGAGGTTTACTAATAGAGTCGGGGGTAATTATTCAAAGGCACACACCAGTGTCTTGTGGCTTTCTGCGAAATGATCTCAATTAAGTATGGTTCACGACTAAAACGAGGCTTTGAGTAGCTGGATTTGGGGAAAGGAGAGGGAGACGCTTGGCCCCCAATTGAGTAAAATGGCTGCAGTTCAAACAAAGGGACTCAAGAGGCAAAACATTATTGTGGGGCTTTCCTGGTGGCGCAGTGGTTGAGAGTCCGCCTGCCGATGCAGGGGACACGGGTTCGTGCCCCGGGCCGGGAAGATCCCACATGCCATGGAGCGGCTGGGCCCGTGAGCCATGGCCGCTGAGCCTGCGCATCCAGAGCCTGTGCTCCGCAACGGGAGAGGCCACAGCAGTGAGAGGCCCGCGTACTGCAAAAAAAAAAAACAAAGAAAAACAAACAAAAAAAACCATTATTGTGCTTCCTTGGAGTGCTGGCTTTAAGGAAAGAACTGCTAGGGCGAGCAGTAGATTTGAAGAAGGATTTAGATGCTTGAGAATAAGCCACTGGATCGCCTTGATAATGCCTCCAAAAAAGAGAAAATGTAATTGATGCGATGTTCCTCCAAAAAGAGAAAATGTAATTGATGTCGGTTCAATGGAATATTTAATAAGGTGGAAGGATGATCATGATGTATTGTTAAGGGTTCGTGATGTATTGTTAAAGGTTCAAAGGTTTATCATTAGAAAAAACAAATGTAAACATAGGAAAATGCATACATGTTAATATTATTAAATCTAGGTGGTTGAATTAGAAGTGATTTTTTAAAAATTATTTTCTATAATGAAAACATTACTTTTGTGGTTTAAAACATTTTTTTAAATGACAGCTGAAAAGGCCCACGAGGAAAGATAGGTAGGGCTTTGTTTTACTGTGCTGAATTGAAAGACGGAACCATCCTCATTTTAATTGAGGAAAAGCAGACAGTGGTTTATGCGCCATCCATTCTTCCTTGAGGACTGGCTGAGGTTTGCTATGTTGGGTCATATTTGCCTAAAACTTACTTTACTTTCGGGTTCTGCAGATCTGTCTCCTCTCTCTGTGTACACTCAGCAATCACTTAGAATTTGGGCCTAGTCTTTAAGGTATTTCTTAATGGTGGTAATGATGGTGGTAGAATATTGTCTATACCAAATGACGTTGGTATGTTTAGTACCATTGAGTTTCATCAATGTTTACGGAGCACCTACTTTATTCCAGGCACTGTCCTAGGTGCTGGGAAAAGTGGGCCAAAGGTGCAGACTCCACGGAGGAGACTACATGTCAGGGAGAGTGATTATAGCCAAAATCACTGGGTCAATGAATAAGAGACCAAAACCCTTAGTCCCCAAGTGCCAAGCTCTTGTTCCTTTTAGCTTTTTCCTTCCTCTTATCTCCTCTGTATACAAAAGATTCTAGTATCTATTTTTTGTTGTTTATTTTGTAAGAAACAGGGACATCAAGACATCTTGTAGCCTTCTTCTTGGTTCTAGTGTAGCCTGCATGTTAGGATGGAGGCTGAGAAGGCAGTATTAAACTTCTTGTTCCATGTTTTAATCATGTCCATCATTGTCTGGCAGTGTTGTGGACCCAGCTCTTACCCTAATTTTAGCAGCCAACGAGCATGGATTTCTGGCTGCCAGCTATTATTGATTGCACAGTTTGCTTATAGTTTATCTCTGAGATTTGTGGAGTCAAACAAGAGAATCAAAACGCAGGGGGCATAATTGAGACCTAGTTTCCATTTTCTAGTGGACCTGTATTCTGTGTGTACGGTGGTACTGCTGACAATTTGAGACTTTGCCCCAGGAGTTAATGGACTCATAATATGCAAAAATGACTCCGTGTGTGTGTTTAAAATGGTTAATGTTTTTTCCTATTCACGAGCCTGAGAACACCTATGTTATGTTCCACTCGAAGGATTAGCCCTGGTGTTCCCTTTAGTCCTCTCTCAGGGACAGCTGGTCCATTATTAACCATGGTGGCCTATTAGCCATTTTTGAGTTAAACACATCCAGAGTCTTACTTTAAAAAGAAATTTATGCATAACAAATTATACAGTAAAATTTACTTTTTGGTGTACTGTTCTTTGCATTTTTTTTTTAAACAAGTTTTTAGAGCAGGTTTAGGTTTAAAACAAAATTGAGAGGGATGTTACAGAGTTTCCTGTATACTCCCTCCCCTCACACATGCACGGGCTCACCCGTTATCAATCTCACTCACCAGAATAGTACAGTTTTACCAAGAGTGAACCTGCATTGACACATCGTAATTACCCGAAGTCCATAGTTTACCATAGGGTTCACTCTTGGTGTCGTACCTGTGCTATGGATTTGGACAAATGTATAATGACATATGTCCATCACTATACTATCATACAGAATGCTTTTACTGCTCAAAAAATCCTCTATGCTTTCCCTATTTCTCTCTTCCCCATTACCCACCTCTCTCCCACATCAACCACTAACCTTTTCCTTGTCTCTTACAGTTTTGCCTTTTTCAGAATGTCATATAGTTGGAATCATAGAGTGTGTAGCCTTTTCAGGTTGGCTTTTTTCCCTCAGTCATATGCATTTAAGCTTCCTCTGTGTCTGTTTATGACTTGAATGCTCATTTGTTTTAAGCACCAAATAATATTCAGCTGTCTGGATTTATGTATTCATTCATTCATACAGTTTTATGTATTCATTGACCTCCCCGACCCTTTCCTTCTCTGAGGTATGAGCTGGGTGTTTCCGTTTGCTCTTCTTTCAAGTTCAACATCAAAACTGAACCCAGCCTTCCAGAATCGTCTGAATTCTTTCCTTCCTGGTCATGAGCTTTTGGGAGAAGCAGTAAAGCAGTGGGACAATAGTTTAGAAGTTACTGGGACTTTGCCGAAACTCTTTAAAAAACAAAACAAAACAAAAACCTAACACAGCCTTCCAAATTTTATGTTCTCTCTTTTTTTCCGTCCTTTTACTTTGATTCTTTTCTGCGGCTTTATTTCAAGAAAATCTTTTGTAAGGAGCATATATTCAAGCTTTTAAAAAATCTATTCTGACAGTTTTTGTCATTTAACTAGAGAATTTCAGTGTGGTTACATTGTTAACGTAATTACCGGTGTATTTGGCCATCTTATTATTTGTTTTGTATTTGTCCTATCTGTTCTCTTCCCCCTTTCCTTTCTTGTTCATAAAGCATTTCTTTTCCTCTTAACTTCTTAGTTACACATTTTTTCTTTACTTTTAATGGATACCCCAGAGGTTACAACACGCCTACTTAAATTATGAGCCATTTTATAAATGTGTACTTTCGACTACTTTTCAGACCACACAGCAGCCTTAAAAGACTTTAATCCTATTTCTCCTTCTCTGGTATTGTGTTTTTGTTGTCATACGTTTTAACACTACACATTTCTTAAACCTCCCAAAGGCACAATTATTACGGTTTTACACAGTCAAGATCCACATGATCCACCTGCTCACTGATATTTTCTGTTGTTCTTCATTCCCCATCTCTGCCTGAGATCATTTTTCTTTGGCCTAAAGAATACGCAGTGTAGGTTTCCGGCAGTAAGCTGTTTTTCTTCGTCTGGAAAGTGCCCGCTGACTAAAATAAATTGCATTATTTGCCCTTTGTTTTTGAAGGTGAGCTGGAAAGTAGAACTTAAGCTTGATAGTTATTTTTCTTTCAGTACTTTCTTGCGTGGGTTTAAGTTTCCCCTGCTAAATAAATAGCAAAGGAGGGGAATGTGATTTTATTTTTAAATCTATATTACATAACGAATTACATGTGCAATATTATACCAAGGACTTTGGGCAATGCAAAGACAAGGAGGACAGAGTCATTGCTGTCAGGGAAGCTTCCCATTGAAGGGAAGAAACATATACATATCAATGTTTAATCTAAGGGAGTAAACCCAGGAGGGAGGGAGGAGGGAATTGGTGGATGTGCAGTTTATCGACATTAAGGCTCCGAAGCGGGATGTCAGTGAGGAGATGTGTGCCGGGTTAAATTCCTGTCCAGGCAGCATATCACACTGGGGACTCAATGGTCAATTACTTTGCCTCTCTGCCTCAGTTTTTTCCTGAGAAAATGGGAGCACCCTTAGTGCCTGTCCTTTGAGTTGTTGTGAAATTAGGTCAGTGTGACCCACAGAAAGCTCTTGGTGAATGTTTACCATGAATCACTGCAGTTATTCCCAGACTCTAGAGGCAAGAGAGGTGGAAGAATGTTCCTGACTAGCTCCAACTCACATGGTGGATCCTTTAAATCCTGAACGCCAAGGGTTGCTCAGTGTCGGATGGGAAGGGACAGCCAAGTCCAAGACTGCTTGACAGGTAGATGGTTGAGCACGAGAGTTGCCATCTGCGTTCAGTGCCCAAGAACTGGAAATTCTAGTAGTTGTAGATATTTATTCCTTACTGGCTGAGTGAACGTTCCTGGGCTGGCAGGGATGTTTTCTCTAGTGAAGAAACAAAGGTGATGGTGTGTGTGTAGACAGGTCTGCTCTCAAGGGCTGTCAGAAAAAGGACATGAAATTGAGCAACTGGATTTCTAGGTTTCCTTACTTTCTTTTCTTTTTTTGGGGGGGGGACTTTGTATATTCAAATAGGCTTACCCAGTGCTGTCATTTTCTTTTCTTTTCCCCCTCACCTTGGACTTGTATTTTTCTCTCTAGGAAACCTTGGGCAAATGATTTCTCTGACTCAGAGTTTTCTATTTAAAATGGGAATTCAAGTGCTTTTCAGAATTAAATCAGATAATGGCTTGTTGAACTGTGGGATGTAAAAAAAATGAGGTAATGAAAGTGATGCTTACTGGCTAGGTTCAGAAGTCGTGGTGATTTGAATTTTCCAGCATTCCTTTATAGTTTCATTTTGAGAAAGGGAGGCAAAAGGAATTTTAGGTACATTTAAAAATGATAAACAACAAGGTCCTACTGTATAGCACAGGGAACTATATTCAATATCCTGTAATAAGCCATAATGGAAAAGAATATGAGAAAGAATATATTCTATGTATAACTGAATCACTTTGCTGTACACCAGAGACTAACACAACATTGTAAATCAACTACACTTCCATAAAAAGAAATGATCATATTAAAAACAACCACAAGCATTTAAAATAATATAAAGTGTTACTTTAGCTTCCTGCTTTGACCAGAGATTCATAAATGAAAAGAGTTGGTGTTGATCAGGCAGGGGGTTTGGGTAGCTCATCCCCCCTGCCCTCCTTCGATTAGCTAGATTAAAACTACACTGTAATGTACCAACCAGTGGCTCTGAAGCCAGTATTGTTGTGGTTAACTTCTATGGTAGTAGAATGATTCTTTGTTAGAGATTCTTAATCCTTTCCAGAAACCACATAGGAAACCTACATCCCAGGGACAGAGTTTTCTCTCTCTCTCTCTCTCTCTCTCTCTCAACTATAGTGGACTCTGTGTTGGAGATTGAGTGGTTTTGCTCTGTATAATCAACAGCGAGAAGCTACCAGTGAGGCGAGCAGTGGGCATTCTATTTGCGAGGACGGTACCACTGCTTTTGCTGCAAAGGGAACTACGTGATTTTTTTTTTTTTTTCTTACCAGCTGCAGGATGCAGCTGTCTTTATCTACAGTGTGACTGAGACCAGCTCTTTTCAGAAATTTAATATAGCGAGGGTGAGTGGAGGCAAATACCAGCTGTACCTTTAGCTGTTGACTTTTTGGCTTTTCAAATCTGTCTTTAACTTGCCAGTTGCTCATCTCTTAGAAAACAGGGATTATTGTCCTAAGGCCTTAAGATGTTAGCTAAACTCACGTGTGTCGAGCCCCTGACTTCTGTGTGACCACTGTGTGGAAGGTCATTTCAGGTCAAGTTACTTAATTTGCAGGGTGTGACTGTGGGCTCTGGGGAACTTGTGAGGTGGTGAGAAGGGGACATTGTAAAGGCATTGCTGACACACAGTAGGCCCGAGTACATTGAGTGATGCTTGTGTTTTAGGTGGTTATTGTGTACAAAGGAGGCATGTCTATGAATAAGCCTTTAGACTTTTAATGACATTTCAGGCCATTCTACTTGTTATCATACTCCAAGGTTTCATTCAGTTAGTCAACAATCTTTTGTCGAGCACCAGCTGTGTTCCTGGTACTATGTAAAGAAGAAAGGTGTGTGCCTTTCAATAGCTCACTCACTGAGATGGAGACACGTGCAAATAATGACAATTCAGTGGGATAAGCAAATGTATAATAGAAGTGTGCACGAGGAATTGTAAGATAGCGTCAGAAGGCAGGGGTATGCGACCCACCAAAATATACCTAGAAAATAAGAACATATATATATATATATATATATTTCCTTTTTTTTTTTTTGGACACAATATGCGGCATGCAAGATCTTAGTTCCCTGACCAGGGATCGAACCTGGGCCCACAGCAGTGAAAGCACCAAGTCCTAACCGCTGGACCGCCAGGGAATTCCCTACTTCTTGAAATCGTAGCCGTCTTGTAAGCATCTGGTGAGATAGAGTGTACATAGTAGAGGTAATGATTGTAGATGTCCAGTCCTGCACTTGACATCTACTAGGAGGGGCTCAGTGAATCTTAGCTACTGTTTTCCATGTTGGAATTTGAACTCTACACTCTCCTTTTTTGACTCAAGAGCAATACCACTCTACTTTCTGTGAAAGGAGATTAAGGAGAAAGGGGAGCAGTGTTTGCTGAGTATCTATTGTGTCCCAAACACATTGGGTGCTTTGCGTCTGCTTTTATCTAGCAAGCTTCATGGCCCTGTGAGATATAGGTCAGTATTAGAATTAAGATATATTTCTGTATTTCGTTGAATGCCATGGCAACCATGTATGTACCGTTGTTATAGGTACCACTAAGAAAGCAATAAAAACATTGCTAATTATAGTTGTTAGATACATCCCTATTTCAGAGATGTTAAAATGTGAAAAGAAATATCCACCATAGAATTAATGAAATACGGTAGTTGAGCTTGAAGAGTACAGGTTATTGGGGGAAAAGTCTGGGAAACAGATTCTTGGGATCTTGGGATTGATATACCCTCCCTCCCCAACACACACAGACTTACACATGCTTTTTGTGTTTTTTAGTAGCCTTTAAAGATGAGACAGTTTAACACAAGCAATTTATTTATCATTCGTTAATGGAACACCCATTTTGTTTCAAGCCCTGTACCAGGCACCGGATATACTAAATGAAAACACACACTATATACATTGGAATACTACTCAGCCATAAAAAGAACAAATTTTTGCCATTTGCAGCAACATGGATAGACTTGGAGAGTATTATGCTTAGTGAAATAAGTTAGATAGAGAAAGACAAATACTGTATGATATCACTTATATGTGGAATCTAAAAAATACAACAAACTAGTGAATATAACAAAAAAGAAGCAGGCTCACAGATATAGAGAACAAACTAGTCATTACCCACATGAAAGGATGCTCAACATCACTAATCATTAGAGAAATGCAAATCAAAACTACAATGAGGTATCACCTCACCCCAGTCAGAATAGCCATCATCAAAAAATCTACAAACAGTAAATGCTGGAGAGGGTGTGGAGAAAAGGGAACCCTCTTGCACTGCTGGTGGGAATGTAAATTGATACAGCCACTAGGGAAAACAGTATGGAGGTTCCTTAAAAAACCAAAAATATAACTACCACATGACCCAGCAATCCCACTACTGGGCATATACCCTGAGAAAACCATAATTCAAAAAGAGTCATGTACCACAATGTTCATTGCAGCTCTATTTACAATAGCCAAGACATGGAAGAAACCTAAGTGTCCATCAACAGATGAATGGAAAAGAAGATGTGGCACATATATACAATGGAATGTTACTCAGCCATAAAAAGAAATGAAATTGAGTTATTTGTAGTGAGGTGGATGGACCTAGAGACTGTCATACAGAGTGAAGTAAGTCAGAAAGAGAAAAACAAATATCGTATGCTAACATATATGAAATCTAAAAAAAAAAAAAAACAAACGGTTCTGAAGAACCTAGGGGCAGGACAGGAATAAAGACACAGATGTAGAGAATGGACTTGAGGATATGGGGAGGGGGAAGGGTAAGCTGGGACAAAGTGAGAGAGTGGCATGGACATATATACACTACCAAACGTAAAATGGATGGCTAGTGGGAAGCAGCCACATAGTACAGAGAGGTCAGCTCGGTGCTTTGTGACCACCTAGAGGGGTGGGATAGGGAGGGTGGGAGGGAGACGCAAGAGGGAGGGGATATGGGGATATACGTATATGATAGCTGATTCACTTCGTTATACAGTAGAAACTAACACAGTATTGTAAAGCAATTATACTCCAATAAAGATGTTAAAAAATAAACAACAACAGGGCTTCCCTGCTGGCGCAGTGGTTGAGAGTCCGCCTGCCGATGCGGGGGACACGGGTTCGTGCCCCGGTCCGGGAAGATCCCACATGCCGCGGAGTGGCTGGGCCCGTGAGCCATGGCCGCTGAGCCTGCGCGTCCGGAGCCTGTGCTCCGCAACGGGAGAGGCCACAGCAGTGAGAGGCCCGCATGCCGCAAAAACAACAACAACAACAGCTAGTCGTTACCAGTGTGGGGGCAACATAAGGGTGGGGAATGGGAGGTACAAACTATTGGGTATAAGATAGGCTCAAGGTTGCATTGTACAATATGGGGAATATATCCAATATTTTGTAATAACAGTAAATGGAAAGTAACCTTTCAAAGTAGTATAAAAAAGAAAAAAAAGAAAAGAAAACACACACACACACACACACACACACACCCCAAAACACAACAGGAATCATCCCTCAGGATGCTGGCCGTTTTATAGGAGGGATGCGTACGTGAGCCAAACTTTAGAATACATTCTGTGACACTGCCTCATAGAGGACTTGCAGTGGGCTTTTCTTTTTTTCCTGAGACACAGTGTCTCAACATTCAGAAAAGTCTGCGTCTATCAGTTGATGACATTTTCTACCCCTTTAATCCACACCCTTATTGGCTTTCTCAAAATGTGCATTGGAGGGAAATCAGAATCAATATTGTGAAAAGAAGCTTATTTTCTCAATCAGTTACCAGTGCTGGATATCATATTTTCTTTTTATTTTAAAGCCAAAACTTATATTCAGACGAAGCTTAATACCTTTCAGTTTTGGCCTAGCTTCTCCACCCTATGTTTGTGAGACTGTCTGTTCATCTGTTATAACCCAAGTTCCAAAAGTACGTACACTTACTGATAAGGAATTGTATCTCAGTCAGCAGTAGGTTTTATTGTACACTAGTTAGTTGCAACATTTTAATCGCTTATTCCTCACCAGTTCCTTAGGAGAGACAGCTGTCACTACCGAATTCCTCATTAATTTTTTTTTTTTTTTTACAGAAGGAACTTTGATTTATCCACAGTTGGGCTGAGTCAGGGGGCAGGCTGGAATGACCAACCATTAAATTGGCTTAGGGAAAAAAGTACTAGGGAAAAAGATGGAGGAAAGTTTTTATTTTTATAATCACAACAATAAGTAAGGCTCTTCTGAGAATGATATAAAACACAGAAGGCATACAAGAAAGATTCAACTACTTAATATATATACAAGCCAGAAAACACCATATGTAAATCAAAGACAAAATAATAACTGGGAAAGTTGTTTGCAATATAGGGTTAATTTCCTTTAATAATGCAGAGCTTTTGCAAATTAATTAAGAAACCAACCATCCAAAAGCAAAATGGGCAGTCTGTGAACAAGGCAGTGCACAGAAAAGAAACACTGAAGGTTCTTAAAGGTATACAGATTTTTATTTATTTTTTACCTTGCTCAAATAAGAAAAATTCAAATTGAAACCTACACTGAGATACAACTTTAACCTTTTAGACTGGCAAAGAGGGAAAGGTATGACACCATTCTTGTACTGTGAAGGGAATAAGGGTGTGTACACCAATGGGTGTGTACATCAGCCCTGCCCCTTCAGAGGGCCATCTGGCATCTTCTACCTAAGGACGTGTCCATTGACCACGGACATTCCACTCTTAGGAGTACGTCCTACATATATTCTTTTTTTAAATTTATTTAATTTATTTTTATTTTTGGCTGCATTGGGTCTTCGTTGCAGTGCTTGGGCTTCTCATTGCGGTGGCTTCTCTTGTTGTGGAGCACGGGCTCTAGTCATGCGGGCTCAGTAGTTGTGGCTTGCGGGCTCTAGATCCCAGGCTCCGTAGTTGTGGTGCAGGGGCTTAGTTGCTCCACGGCATGTGGGATCTTCCCGGACCAGGGCTCGAACCCGTGTCCCCTGCATTGGCAGGCGGATTCTTAACCACTGCGCCACCAGGGAAGCCCTACATATATTCTTTTTTTAAAAAAATTATTTTATTGAAGTATAGCTGGTTTACAATGTTGTGTTAATTTCTACTGTACAGCAAAGTAATTCGATTATACATATATATATACACACATTATTTTTCATATTCTTTTCCATTATGGTTTATCACAGGATATTGAATACAGTTCTCTGTGCTATACAGTAGGACCTTGTTGTTTATCCATTCTCTGTATAATAGCTTGCATCTGCTAATCCCGAACTCCCAATCCATCCCTTCCTGACCCCATCCTACATATATCCTTATATACATCCCACATATGTGCAGAGTGATGCAAGTATAAGTATCCCTCATTAATAACAAAAGAGTGGAAGCAACACAAATGCCCTTCAATAGAAAACTGGTTATGTAAGCTATGGAACATCTATACAGTGTAACAGTATACACTTATCAAAAACAGTGAGTCAGCTCTTTATGTGCTAACCTCAAGAAGTGTTTTTAAACAAAAACGGGCAAGGTACAGAACAGTGTGTATGTATACCTTAACACCATATTGTAAAAAAAAATTGTAAAACATGAAAGAGAAGGTCTGGAGTGGGGTGGAGAATATATGTACCTACCAACTGGTATAAGTATAGACAATGTCTGGAAGAATACACGGGGAATTGGTAACAGTTAACACTGGGGGTGGTAGGTACGGAGAAGCTAAAGTCAGGGTTTAGTGAGGGGGAAGTAGTTTCAGGGTTCCCTTTTGTACCTGTGGCATTGTGTACCATGTATAGTCTAATTCTAATGGCATGAATCCAATTAACGATTTTATTAAACAACACTAATTTAATCAAATTTGGGACGTTCAGAAAACTTGAGTCACAAAGGTCGGCTTGAGCCTTCTTATTTCAAGGTCATGCATTTCCTATGAAATTATTTTCTATCCTCCATACTTTTTAAAAAAACATTCTAAAGGCTTTATTTAGCACCAGGTAGGCTATTTCATTACAACAGTTGTTAACTTCAAGACAGCCATTAAAATAACTTACTGGCAGCTACTGAAGGCCCCTTGGACCAGTATCTCAGTCTGGGATTGGGTGGATAAATACTGTAAGATTAATGTACCCCAAATAAAGGGTCAAAGCTACTGTACAGTAAGTGTCTGTACATAGCTTAAGTACACGTGCCTTGCAAACTTGAAATGCACAAGACCTCCTTTTATATAGTTGGATACTTCTGTCTTGTCTTAAGGCAAGCTTATGACTCTTGCAACCTTTTTTCATGATTAGAATTGTCCAAAGGCTTTTTTGTGGGAAAGGCCTCCTAATAGGTCTCATTGAGTGAAGTTTACGAAAACCCGAGGCATTTCCAACAGCGCAATCTTCTCCTATAATGGTGGGGCCCCCCGACTTATCTCTCCTCACTTCCTTTTTTGAGAAAGCTAGCCGGTGAGTCAGCTCAGGGCTGCAACATTACGGTTGATGTCAGCAGCCTGGACTGCTTGGCAGACACATGTGCCAGCAGCTGGTGGCCACGCCCTCCTCTCCTCCCTCCGGAGCCAGCTGGTTCTTACCAGTTTTGGCAGCTTTGCACAGCACTGCTTGTGGCTTCCTGTGGCTGCCCCCTCACCCCACCGTGCACCTAGTCCTCTTAAGTTCTCTTGCTAGGCAAGGATTGGCCACCAACCACACCTTGGCTTAAAAGTGGGTGGATTTGAAATGAACTCTTAGACATGATCAGAATTAGCAGATGACATATATACACAAGACTCTGACAACTGCCTTGATTGGGGCTTGAGATACTTAAAGGAGAACCCAGCCATGGCCAGCTCGCCTGGGCTAACGTTTAAATGGAATCTTAAGTAAGGTTGCAGTTGAAACAAAATTCTTGAATCATCCTGTGCTTGGACAGATGTAGGGGGTGTGCAGGGTGTCTTTTAAAATAATTTCCCAGTGGTCTGGGCAGTTTTTGGTCACGTGAATCCTGTGAGCTTCCTGAGGGTGGGTGACTTGGTTCTGCAGGTGCTGCTGTTGGCTTGCAGCTTACCTGGGCAGTGCATAGCTCAGTGTTCACTCAGCTCTGTTGCCTCTGTGGTCCAGCGCAGGGGTTCCCAGGGAAGCTGAACAGGGCATCTTGGCATTGTACTCCTGTTCCTGCTTCCATCCCGTGACCTCCAGTGAACCCAGGGAGATCTAGACAGCATAACACTGCAGTGTCCGCTTGCCAGCTGATGATTTACGCTTAAGTGTTAGCACTGTTCCCTACTTATGCAATGGAAGCCCCTCTGTGCTTCCCTTTCCTGTGTTCTGGGCTGGGCCGGAGAAGAAAGAAGGAAGGTCAACAAAAGACTAAATAATCAGAAGCCTAGGAAAAGTTTGGGGAATTTCTGTCTTCAGGTTATTTGGCCCTTAGCCTTCTTTTTAATTTATTTTATTGTCCTAACTTTCAAAAATAAGACTTAGGAAACAAAGAAAAGTTAAAACACAGTACAACAAACACCCAGAACCTACCACCTAGATTCAACAGTTATATTTTGACATCTTTGCTTTATCTATATATGTGTGTATATATTTCCAGTCCATATTCCTCTTTCTAAGACTTCCCTCCAAATTTCTTATAAATGATAACCCTTCTTTTAAAGGTTTAGGAATCAGCGTCTTCTCAATTTCCTCTTAAGTTTTTTCTTTTTGTTTGCAAAAAATTTTGCTGAGTAAATTTGGGTGGTTCTTCTTAAGACCCCTTTCTCTGGGTTGGATTGAACAAGAATTCACACTCGGAAGAATAATTAAAGTCTGTCCCCTATCAGCTGGAACTTTAAAGAAACCCACCTATTTTCCCCCTTTTCTGTTGGAGGTGGTGTATTTGTTTTATTTTTTTTAGGGAGAAATCCTCGCATACAGTTATTCTTTAGTATCTGAACTTAGGAATTGTTTTGTGATAGGACATGTTTTGTGATAGGGCTGGTAACCATCATTATCTGAACCCTCATGTAGATCTGAAGCCCTGGAACCACATAGCTTTGGATGACAAAGCGTTTCTTATCATCCGAAATCCTGTTCTCTCAAGGTAGGAACTACATAGATCCAGATATCAAGAGAGATTTGTATAGCAAGGAGGAAAGTGCTCGTTTTTATCAGAGCCCAATCTTACATACCTACGTGGACCTATGGGAGGTCATGAAATCTAATTTGATCTTGATTACACGGGCAGCTGGGAGAATGGGGGAAACAAGCTTCAGATAATATCATCCTTAAATAGCTGTAGTCATGTCTTTATTTGTGACTGTAATTCCTTTGAGATAAACCTTTAGTGGAAATTGAATTTGTGTTTTTTTAAATAGTCACTGGTCTGTTGGGAACGGAAATATTTTCTAATAGAAAACAGTTATTGGCCACAGTTGAAGTGTCTGGTTATTTACATAGTCTCTCATCTTTATTTTTTTAATTTTAATATCTTTATTGGAGTATAATTGCTTTACAGTGTTGTGTTAGTTTCTGCTGTACAACAAAGTGAATCATCTCTACGTGTACATATATCCCCATATCCCCTCCCTCTTGAGCCTCCCTCCCACCCCCCTATCCCACCACCTAGGTGGTCACAAAGCATCGAGCTGATCTCCCTGTGCTATGCAGCTGCTTCCCACTAGCCATCCATTTTATATTTGGTAGTGTGTATATGCCAATGCTACCTTCTCACTTCGTCCCAGCTTCCTTTTCCCCCCACCTGTGTCCTCAAGTCCATTCTCTACATCTGCGTCTTTATTCCTGCCCTGACACTAGGTTCATCAGTACCGTTTTCTAGATTCCATGCATGTGCGTTAGCATACGGTATTTGTTTTTCTCTTTCTGACTTACTTCACTCTGTATGACAGACTCTAGGTCCATCTACCTCATTACAAATATCTCAATTTTGTTGCTTTTTATGGTTGAGTAATATTCCATTGTATATATGTGCCCCATATTCTTTATCCATTCATCTGTCGATGGACACTTAGGTTGCTTCCATGTCCTGGCTATTGTAAATAGAGCTGCAATGAACATTGTGGTACATGTGTCTTTCTGAATTACGGTTTTCTCAGGGTATATGCCCAGTAGTGGGATTGCTGGGTCATATGGTAATTCTATTTTCAGTTTTTTAAGGAACCTCCATACTGTTCTCCATAGTGGCTGTATCAATTTACATTCCCACCAACAGTGCAAGAGTGTTCCCTCTTCTCCACACCCTTTCCAGCATTTATTGTTTGTAGATTTTTGATGATGGCCATTCTGACCGGTGTGAGGTGACACCTCATTGTGGTTTTGATTTGCATTTCTCTAATGATTAGTGATGTTGAGCATCTTTTCATGTGTTTGTTGGCAATCTGTATGTCTTAGAAATGTCTGTTTAGGTCTTCCACCCATTTTTGGATTGGGTTGTTTTTTTGATATTGAGCTGCATGAGCTGCTTGTATATTTTGGTGACTAATCCTTTGTCAGTTGCTTCGTTTTCAAATGTCTTCTCCCATTCTGAGGGTTGTCCTTTCGTCTGGTTTATGGTTTCCTTTGCTGTGCAAAAGCTTTTAAGTTTCATTACATAATCTCTCATCTTTATCTCAGGGCAGTCATCCAGCTGAGGTTCAAGATCTGTCACTGAGTTACAGGTCCTTGCAGACTGTATGGGCCAGGGCAGCCCCTTGTGGTCATGTGATGTCTTTGTATTGAGTTTACAGGGTTTGTCAATTTCTGTAACTGCAGTGGGTCCAGACAGGGAAGTGACATGACTCAGCAAAGAGGATTACTTGGAAACTAGACCAGTCTGATCTTGAGTCCTGGCTTCTGTGATCTTGGGCAGGTTACTTAAACCTCTTAAAGCCACAGTTTTCTCATCTGTAAAATGGAGCTAATAAGAGCTACCTTAACATCAAATGGATTCCATATATTTCATGCTGAGTTGTTTAGCAGAGTACTGATGATGGCTTATTTTTTAAAGCCCCTTTTTGTTTACTGGATCTGAGTAACAAGCTGGTCAACTCAGATGGAATAGCAATTAGTTTCCGTTGAATTTAGCAAATGGGTTTTCGAAAACCATGATTAAAGCGACAGAAGTTTTCACAAATGTAACATACGAATTCTTCCTTCTTTCTAAGTGGTGGATGAGGTCTGGAGGGAAAGTTCAGTAGGAAGGTGATTTTTAATTGTAAGGAGCTTTCTTCTTGAGTCTATCAGACATATCTGGCTACAGAGGGGAGAGAAAAGGATCTTGTGGAATCTGACTGAGTGATACCAGGAACCAAGGGGTTAAGTTGAACCATTTTAGCAGATTGGCAAGGGGCATCAGGGCTGGGTAATTAAGGCTTCATTTCAGGGGATCACTGATGCATCAAAGTTGTTAATTAGTTTTATGAAAACAAATTGTGCAACCACAGGGAGATTGTAATTAGGTAGTAATTGAAAATAACTCAGTGGTAAACCTTAGTTGAGGAACCAGTGGAAGTAACTTGGAAGGAGAAAGGGAGTTGGGGGTCTGTAGGTGGGGAGTGGGGAGAATGAAAGAGCCATAGTGAGACAAACAATAAGACAATTTGAAGAGAGATGACCTAGAGTAACCTTTTTCTTTTAGAAATGAGGAAACAGATCTGAAAAGGGATGGGGTTTTTCTAAGACCACACAGCTAGTTAGTGGTAGATTTCCTTTCTTCCTTTGCCATGATGTTCCAGGATTGTCATGATTTTGATTTTTAGGAGTTGACTATGAAGATCATGAAACACGCTGAAAAGAAGGCTTCTGGGGCTGGAGTCTTCCACCCCTGCCTGTTTGCAGAGTATGCTCAGGAATGCTGCTCCATCATAGGAGAGAAGCAAAGTAGTCTCAAACTCTTGTTTCACTTATATACCATCCTCGCCATGACAATGGCTTCAGCATCCATGGCTCCACCATCCCCAGGGCTGGAGAAACATTTCAGCCTTCCACAGTGTGTTATCCTCGGAAAGGCCAGTCAACAGGGAAGTGCATTTTGTTTGATGTTAAAAGAGGAGAGTTATTTTATTCTAGTTTAATTTTATATTGGAGTATAGTTGATTTATGATGTGGTGTTAGTTTCAGGTATACAGCAAAGTCATTCAGTTATACACATACATCCATCCATTGCTTTTCAGATTCTTTTCCCATATAGGTTATTACAGAATATTGAGTAGAGTTTCCTGTGCTATATGGTAGGTCCTTGTTGATTATCTATTTTATCTATAGTAGTGTATATTTGTTAAGAGGAGAGTTACTTTTGAGGTTCAGTTTCAGGTTGTGATTTGATTGTGCACCCAAAGCGGGCATGTCAGTTTGGGGAGCTGGTTGAGGGAAGAGTGGACGGTTGCAAGGACACAGCTGGAAATGGCTCTTTCCAGTGCAACCCAGGACAAGTTATATCATTGTTCTCACAGATACTGCTCAAACCTCTGTAGCCCAGAGGCATTCAAGCCCACGAATTTTAATCAATAGCTTGTTTACCTAATTCCTTTGGATGGTTCCTCATACTCAGTGGTTCTGGGAATCCGGAAGGAAAATAGTCAGGTCAGCAATGGAGTTTTAGGTATGACTCAGCTGTCCTGTAAGGTGAACCACTTATCTCTCTTTTCTTATCAGTTTAGACCAATAAATACAGTATCTGGAAGGACAGAGTGTATTTGTATGGAAACTAATCAGGAGGACATTTGGGGCTCATTTGGCCAAAATAAATTTCATGGTCTTGAAGTTCATACAATAGACTCGTACTGATTTGGGTTACTTAGGGAGCTCTCCCCTCAGGATCCCTGCCTTCTCCCCCTTTTTGGTCTGTCTTACTGTCTCACCCTGATTTCTCAAATGAGTCTTCTAAGTTAGCACGGTTACAACATGGCTATAGAGCAAAAAGAACTCTACTTTTCAAGTTTCTCCAAAGGGACTTCAAATATCTGGTGGATCCATTGCCTTCACTGGCCAAGTTTTCCCAGAGGCCTTTCGTTTAAGTCTTAATATTTGCTTCACCACAGTAAGTTGGGAGGAGTGTTGTCCTTTTGTGCCTGTGAATGCTTGAAAAAAGTAAAGAGAGGAGCTCAGCCAAGTAGATGATTTTCCAACTGTCCTGTTCCTTGGCTACCAATATAAATAAGAGCTGTTGCGGCCACATTTTCCAATTAACAGAGGGAAAATATACTTATCAGTGGTAACTGCTTTTAAAAATAACATTTATTGTTTTTCTAATTATAAAAGTTAATATGGCCCTGTAGAGAATTTGGGAAACTTAAAGGAGAAAAAGGAATAAATTCATTTGCTCAGGATCTCTTTTGTGACTATTTTGATAAGTTTATGTTCAAATCTTTTCCAAGAGAATACAACCCGCTTCTGTGGACATCTAGCTTTCTTGTTTAGAGCGTTTGTCTTCTCTTTTAGTATCTGAATCTTATTATAAGTGCTCTTTATTTGCTGTAAACTCAGTACTGAACCATGAACTTTCTGAACTAAGAAAATAAAGAATTAATTTATCCCACACATCCTGAGGCTTCAGTTTCTTATTAGAGAAGTCACAGGTAACACAATGCTTGAGTTGCTGCAAAACATTTTTTTTTTTTTTTTTTTTTTTGCGGTACGCGGGCCTCTCACTGTTGTGGCCTCTCCCGTTGCGGAGCACAGGCCCCAGACGCACAGGCTCAGCGGCCATGGCTCATGGGCCCAGCCGCTCCGCGGCATGTGGGATCTTCCCGGATCGGGGCACGAACCCGTGTCCCCTGCATCGGCAGGCGGACTCTCAACCACTGCGCCACCAGGGAAGCCCTGCAAAACAATTTTGATGGATATTGTCAATAGTAAGGTAAAGGGAGGAAAGAAGTAAGTTTCTAGGGGCAAATTTTTTTTTCCTGCTAGGAAAAAAATGCAAGTAACTTTAGAGAAATCTGCAATGCAACCAGCTACTGTGTATCCTGTACATAGTGACAGATATCTATACTTGGTAGAGGAATAGATTTTCTAGAAAGATGCTTGTCAAATGGTCTCTGGCTTTAGCTGTGGTTGTGAGCTCCATTGTGGAGCTTCTAAAACCATTCCTAGCGGCATTTTCCCATTCACTTGACTCACTGTTAATGATTGGACAGCATCAATTCAGCATTCTGCCTTCCAAATTATGTTAGAAGTCATGTACTTAATTTCCACTGATAATATCCTTTGGCAAAATTGGGGGGAATATTAAATATTGAAAGTTTTGAACTGAGTTCAGGAAATAGGTGGGTGGATTTCTTAGGCTGTTGGCATGTGATTTGTGGGCAGGAATTTCTTTTTTTAAGCAAGAACAGTGCACTATATTGACTGGCCGGGTCATCCAATGTACTGTCCCTGAGAACCAGAGCGTAGACAAGTGTTCTTTGTCTAATTGAGTGAATAAAAAACATGTTTTGGCATGAATGGCCATGTGCATTTTCAGGGAGAGGGGCACATGCATGCCAGGGCCTAATGAATTCAAATCTTAAAAACGTATCCATAAAACTTGTCTGTGGATCAGAAGGGGGCTGGTGGGAATGCGTGATATCCAAGCCTTGAGACTGCACTGGAAGCAGAAGCAGGATGTGGGTGGTTGTACAAGGGAAAAATGCTGTTGGAACATTAGATGTGCCGTGTCAGAGGCCTTCAGAATCTGCACAGTTGCAAGAATTTCTCAGGCTGTAAAGCTTGTAAAAGAGGCAGTTGTGCTTTGCTTTGTGCGTTTTACAACTGGTGAACGTCATCCTTTGAAACAAGGGGCAATGTCTTCCTGATTGAGGAACTTGAAAATGTTTCTCTTGACAAGTGGGAGTCTAGTCATGAGGTTTCTAATGAGCGGTGATTAACAGCTCCGGGAAGAGTGCACATCACTGTCTGCACCCTGCCCGGTGTCATCTGGCCACCTGACTCCCAGATTTCCCTCTGTGCCAGAAGAACCAATAAAAATATAAGTCAACCGACTAGGAGATGCCACCAGTGTCTGCCAGATTTCTAGGGTATGGTGTCAAATGACAGGGGCAACTAGAGATGTCCAGCTGGCCTGAGTTGAGCACTGACTTTCTCCCCGGGTTTGTGTGCCGTCTCTGGGCCGTAGTCATTTCACCTGCAAAACGGGGTGATACCACTCATCACTTACGCTCATCTCCACTGTGCACCCTGGTACAAGCCATGATTACACGTCACCTGCCCGCTCGCTGTAGCAGCATCCTAACTAGTCTTCCTGTGTTGATTCTTACCTCCCTAAGATCCAGCCTCCATGCACCAGCCAGAGCGGTCATGATGCTCACTGTCTCCATCTGAAACCATCTTGTTTGCTTGCTTTCTTGTTATCTTCTCTCTGATCCCTGCCCTGGAATGCAAGCTTCACGGTCTCCCCTACATCCTGAAGAGCCTATCCATTGGCTCCAGCGGGGTGGTTCTCCCTTTCTCCTTCCAGCCGCTTTTGCTCTGGTGTTCTCCTGTTCTCATTTCTTTCAAGCAGTTTTATTTACTTCCTGAGCTAGTTTGAAATGTGAATCAGGAAACGGAGGGTTTAGTTTTAGTTCTGCCACTTCCTGGCTGGGTGCCCTAAAGACAGTCACTTACCTTCTCTGGGCCTGTTTCCTTACTTGTAAAGAGAGGGTGTATTTGTTTGCAAGGGCTGCCATAATAAACTACTACAGACTGGGAAGCTTAAACATCAGAAGTGTGTTTTCTCACAATTCTGGAGACTAGAAGTCTGAGGTAAAGGTGTCAGCAGGGTTGATTCTCCTGGGCATGTCGAAGACGGCCATCTTCTCCCTGTGTCTTCAACATGGCTTCCCCTCTGTGTGTCTGTGTCCTAATCTATTCTTATAAGGACATCAGTCATATTGGATGAGGGCCCAGGTGTACCTTAATTACATCTTTAAAGGCCCTATCTCCAAATACAGTCATGTTCTGAGGTACAAGGAGTTATGAGTTCAACATATGAATTTTGGGTGCACATAATTCATCCCGAAACAGAGGGGAATATGCTGGATAATATCTAAGACCATTTCCAGCAGGTACAAAATTATATTTTTGTTGGACATCTTCCTCCTCACTTTCTTGCCCAGTTTCACTCCTGTGAGGTAACAGCTTGGTGCATATGCTTCCTAATTTTTAATGTTCATACATATCCTCTTGTGCATTTTGAAGGGGGTGTGTGTGTGTGTATCTAGCAATAATGTAAGTTATGGACTGTCAAAATGGGAGAATTTATCCACAAAATACTAAATGGAACCCAAAAAAAGCATCCAAGAAGGGCTTTTTTTTTTTTTTTTTGCAGTACGCAGGCCTCTCATTGCTGTGGCCTCTCCCATTGCGGAGCACAGGCTCTGGACGCGCAGGCTCAGCGGCCATGGCTCACGGGCCCAGCCGCTCCGCGGCATGTGGGATCTTCCCGGCCCGGGGCACGAACCCGTGTCCCCTGCATCAGCAGGCGGACTCTCAACCACTGCGCCACCAGGGAAGCCCCAAGAAGGGCTTTAACTTTCATTTTTTTTTCTATCATTTTTTTAATTTAAAAATTATTTCTTTTATTTTAAAAATTGAAGTATAGTTGATTTAGAATCTTCTGTTCGTTTCTGATGTACGCCAAAGTTATGCAGTTATTCACGTATGTGTATATTCTTTTTCAGATGCTTTCCATTTGGTTTCTATAATTTTTTTTATTTTTTATTTTTTTTTTGGCTGCATTGGGTCTTTGTCACTGCGCGCGGGCTTTCTCTAGTTGCGATGAGCCGGGGCTACTCTTTGTTGCGGTGCACGGGCTTCTCATTGCGGTGGTTTCTCTTGTTGCGGAGCATGCGCTCTAGGCACGCGGGCTCAGTAGTTGTGGCTCGTGGGCTGTAGAGCACAGGCTCAGTAGTTTTGGCACACGGGCTTAGTTGCTCCGCGGCATGTGGGATCTTCCCGGACCAGGGCTCGAACCCGTGTCCCCTGCATTGACAGGCGGATTCTTAACCACTGCGCCACCAGGGAAGCCCCAGTTTCTATAATTTTTGAAGTATATAATTCAAAATTGTTTCTTTCCACAGCTGGAAACTGACAAGCTGGCTCTCCCGAGGAGCCCCAGCCCGCTTAGCACGAGCCCGGTCGCCAGCCCCAACCCGAAACTTGAGAATTCCACGCTTCTGACGGTGGAGCCCTCCCCGCTGGATAAGAACAAGGGCTTCTTCGTGGACGAGTCCGAGCCCCTCCTTCGCTGTGACTCCACGTCCAGCGGCTCCTCGGCGCTGAGCAGGACCGGATCCTTTATAACCAAAGGTACGGATGGTTCAGACCCACATTCATTCTTCAGCCTCCCCTCAAAGAGCCCGTGGCATCTCTCCCTCCATCAGTTCCCCATTCCAGTAGGGGCTGGGTCATCTAAATGACCTGCCCTGGACTCCGAGGTGAGGCTGGTCTGCGCGAAACGACGTCATTAGCCAGTCGGGACCTGCCTAGAAAATCTTTATAGCCCCGACTGTCTGGCCGGGAGCCTGCGTCCAGGAGTATCGGTCACCCTTGATTCTCATGATGCTATCGAGTGTGTGTTTCGGGGAAGGACCGATAACGTGTAGTCTGGCCGGTTTTTTTGTGTGTGTGTGCAAATTATTTACTAGGCTTGCAGAACCCAGGGATTTAAAGTATAACTTATCTTGAGAGTCTGGAGTAGAGGTTTTAGTGACTGAAATTAAATTTCGCTCTGTTAAGCTTGGTTGCAAATAACAATGTTTTAAACATCATGGGTTGGTACTTTCGGTAAATAATTTGCCACTTGCAGTTTTGAATAGCAGGGTAGGGAATTAGCATGTACACTATACTGATGACAGGTTTTTGTTAGAAATTTCCTAGTTTGGGTAACACCGGTTATATTTTACCAAAAGGGGTATATTTTATGTTGTTTTTTGTATATTTGTAAAATAATTCTATTTCACATATTTATATTTTATACTTTATATATTCATATATCTCTATACTTATATAAAGATTTATATTTTAGTTTATAATTTATGTTACATATTATGTTTTAGAGAATACATTTTATAAATGGTAGTAGAAGTTATAGTTCCTCACTCCATTGTAAGATATGACCCAAGAAGCAATATTTTCTTATTTATGTGCTTTTGCTCTAAGCAGTTTAATTTTAAAATATGACAATGTAATTAGGAAGTCAGATAAGCCGATTATTGACTTGGAATGTTTGAGGGGAAAGGCTGGGCTCATATCTTTGCTTACTAACATGTTACAGATGGGGAAAGTAGTGACGTTTTGTTTTTGTTTTTGTTTTTTTAAAGTTTCTTTAAGTATTTCAGCATTCTCCTGAGTTTTAGGAGAATTTCGGAGACGTCATTTGAGTCTAAGCAAATGTCATGTTCCATCAACAACGCATTCAAGCAGATAAGCAGATCCTTGTCTGATCTCTGTTAGGCACATCTTGTTTGTTATCTTACGTGCAACGTCGGTAAAAACCACTGTGGTGTTTAAAAATGTGCCTGAGCTTCACTCCCTCACCTTGCAGGGTGGGATGGGGACAGCCTGGGGAGAGGGTCGCTGTCACCTTAGCTCTCCTCCGTCCCCCAATACAGTCCCGTTACAGCTGTCCCCTCTCCTCTCCTCCCTGCAGAAAAGAAGGACACAGTGCTGCGACAGGTGCGCCTGGACCCCTGCGACTTGCAGCCTATTTTTGATGACATGCTCCACATCCTGAATCCCGAGGAGCTGCGGGTGATTGAAGAGATTCCTCAGGCCGAGGACAAGCTGGACCGGCTGTTTGAGATCATTGGAGTCAAGAGCCAGGAAGCCAGCCAGACCCTCCTGGACTCTGTTTATAGCCATCTTCCCGACCTGTTGTAGAACACGAGGAATACTGCACTCTGGAAATTACTCAATTTAGTGGCAGGGTAGCGTTTTTATTCTTTTATTTTTTTTTTAATTTTTGTTTTTTGGTGTGTGTGTGTGTGTGTGTGTGTGCACGTGCGCGTGTGTGTGTTTAACAGAGTATATGGCCAGTGTTTTGAGTTCATTCTTTCTTTTTAAAAACCCTCCTGGGAAGTTAGCATATAAGCCTTTTCAACTGTTTCAGAATATCCACCACTGAAGTTTTTTTAGGTTCCATATTTTCTCTGTCTTGCCTTCGTATGTATTCTCAAAATTGTTCTGTGCACTTTAAATTCACTTAATGTATCACAAATACAGTGTGGCTTTTCCCACACACTGGATTATGAGGCTCTTAACTTCTTAAAAGTGTCATAGCATCTTGTGAATGCTATAAGCTGTCTTCATGTCTCAACATTCACATCTGCTTTATTATTATTATTATTACTATTTTATTATTTGCCATTTATGAATTTTCTTAAGGGTTCAAGAAACGTAAGACCCCATTGAGTTACTGTAATGCAATTAGATCTTGAAGTATCTTTTTAACATGCCTTGTTGGGTAGTTCATATTTATGGCTGAAACTTGACCACACTGTTGCTGATTGTATGGTTTTCACCTGGACACCGTGTTGAATGCTTGATTACGTGTGCTCCCCTTACGCTATTCTGCTCTGGGCTGGAGACATGAAATCCCCACAAGCCATCGTGACTTGCTATTTGAGTGGCTTGACAACTGGGCCACCAAGGAACTTGAACTTCAACTTTTAGAGATTGAGCTGTCCTGGAACATATTGCTGCACTTTGGAAAGTCACAATTGAAGTGCTGGTGACAAATGACACCTTTTCCAAAGGGAATTTGTCCAGCTTTGCTTTACAAGATGTCTTGTTTTTTATACACACAGAGTCGATAGGTCTGGTCTGCCCTCAAGGCCTCGGTCTTGGTGGGTTTCCTTCATTCAATCACTTTAGTTAAAAATGGCTGCAGCTTTAAGAACTCTTGTCTGATATATTTGCAACTCTGCTCCCATTTATAAATGTGCTCTTTGATGCTTAGTTGCTGAATTCTAATGCAAAGGTGGTGTGGACTCCCTTTGTGTGGGTGGGGTTTGTGGGTAGTGGTGAGGGACTGATATCAGAAAACTGCCTTCAAGTGTAGTAATTTATTAATAAATATTAGGTGTTTGTTACTTGAGTAGTTGAGTGTATTTAATCCTTGCCTTGTTCGTGTGCTCATGTTATAATTCTTTGATTAGTCTCTTGGAAAAGTGTATTCTAAAAACCTGAGCGTTTCTAATCTGTGAATCATGCACAGTAGCGAAGGTTTGTGTTTGGAAAAGTACCTAGAGATTCATAGAGAAGGACTTCCAAGCATTGAGGATGAACAAGCATTTCCTAGTTTATTGGGGGTAAATCTGAGGCTCCTGCTTTTGAGATTGTCTCTGCTTTAAGAAATGAGGATTTGGAGGTGGAGAGGTATAAATGCTGACTAGGCTTTGGATTATATTCTTCTTAACTCAGTTCCATCTTGGAAATTAATACTCATGGGCGGGTCTATATAAGTTCATGGGCCTGTCTACACAAGTTCATAGGCTTCTATATGAAACCTTATTGCCCCTGATTAAGTTCAGGGGGCTTTCTTGGCAGTATGGCAGGGTAGCATCTTATGTTGGTGGGATATATTACATTATATTTTATCTATTATGTTATATTTTATATTTCATTGCTTATCTCCCTTAGTTTGGGAACCCTGGCTCTACAGAATTCCCACAGCCAGAACCCTTTGAGGGTTCAGCAACTTTGAGTTCCTCTTTCAGTGAGAAATGGGAAGTAGATACCCTGTCTGAACACTTTGACACCCATGTCAGTGACATGAAAGGGGTTTTCTGGTTTTGTCCACTTCCATGTGACTGGTTTCTAGAGCGCCATCCTGGGATTTGGTTTCATGGTTCTCGGGCCAAGTTTCCTTTCCTCTTTGTCACCAGAAGATAGAAACTCTTCACAAAAGGAAAACAAACCGGAATGGGTCCTGGATGGTAGTGGAGGAGACAGATTTTTTTGTTTTTCAGAGGATTTCAGGACTGCCACTTATTTTATGTGGGGTTGAGAACATCATAAATGAATGAATCAGCGTTAACGGTAATTTGTAAATTATTCATAGCTTGGAGATGCTTTTATTAATCTTTTACACAGCTTTATACTTTACAAAGTACTTTTCATATTATGTTATTGAATCCTCACAACTATCCTGTAAGACAGGGACTATAATTTGTGCCCATTTTATAGATGAAAAATAGGCTTATTTTAAAGGCTAAGGAACTTGCTTAAGGGCCAACAGCAGAGTTGTAGAGATCAGACTTGAATCTGAACCCAAGACAGTTTATTCAGGACTGTTTATCCAGAACTCTTTTGTCAGGCTGAAACAGTGGACACAGAGATCATGGTGATACAATTTATCTGGGTTATAAGGAAAGCCCTATACTTAAGTTCAATAAATAATTGTGGAAATATAGGGAAGGGGTGGCATCTCTTGATGATCCAGGGGAAAGGGACATAGGAGTTGTGGTTAAACAGAAGCTGAATATTGAATTAACGTGATATATAGCTTTTATTAAAAAAAAAAAAAAAGGCAACCTTTAACTGCAGTATTAAAAAATAGAATGTTCTGGGCTTCCCTGGTGGCGCAGTGGTTGGGAGTCCGCCTGCCAATGCAGGGGACACGGGTTCGTGCCCCGGTCCGGGAAGATCCCACATGCCGCGGAGCGGCTGGGCCCGTGAGCCATGGCCACTGAGCCTGCGCGTCCGGAGCCTGTGTTCCGCAGCGCGAGAGGCCACAGCGGTGAGAGGCCCACGTACCTCAAAAAAAATAAAATAAAATAAAATAAAAATAGAATGTTCTGATTGGAGCTGATGATAATCTCATTTGTATACTATCTTGATCACTTTGGAGGTTTTCTCCGATTGGAGCTGCCCTGCCTTGAGGGATCTGCTGAACTGGAAGGTCTCCACTGTGGGGTTAGGGGGGAAGAGTAAGAAACAGAATTGGGAGCAATGGCTGGGAAATCTACACTTGATGAGGAAGACCCATGGAGGCAGGGCAAAGGCTACCTTCAGTGATTTGAAAGGCTAAGCAAGAGACTGTTTTTCTTTAGAGAGTCATACTGTCTTCTCTAGGCCAACTTAGGCTAAATGCAGAGGAGCTTTGACACAACTAGGTGAGGCTGGTTTTCAGAGAGAATGATTCCTCCTCTGAGGAGAACTTGGACGTGCTTCCGTGCTTCTGAACTTTTCACGTAAGTAAGCATCGTCTGGGAATCAGCAGGCTGCTAAGTAGGCAGATTCCCGGAACGTTCGATTCAGGAGATTTGTGGTGACGTGGAGATCGAGCTTCCCACACAGTTCTTCTGGAAACCCTCATTGGGTCACATGGAGAAAAGTGCTTTAGATCCTTGCCACTGGGGACTGGGGACCAGCCGAACTACATCTGGGAGCTTTTAGAAATGCATAGTTTGAGGCCACTTTGCTGTGCTTCTTAAACTTTAATAAGCCATGAAGCACTTGGGGATCTTGTTACAGCACAGATTCTTTTTCAGTTGTTGGCCGGGGAGAGGGGGTGCCTGGGTGGCATGGATGCTGCTGGCCCCCAGATCACACTGAGGAGCCTGAGATGAAGCTTCGGTTTCAAAGAGACTTACAAAGAGTAGCACTGATATGGGAGAAGCTTACACCAATTCCACAGGAGAGAAGGAAAAAATCTCGGATGACCTAAAGAGATTTCCACCATCAGGCAATCCAATCCTGGTCAGAATCTACTGGAATCAGCCAGAGGAGCTTTGAGAAATCCAGTGCCCAAGCTCAACTCCAGACCAATTATGCCAGCCTCTCAGGGATGGGACCCCGACATGAGCATTTTTTAAAGCTCCCCAGGAGATGCCAGTGTGTAGACAGCTTGCACAACTGCTGATTTAAGAGCTCGTGAAGAGAGTGCTTCTGGAGCCTCACCCCAGATCTGATGGATAAATCTTACAGGGAGGTAACCTGGGGATCTGCAACTGTGATTTTGCTATAGCCAGTCCCACTCAAACCTGCAGACTTGCTTTAGGACACATAACCCTGCTGTAAAATGTTATGTAACTGTTAGCGGGCTTCCTTGGTGGTGCAGTGGTTCAGAATCCGCCTGCCAATGCAGGGGACACGGGTTTGAGCCCTGGTCCGGGAAGATACCACATGCCGCGGAACAACTAAGTCCGTGCGCCACACCTACTGAGCCTGCGCTCTGGAGCCCACGCGTCTAGAGCCCGTGCTCCGCAACAAGAGAAGCCACCGCAATGAGAAGCCCGTTCACCGCAGCAAAAAGTAGCCCCCGCTCGCCTCAACTAGAGAAAAGCCCAGTGCAGCAGAGACCCAGTGCAGACAAATTAATTAAGTAATTAATTAAATTTTAAAAATGCTATGTAACTGCTAGGAATTGATACACTACCAAGCACAGTTGGGGCAACATCTTATGGCTTAATTACACTGAAGAACCCACCTGCAACCAATCGGTTCTTCATGGCTTTGAGCATAATATATAAGGTATGATTAATCAAGAATATTTGGGAAGTGATGTTAGGAACATATGATTAAACAAGAACACTTGGGAAGTGATGTTATCCTGATTTATGTTTCTATCTGTATATTTGATTGAAGGTTTGCCAATTTCAAAGAAATGAAATAAGGTATCATGAGTCATAAACCTGCACTGACTATATCATAGAATCTCAGACTTTTGCAACACCTGGGCCCCTGGGGCTTCCATCTCATTGTACAGTCCTGTAGATGCAGCAAGGTCCTATCTTGACCTTTGACTTGAGAAAAGTAAATGTGATCTTTTGTTTAGCAGAATTGTAGCCCTTACCTTTGTAGGGAACATTGGACATCATCCAGGGAGCCTGTGGTTTTTCAGGTGGGAAGTTAGGGCACTGGTATAAATCATAACATTGTGGCATCCTAGAAAGAACACTGGATTTGGGGTCAGAAGTCCTTAGCCCACAGCTGCTGTTGGTTAAGACTAGGGAGGTTTGAGCACATCTGAGCCATCTATCAGAGTAAGGTAATATCCCAGTGGCTAAAGAGGCCCTGAGAGTTCCAAGGAAGCAAGAAGCATAAGACAGACACTGTTACCATGATCGTCAGGTCAGGCTCTGGGTCAGAGACCAGCATTTGGACATAAAGAAAATTGATACAGGGAAAAGCAATTAGAAAGTGATAATGTGGGGCTGATAACTGAGGCAGGGCTTTGGCAGAGCCAGAGATTTCACCTTCACTTTCTCCTTGGCCTGAAACCAAGTCCAGGGTCATAGGCCTGGCAGGGGCAGGGACAGACTAGGGAATTATGGATTATGGATTATGAGCTTAGCTTGGGTCAAGACAGAACCTGAAGACCCACATGGGAGCCCAGGTGGGAGACAGATGGAGGAGGCTTCCAGAGGGTGTGTGTCCCAGGGATCTAGAACTCGTAGGTCACAAGGACAATTTTCAAGGCCTCCCAGTTTAAAATCAGTGGTGGTCCCAAGCAGGAGTAGGGTGGGAGATGAGCCAAAGCCCAGAGAGTAGGATGTTAGTACTTAGACGACCAGAAGCATGGGTTCGGCAAGCAGCCCCTCAAAGATGGAAATAGGGGTGGAAACCCACTCATGATGGTTTGAGAGTGGAGGATTTAAAGACAGGGATTTTAGGCTCCAAGTTCTCCCCCAAAGAGCCCTTCCTCCCCTAAGATCAGATCTATCCCTGGAGTTGGGGGCAACAATTGCCTTTATAGATGAGGATGAGAGGTGAGTGGACAGCAATCAAGCAAGACAAGACAAGCAGGCATAATGGGAATTGAGGAAGACAGGTGAGTGAGCCCCTGATTCCAAGGGGGAGCAAGTGAGTGGAAATGAAGTCACTTCTGGATGCAGGGGACCTGGAATTGTCCTGGAACAAGATTCTTTGTGGTCCCTGAATGTAAATATCATAAAATATGAAACTAGATCTCAACGTGGTCAAACTCTTACCTCTACCATCCAAACTTGTCGTTGAGTCATCTTTCTGAAATTTAGTTTAATTCTAACTCCAGCCCACTTCTGGCTCTGCCCCCGACCCCTGGAGGGGAGGGCTCCATCAGAAAGCAGCTTGTCCCATGGTACACGGTCTCTTCTTGATAACACTAGGGCTCAGGTAGAAAATAGCCTTTCCCTTTTTATAGAACATTAAAAGTGATAATACTAATATATAGATATAGATGTAGATCTAGTTATAGATAGTTAAATTTAGTAGCTCCAGATCTCTGTGGTCCAGGAACTAGATATTATGTAAATGGAAGGAACCTTAGAGGTCATTTAATCACACTTCTCACTCCAAAGTGCTCTATTGCATACTTCACTGCAATTCAAATTCATGACCCATGAAACTTAAAAACAACCCTCCAGCCCCTGAGCTCTAAAAGTAGTCAAGCACAACAACTCAAGTGTAAAGTGTGGAATTTTCAACTGCCAAGAAAATTGGGGAAGTGACGAAAGAATAGATAATTCCATGGCAATGATTATCTTCACACTCCAATTCAGTGGTCAATTGATTTCATTTTGAGTTTTACAAATCTAACGCAAAGCCTCAGCTACACGATTAAACAGCTCAAGGGCTATGAAGTGAACATTTCCAAATATATTTCCACAGGTGCGTTACAGATACAGTCAACCTAATAAAAACAACCACCTAATAAAAACAACCACCTAATAAAAACAACCACCATAAAAATGATTTGTCCACATCACCACCTTTCCATCCTAATTAGCATTTGTTTTGCTGCACCAAGTAAAAGAAATAGATAAAAATAATAAGGTCTGGGACTTCCCTGGTGGCGCAGTGGCTAAGAATCTGCCTGCCAATGCAGGGGACACAGGTTCTGAGCCCAAAACTTATGTAAAAGGTATGTGTCCCTTCTCCCTTTCCTTTACAAAAACTATATCCTCATCATGAAATGCTATGGTATTTTGGATTTGCCTCAAAATAATTTGGCTTTGGGCAGGGAGAGAGTGGGATGTCTGTGAAACAAGCCTGGCCGTGAGTTGACTGTTGTTGCGTCTGGGTGATGAATACGCTGAGGTTTATGAAACTTTTCTACTTTTGTATAAATTATTCATAATAAAAAATACAAAATAAATCCTCCTCAGGATTATGAATTCTGCTCTGGTTAAGTAATATTCCAGGCTAAATTATACACTAACTGCTTGTTTACGCATGCCTTCAACAAAAGTTAATGTGTCGGATACTTGACAAGGCATCACATATTTACTGTGGTAAATGCAACTGTCCCTGTGTTTGCTGCTTCCTCCTCAACGTGAATCCTGGTTGTCCTGGACCCTGACTCAGGTCAGGGATGATTTATTCTGGAGGAGATGGTAAGGGTTATTAATGGTCCCACGGCTGAAAAATGGGCAGAGATTTCTCCTCTCAGTGGATGTCACAGAGGGCCTCTTACATATTAAATAGCTATCAAATATAGGGACACTTACCATGCTATCTCCCTTAATTGGTTCTACTCATCTACTATCCCTAGAAAGGAAATTTAAGGCACAGAGGGGTTAAGCAACTTGTCCAATATCACACTGCTAGTAAGGAACAAATTGAAGATTTGAACCCTATGGTGTCAAACTCCAAAGTCAATTCATTTAATCGTTAAGAACTGCCCAAGTCAGCCCTATAATGCTTTGGCATTTCATTTGTGCTCATACCTCCCCACTCTCGAATACTGGCTTTAGGGACAATATTCTCACTCTCTTTCTCCCATTTTAGAGGTTAATTTTTTCTCTCTCTTGTATTCCTGATGCCTGGATTGTCTTAGGTTAAATCTGATTCCTCTTACTCCTCAGATGTAATTTTTCCCCACAGCTGTATTATTTTTGGTTCCAGGGTCTTTGAAATTGCCAATTATGGGATGTGGTGATATGATGGCAAAGAAAAAAGAAGAGAAAGAGGCAGAGGCATCAGTTCCTGTCTTAAAAAATTACTGAAGACTTTTCCTTTTCCTAGAGACAGCTCATCAAAGAGGTAGTAAAGGCTCATGACAGTAATAGCTAACATTTAGTGACTGCTCCGTGGATTCAAAGGCTGAGCACTTTATATCAGCTTTCATACTTAACTCTTAGAATAACCCAGTGGGGTAGGCACTATTACCTCCATTTTACAGATGAGGAACTGAGGCTAATAGAAATTAAGGACTTACCTCAGGGCACACAGCTAGTGGGCAGCAGGCGAGGGATTGGCACCAGGGCTGCTGTGTACCGCTGTGCAGGTGGGGACACCTCTTTCTAATGGGCACAGAGATGTCATACGGACTATCAGATGCCCTGTGTGAACCTGCCCAGCAGACTTGGGAGTCAGACCATTGACTCTTCATCTTGCTGCCTGGGAGCTCTCTTTCCCCAGAGCTCAGAGTCTACATTCCCGGGTGTGCTCCGGATTGTTACAATGACATTTTGAGAAGGGAGAGATCCATGTGAATTCGTAAAGAAGCAGGATTCATGGGAGAAGTCAGCCCAAGCCACGCTTGAATGGATAAGCAGATTATTTTTAGGCAGAGGGAGAAGACAGGATTTCCTGCATAAGAGAGGTGAGAGAAAGGCAAGGGAGTTAGGAATGAGCGGACAGAGTGAGTGGGCAGCGAGGGGAGGGATCTGAGGATGGGGAAGGAGGCAGGGCTGAACTAGGGGCACCTGGAAGGGGGCAGAGAAGTTGAGACTTGAAGCAGGATGCACTCTGGAGCCAGGAGAGTGATCTGATCCTGGGAGCAGTGAGATGAAAGCATTTTTTAGGAGGATTAGGCTGGCTGAGGCATAGGACGTCTTGGTCTTAGGCAAGTTCAGACCAAAGGTTGACGAGAAGTCCTGAAGGAGGTATCCTATTCTGAGGTCTGGCCCAACATTGGTCCCCCAGACACAGTGACGGCAGCCTGCTTAGGAAGGATGGACTCACTCGGGGGCCCTGACTGTGTGTGTCTGGGACTCATCCCACCACCAGCTTTGCCTCCATGCCATCCCCTCACCCACCATTTCCAGGTCATGGAAACCAAAGGACTCAGCAGGCCGGGGTGTTCAGAGGCAACTCCCAGAACTTGCCTGGTCTGGCTCTCTTCCCCTGCAGAGAGGACAAAAGCATTGCTCAACTTGGTCTTTGCCGTCATGTGTCCAGGGCTGACTTCCCTTTGGCTCATCTTATACCCTCTCTCCTCTGTGCAGCCCTTTCTCCCACCTGTTCATTCATTGCCCTTCTTGAAACCTTCTCTAACTTTCTCTGGCTCCTTCTCATGGAGCTGTGGAGGAGAAATTCCACTGCCAGTCCCAGGGGCAAGGTTTGGAAAGACACAGTATACGGCCCAGCCTGGGAGGGTGACTTAATGAGAGCACGAGCCTCATGATTCCTCCTCTCGATCACTGGCGGTGTTTTATAGGTGACAAAGAAGGCTCCCGGCGAGCATTTGTGCGCCACCCCACTCAGCTCAGGAACAGAGTCTTGAGCCGACATTCTCGCTCACCCAGAGTCTGGTCCAAACTCACCATCGTCTCCAGGTCCTACCTCTCCATTGTGCAATGGCGGGGCCTGGGTTTCTTGCTAAGTCCTTTCCAGCTGCAGCCTTCAGGATTCCCTGAGGACCTTCCCATCCTCAGCCCTGGCCGGGGTGGAATCCTGGCTCCAACCAGGGCTGTGGCTGCCCAGAGAGGGCACATGAATGTAAGGCCCTGACATGGAGGCCACCTCCATGTAAGAACCACTCCCGCAAACAGCAGTCACACACGTGCTCACGCACATAGACACACGCACATCTTTGCTTCTCGTGACTCTGACCGCTCTCTCTCTAAGAGGATGCATTTGAACTACACTTCTCCCAAGAAGCTTCAGTGAACCTGTGCCCTTGTCACTAGAATCCTCCTGCACCGTGTAATGGCCCTTGGTTAAGACAAAGCTAAGGGAAATTCTATATGTATCATGGACTCTTGTGGTCCCTAAGTCATAGCATCTCTGGATCCTCGGATCTGCCCCATATCCTTGAATTGTCAGACCCTCTTCTCTGCTATTCTCATCCCACAGCAGCAATAGTCAACAGGGGATGGGTAAGTCGAGTACTGATGACTCTGGCATGGCCCACCATGCTGTTCCAGACTGGGGCAAGCCAGGGTTTCAGCTTGAAGGAAGATTTCAATCTGGTTAAGGGAGACAGGTGACCAGTCCTGCAGAGAGGCTTATGAAGTAACTACCCAGAGAGGGGAGAGGCTGTCAATGCCACAAGGGTCCTCCTTTCAGCCGAGGAGCTGATAGGTCCAGGGAAGTTTTCTAGAGGTTGTGCCTGCAGTGGAGATGTAAGGACTGGGAGGATTTGTTGTGTGGGGTGGATACAGGGAGATTTCCCAGGAGAACATGAACCGAGATGCATGTGAGAAAGAAGACGTCCAAGATGAGCCTGGCCTTGCCTGTTTGAGGCAGGGTTTCATGGGCAGTAGGAGATGATGTTGGAGAGAAGAAGGAGGCATCAGTCAAGGATGCTGGGGATGAGCTGAAAGGCTGGCACCTAGAAAGGTGGGCCCAGGTTGTGCGCGTCGCCGCTGAGGAAGGTCAGCTGATTGTAGCGACTTAGTTATGAGTTAGCACGGCGAAGGAATCCTAAGAAGACAGCCTCGAGGAAGTGAGCACTGACTAGAGCTCAGTTTGTTTTTTCAGCCAATATCTTTCCTTAGAGTTGAGGTTGGCCTTCCTCGGCTCATTCAACTCCCTAAAGTGATGCCTCATAGACTTTGAACATGGGTTACCTGTAGGCAGAACAAATTGCTAGCAATATTGGGAATGTGTGTGTGTGTGTGTGTGTGTGTGTGTGTGTGTGAGAGAGAGAGAGAGAGAGAGAGAGAGAGAGAGATTGGGATTGATTGAGAAGGACTGATAGAGAAATAACACATTGAGAAGGTAAGGGAGAAAAGACAGTGTACTATCTTACTGTTGGCGCTCAGTAAAAGCTCGTGCTGAATAAATGCTGCTGTATTAAACTGAAGTACAGAGAAGACTTACAGAGCTGGACTGGGACCACCATGCATTCTCTCTCTTGTTTGGTGGACTCTTCCACCAACCAAATCAGCGCCATCTAGTCACCTCTTCGGCAACAGAAATGCTGCAAAATGAGGGAGATTGGATGTTAATTTCCTTGGGGATATTTTTGCTCTTTCTTGTCCTTAGGTTCTGTAGTTCTTCCTATCGTTGGATTTATTTTTATTATTTATTTATTTATTTATTTTGTGGTACGCGGGCCTCTCACTGTTGTGGGCTCTCCCGTTGTGGAGCACAGGCTCCGGACGCGCAGGCTCAGCGGCCATGGCTCACGGGCCCAGCCGCTCCGCGGCATGTGGGATCTTCCCAGACCGGGGCACGAACCTGTGTCTCCCGCATCGGCAGGCGGACTCTCAACCACTGCGCCACCAGGGAAGCCCCTATCATTGGATTTATTAACTTTGCTCCACAAGGAGGCTATTAACAGTACCCATAACCCCAGGTAAGTCACCTTATAAATGCACGGCCCCCTGAGAGTGTGATTGCTTCCACATTAAACTCTCACCACTCCTGAAGTTACACAAAGGTTGCCTGAGTCTGGTCCAGCACTGCCGTGGTCAGTGATGAATGAAAGGTGACATCTGCCATCTTTCTCAAGGAGCTGAGCTCTCGTTCCCGTTAAACAAGCAACCAATTAATCAAGTCAGTGCTAATTGAATGTCTATTATGCTTTCAGTATTTGGAGGCAGCCTCTTGTCCTTTGATACTCCAGGAATTTTAACTCTGACTTGAACTTGCACCTACCCTTACTCCAAAATCATTTGGTTTCTCTTAACTACTTCTGTTTCTTCCTCTGGAAGCTGAAGAAATAGCTCTGCCCTAAGTGCTCATGGGGCAAGTACAGAAATTGGGTAACTAAGAATCAGTACAAGAAATTCTTTGTTATTGAGTTCTCCAGTAATTTTGGATGACATGGATATTTTCCCTCTCATTTTAAAGGTATGAAACATTTCACACCAAGAGAAAAGAAGAGAGAGTAATATCTCAATTGCCTGGCTCCCCACTACCCAGTTTTGTCAGATATTAACATTTAACCATAGTTGCTTCCTAATTTTGTTTTCTAAAGAAATGGAGCTTTGGACTTTAATCCCAATTCTATTGAGTGACCCAGAGGTGAGTTGGCTATTTCTGTGCTTTTTCTTTAAAATGCGGTGAAAGGTGGGGCTTTGAAAGGGAGGAGGTGACAAGAGTTCCAGATTCCATTGCAGAAGAATTATGTAACATGTTAATAGAAATTCTAAAATATTTTAAAACTGGAGTTTATCAATTGTATGAATTTAACAGACTTTAAGTTGCTCTTAATTTCCCCAACTACTAAATTTTTGAAAGGTTTTGGAAGTCTTTCAGTCTACACCATAATAAATCCATCAAACACTGTATGGTCCTTGCCCTGTTCAAATCAATCAAATCCACATAATCATCAGGTACTTAGAATTTAAGAATATGACTTATTCTTTGGGTTTTAGTCCTTAGAAGCCCAAAAGCTCAATGTCATTTTTCTATTTTGGCTTGGTTTAACATTTCCTAGGTTGTTCTTTGGAAAGAGAGATATGTGTGAATATTAACTTGATTTCATTAATGAGTTGCTATTTGAGTCTTCTGAGCTTGAAAGTTGAGTGGTTTGTTTCCCTTGAATCACAAAGCTGGCTCGTAGAGTATTCATTCATACAGAGATCCAATCTGATAACATCGTATAGAATTTAGAATATGTAAAGCATATGAATAGTAGTGGAAAGATTTTGAGAGGCTAAAGATGACTCTAGCAAATCCTAGGATTATAGATACCATTAAAAACCACTGTCTCCAAGGATAAAGATCATGGCATACGTAACATGTGCTTACATCAATACAAGCTAGAGAACAGTCCGTAGAGTTCAATTTGGATGACGCCACTGCCCAACGCACTTAGAAACTATGAGAGGTTTAAAGGTGACTAATACATAGCTAGTTCATCATCAAGTTGTATAGTCAGGGAGACAGGTGTGTATGACTTAATAGATTACGAGGTAATAAGAAGTCAGTGCTATAACAGACATACAAAGGAAATTCCATATGATCAGTGCGATGGGAACAGTTTGCTAATTCAGCAAAGATTTATGTCGCCAGTACTGAGTAATCCATTTTAACTGGCAGGAGTGCAGGGAAGCTCAAAATAAGATTGTATTTGGTCACAAAGCACCGAGCTGATCTCCCTGTGCTATGCGGCTGCTTCCCACTAGCAATCTACCTTACGTTTGGTAGTGTATATATGTCCATGCCACTCTCACTTTGTCACAGCTTACCCTTCCCCCTTCCCATATCCTCAAGTCCATTCTCTAGTAGGTCTGTGACCACCTAGAGGGGTGGGATAGGGAGGGTGGGAGGGAGGGAGACGCAAGAGAGAATAGATATGGGAACATATGTATATGTATAACCGATTCACTTTGTTATAAAGCAGAAACTAACACACCATTGTAAAGCAATTATACTCCAATAAAGATGTTAAAAAAAAATTGTATTTGGGGACTTCCCTGGTGGCACAGTTAAGAACCCGCCTGCCAATGCAGGGGACACAGGTTTGAGCCCTGGTCTGGGAAGATCCCACATGCTGCGGAGCAACTAAGCCCGTGCACCACAACTACTGAGCCCATGTGCTGCAACTACTGAAGCCCGCGCACCTAGAGCCTGTGCTCCACAACAAGAAAAGCCACCGCAATGAGAAGCCCGTGCACCACAGCAGAGAGTAGCCTCCGCTCGCTGCAACTAGAGAAAGCTCGCGTGCAGCGACGAAAACCCAAAGCAGCCAAAAATAAATAAATAAATAAAAATTTTTTAAAAGTATGTTCTGTTATTTAAAAAATGAACAAAATAAAATGATAAAATAGATGAAAAAAATTTTCAAAGAAGATTTTATTTGATTTGATCTTTAAAAAAATGGCTAGGCTTTCAATAGGAAGAGAACTGGGGATGACAGTCTAGGTAAAATAGGGAAAGAAGCAGGAGAGGAGGAAAGTGGTGTAAATGAGGATACAGCATAAAGATGTAATGGTTTTTGAATTTCCTCAGATTTGTCTGTAATTCCAATGCCTCACTTTTAATTCATTTCTCTCTTCACTGTGTTCTAGCCTTTGTCTACATCACTTGCTCAGAGGGCTTCTGGCCAGGTCATCAATGATTTCTCCATTCCAGATCCAATGGACACTCTTTAATCCTCATCTTATTTGACCTCTTGGCAACATGGATGCTGTGGTCTGCTCTTGTCTTCTCACTCCTCCTTTGGTTTCTACAACACCTTGTGTTTCCTTCTTCTCTAATCTCTATTCTCAGTTCCTTTTCTCTGGCCAATCCTGCTTGCCCCAATTCTTTATGCATACATTTTCTTCTCCTGTAGTAGACACTCCCTTCCCATATTATATCTGAATAGTTCTTATTTACCTTTCAGGTCTCAGCTCAGGAAGTCTTCCGTATCTTCCTACTCCCCAGATCTTGCCCCGGTGTAGTCAGGAGCCTCTAGATGAATGCCCATAGTACCCAGCTATCTTCCTAGATCGGTGTATTTTCATTGCTTGTATCATCTAAATCTAAACGCAGAGGTCATGTTCACCATTATATTGCCAACACTTAGGACAGAGGTGGGCTAATGCCAAGTACTTAATAAATACTTCTTGCACTTCTTGAAGAATGAATAGTTTCTTCAGGTGACATCAGGAGCTCTGGGTTGGTTACAATAGGGTGTATACAGAAAGAGAGGAGGGGACAAATAGGTTGGGAGAGATTGTTGGCTTTCAAATCAAAACATTTTAACTCCGTGCTATAGACAAAATTGACACTTGGAAGAGACCTGAGAGAGAGTATGCCGTGTTCTAGCGTTAGTCTAGTAGCCTGTTCTGTTAACTGGTGCAGCATGACCTGAGAAGTAAGGCACGTAGGATAGTCTGGTTGAGCAACTGCAGGAACAGAAAGACGATGATCCACTGAAGAGGCGTAGTGACCAAAGGTATGTTGGGGGATGATGAAAGAGAGGATTTATTCTCTTCTATACCACTACCATTCACCGGGACAAGGGGCACAGAGGGAAAGCCAGGATTAGAAGGAAGAGAGTGAGCTCATTCTATTTTTTTTTTTTTTCATATACGGTTTGAGCTGACAGGATATTTTGGAGATATTGCAAAGAGACATTTGGAAATTCCAGCCTGTAGCTCAGAGGAGGTTTGAGCAAGAGATGTGGATTTGAGAGACATTTGACAAGAAGTAATGGTTGAAGACATGAAGGTCACCAGGGAGAGAGGAGAAAGAGGGGGACCTTGAAGAAATCTCTCCTTTTCAGTGGAGAAACACAAAGTCAGCAAAGAAAAGATGAAGACATTTTTCAAGAAGGGTAGTCACACTCAAATATTGTTGGGGTCAGAGTCTTCAGAGTGTGGAAAGGTAACTTGAAAGTTGGTGGACAGCACGGCAAAGATGGAGAGAAAGTTATAATCTGACATGAGTTTCAAGAGAGGAGAGACTGTTGAGTTTAAAAGTAGAAAGTTATGCGGAGATGACCCAGAAGCAACAGTGGAGTGGAGGGTAATGAGAATGTGCCCTTTCTTGGCTGAGATATAGGAGAAATTAGGAAGCAAACTTTACTTGAGAGGGTGAAAAGCTAGGTTAAAGAGAAAGGTAGGTGTTCAGTAGTGCAGAGAAATGAAAGGGGAGGAAAAGGTGAAAGTGTTTAAGGCCAAGGTCCAAAGTGTAAAGGAATTTACTGACAGTGGAATGAGAGGTCCTAAGGTTACAATAACAAAGTTTAACCATTCCATACATTTTCACTGAGTCAAGTCAACCTGAAGATAGAGCACACACCTCATCAACTACCTGTGCAGGTATGTAAACTACAGGTCTGTTACATTTTATCATAGTTAATTATGTGTTTTATAAAAATAATCATTAATTAGTCATTAGCATTCCACCTTCCTGATTTTTGTCCTTTCAGACAACCACTCTCCTTCTGTTATTTTCTTCAAATGGACTCATTTCTTTCTCATCCTCATTTTAAACAAGAATATCCATGAAATCACTGGTTCATATTTGTATTTTTATATTCCGTAAATTAAATACATAACAGTTAAAATACAAAAGGTTTATACAGGTAGAGCCTGGGGTCTGACAACTTGATTCAAATCTTACCTCTACTACTTACTAGCTGTGTGACCTTGGGCAACATACTTAACCTCGCTGTGCCTCAGTTTTCTCTTATGTAAAATGAGGATGTTGTTGGATGCTCTGGCCCACTATGATCTCCTCCTTCTCTCAAACTCTTCAGTCACTCTTCTTATCTTGTTTTCTGTACAACCTACTTGTCACCTGTCACACACTACTCTCACTCTTTTTCATTCCAGGAAAATTACTGAGCACTTACTATGTGCCAGTCACTGAGAGGTTGAAGTCTGGACTGAGTGCTCAGTAAGGTCACCGAATAAAACTTAACTCACAACTTTCAGGTTGTGCGTTCTTCTTTAGCTGAAGTTTTCAACATCGAAGTGCTCATGACATTCTTATTTTGATTTGCTATCTCACTTCATAGGACCTGGGACTGTACTGCCTTGTTAGAACTCCAAGGCTTACCTGATTCAGAGACAAGTGAGAAGCCACTTAGATTTGGGCTGGGGAAGGGTGAGGAACAGGGCAGAAGTTCTAGTGCCCAGAGAAGTGATGATTCAGTAAATAGCAGGAATGTCCCCGTCTGTAGATAAGGTGACAGAATAACCTTTAGCAGACTTTTCCTCCCTGCCTGGTACTTATTGACACAGTGAAATCTTGGTTCACATTTCAAATCTCTACCTGAAGAGTTTCCAGAGAAACACTCTTTAGTAGCTCTGGTGGATAAACAAAAAGCAGACACAATGCTTCCTATCAACAGATTGATTGTTGCTCTCTTTCTCCCCACGTGTAGAAAGCTTTCAGGCTCTGAGTGAGCCCTCTCCATTGAAGAAGCTGCGGACTTCAAGGGCAGTCCATCACGGTCTCTGATATTTGTCGAATTGAATTTTGGAAACTGCAAGGAACCTCATTTCCAGTTCAAGCTCTGGGTAGGTTCCGGATTTTAAACAAAAGGGGTGAAACTCATCTGTCTGGTTAATCAGAAGTCCTTTTGGATAAAGACCAGCTAGTTCTCTGACATCTTTGAAGTACAAAGTTTCTTCTGAGGGTCTTAGTTGCCTGAATTCTAGAAAAAAGAAAGTGAAAATGATGACACTTTTTAGAACTTTCAGGAGCTAGATTTCAACGTATCATGAATTGATCTATTTTTCCTCTACTTTGTATATCAGTAATATACACCATAAAGCCAAATCAATGCTCATCAACTATACTTAGTTACAAACTACATTCAAATTGAGATCTACTGATTGTTACTGGGCATCTGTAACCAACTATGTCATTTCATACATGTCATCACATTTTATCATATTAATCTTCACAACAAATTAGTGAGATATTATTAATCCTGTTCTAGAATTGAAGAAACTGAGATTCAAGGTCACTTAGCTAACATCTTCCTCAAATTGTAGCTACAAGAAAATACTTTTTAAAAAAGATATTGTTTTCTTATAGTGAACCTCAAGTGTCCATGAACAAATACAGAAAACTGTACAAATAACGATTTTCAACGTATAAATTGTCATGAGATGAACAGGAAACTATTTCGGGCCTTAGGCTATGTCTTGTTTTTCTTTTTATCCCCAGGTCCCAGTATAAAGAGAGATTTAATAAATGTTTGTGGAACAACATGGGTGAATAATAATGATTTCCTTGGGCCTTGGATAGATGTATACACTTGAAGGAAACAATAGAATTCTAGAACTGGAAGGGATCTTAGAACCATCTATGCCCATGGTTCTTCAAACGTTAACATGTGGCATCAGAATCCTCTGGAAGGTTTGTTAAAACACAGACTGCTGTGTTCCAGACCCCTAGAGTTTCTGGTACACGATGTCGAGGATGGGTTTGAGCAATTGGCATTTCTAACAAGTTCCCAACTGAGGCTGATGTTGCTGGTCCCGGACCACACTTTGAGGATCACTAACCTGTAACAACAATAACTAACATTTATTAAGTGCTAATTATGTGACAGGCACTGTGCTAAGGGCATAATTCATATTATGTCATTTAATCCTTACAATAAGTCTAAGGATGGTGACATTATTAGCATCCTTATTTTACTTATAAGAAAAATGAGACCCAGAGAAGCTAAGTATTTTGCCCAGATTCATCTCTCTAACAATTGGTGGAACCAGCGTTATGCATTCAGGCTGTGTAATGCCAGATCCGGCACTCTAACCTGATGTTATAGAACTTCACAGAGTGAGCTGCCTCGTACATTGGTCCAGAGGAGGAGACGAATGCTCACCCGAAGTGACTCACCCAAGGTCACACGATGAATTGGAAGAGGAGTGTGAATGAGGACACAGGCTTCCTAATTCTGCATCTGCCTTCTTTTGCCATAGAGCGCTAGGAACGGACAAGGGCTCCACGCTTTCTTTCAATTTAGATTTCCCAGGCCATCACCTTCTAATCAGTTTGAGTGCTACAGATGTCCCTATGGTGTTCGGATATCTTAGTTGTTTTCCTTATTTACTCACTATTTCATAACTAAGGGAGGTGGTGGTTTCCATATAGGAGAGAGTTGGGGTTGACGGATGAGTCATGAGGCTGGAGGCTAAATCCCAGAAAGGAAAGGGGTTAATCAGACTGATGAATGGCTAAAGAGTGGGTGGAAGAAATGTCTCCATGTGTCTTGACAAGTCCTCTGTAATATCTCAACCCACACTTAGAAAATCCAGCTCTCAGGGACTTTAGGTCACTGTACCTCAACCTCCCGAGTCTCCCAGGGATGCTGGGAAGGAGAATTAAGAATGTTTGGTTCACAGAAGATTGGGCCTGGGAGGGCTCTAAATAACCCTAAATTCAGTCCCCAGAGCTCTGTCCTTAGGTGTGCTGTACCTAAGTCTCAGAGTGTGCCCTCTCCTGGGCCAGCTGTTGGACAAACATTTATAACGAGAGGCAGCACAGCGGACAGAGCCCTGGCCTTGGCTCACGTTTTTCCTCTCAAAGACAGCTTCATGAACTTGAACAGAACTATTATCTTTCAGAGTTGACTTCCTCATCTCTAAAAGGGGTATGGGAAGCAGGATAATGTCTGCATCTGAATCCCTAGAACAATTGGGTGAAAAGATGCATTTTTTGTAGCCAAGATGAGGTTAGAATGACTGTTGTCATGACCCAGCTACTCATCAGAAAAGCATTTTCAGAGTCAGCACAATCGCGGACGAGCTTGTTAAACTGCTTTTTTCTTTTTCTCTGACTTACAACGGAGAGCCCACTGTGGTAGCTTTTCTGGTAAAAATAAGTGCAAAATGGAGGCGGTGCCTGGAATACCGATAATTAGTTGAAGCCAAATGCATCTTTGGCCAATAAAATGCCATGGGACTGCTTGGTCTCCAGCCACACCAGGTTACAGGTCCTGAGGATGTCCATGCAGTGTATGAGCTTGGGGTGGTGGGGACAGACAGCTTTGTGACCCTGCCTCTCTCCTGACCCTCAGTCCCAAAGGTCCTGGAATCCCTCTGTTAGCTATGGCTTGGGCACGTAGTGGTCTTGGATGGTGGCATCTTTCCTCATACTGAGTTATTCTTAATTAAGCCCACAGGATTCAGCCTGGCGTTCTAGTCCCTGGGCAGTCTGCTCCCAGCCAACCGTTGTCCCTCGCTTCTACCTTGTGTGACCTGGGTCTCCTCTCAGTGGTAGAATGTTATAGGCATGGGCTCTGGAAACAGAAAAACTTGGTTCCTAATCCAGCTCGATTCACTGTTCTTAACTAGACGGAGCTATAACTTGACTTTTCCCCTCTTCCGTGCCCTTACTCACACCATTACCTTGGCCTGAAATGCCATCTCTGCTCCTTCACATAAAGGCAAACTCTATTCACCTCTAAGGTCAAGTGCAAATACCTCCTGTGAGCCCTTCCTTTTTTTTTTTTTTTTGGCTATTCTACATGGCTTGTGGGATCTTAGCTCCCTGACCAGGGATTGAACCTGGGCCCTCGGCAGCGAGAATGTGGAGTCCTAACCACTGGACCGCCAGGGAATTCCCAATTCTTCCTTAACTGCACAACTAGGTGTGATCTTTCTTTGGAGTTATCTCAGTGTTCTATCTCTTCACCATTTTTTATATCTTGGCTTTAATTGTTCCCAGAGCTCTCTCTCTTCTGAATTTCTACTTTGAATCTCTGCCATGCAACCTATCACACAGCAGGGTTGCCAGATAATATACAAGACACTCAGTGAAGTTTGAATTTCAGATGAACAATGACTACATTGGTTTAGTATAATTATGGCCTAGATATAATAGGGGGAATACTTATGCTAAAATTTTTCTGTCGGTTATCTGAAATTAAAATTTAACTGAGCACCCTGTATTGTGTGTGTGCGTGTGCATGTGTGTGTTTTAACCTTTTAACAGATAGCTGTGCCCTTTTCTGGATCCTTCACCGAAAGGTACAAGTTGTGACGATAGCAAGTTTGTCACATTTGCATCCCCCGGTGTTTCTTCCTCAAAGAAGTTGCTTGGTAAATTCTTGTGGATTAGTAAAGGGACTGTCACACCAGCAGGTATGAGCACAGATCCTAAGAGCCTTAGCTTTGGAATCAGAGGACCAGACCGTGTTGTTTTCCCATCACTAGCCTAACCACGTGTGCCTTAGCAAACCACCCACTCTCAAATCATGCTTATCTGTGAAATGGTAAGAAGACAGGGGTATCTATTCTGTAGTCACTATCTACCTTCTGTCCTCTGAACACACGTTAAGGGCTTAGCAGAGTGTCTGCTCCATAGAAAACGTTCAGTAATTGTTAGCTGTTGCTACTGGAAACACTGAAATACATTCAGACTACATAGCTTGAGTGTAGCGGCAACCACTTTGCTACAGACAATAAGGACTCTATAAAGGAATCAGTTACCTATGATTTGCAAACACAAAAATGCAGGATGGATCCCAGTCTTCCTTTGGAGAAATGTCTTAACTCATTTGGTTTTTCTTTCCAGTGTCCCAAGCCAAAGGTATGTCCTACTCTCAGGCTAAGGTATTGTCTGGCTTTCTAAGATGTCAGTTCTTCATCTCTTGTTCTAAGCCTGCCTTGTCAGCACCTTGAGATGTTGTAGCACCTCATCCAGCCCTTCACGACGATATTTTACTTCCCTCTTCTCCCTTTCCCCTGGTCCTGGGTGCTTTGTTCCCCAACTAGAAATTATTGGCAGCTTCCTTTGGATACTTTTGCCTTGTGTGTGTGTGTGTGTAATGTGTTGAGTGTGTGTGTGTGTAATGTGTT